>NW_027466479.1:4777500-5270000 GCF_050575085.1 Anarhichas minor | reverse complement strand
TTTATTGAAGTCATCGGGAGATGCACGCTGCGTTTGCTCGGACGTGTGTCTTTGTGTGACTTTGTGTGACTTTGTGTGTGTGTGCGCGCTGGGTCTAGGTCTTTGTGTCTGTCTCTGCCTCAGGAACAATAAATTCTTTCTCACACACACACACACACACACACACAGGCGCAGGTGAAATGCTCTGCTAGTTAATATAAAACTACCCCTGAGAGTTGGAAAGGAGGAGGGTGGATTTAGGAGAGTAAAAAATCAGAGAGAGAGAGAGAGAGAGCGAGATGGCAGTTACTTTTTTTTCCTGCTGCCAGGTTACCACAGAGGCAGGCGGAGAGTGGGCCGGGTGGAGAGAGAGAGAAGGGAGAAAAACAAGGCTTTGAGGAAGAGAATGACATTAAATGACTGTTTTGAAGAGATAGATTATGGATTTAGTGTGGCTTGGGAAGCGGTGAGAAAATGGAGAGAGACAGAGAAAAGTATATTTTCCCGTCGACAGGTGTTCCCCCAAGAGCAAATAAACCACCCGGAAAAGTCAATAATAGGCACTCCACCTGTGTTTGTGTTTGTGTCACTTAGCCGCACTAAGTGGTTTTTCGAGCCTCCCGACGCAGACAAAGGCGGTGAGAGCCTTCAACTTCGGCAAAACCACAACGGTGTTTCGCGTGGCTATTTAGAGGACGCTGTGATCCGAAGTCCCACGCACCACCTTAGCAGTAAAGTTTTGCACCACAGTCTGACCCCCCACCTCCCCCAGGGGAAAATTAAACCCCTAATCCTCTTGTCCCCTCACTCCTCTTTCAACACCCTCCCTCCTCTCTCTGTCCATTTTGTGACTCTTAAACCAGCCGTGACGACCGAGGAACTAATAAGAGGAGAAGCAGATCTGCAGAGGAATTGACTAATCAAGTTGAATCTTAAACGGGTCACGGGGGGTCACTGGGCGAGGCAGAGGGAGAACGGGGAGGGTAAAGGGCAAATGAAATGAGCCTAATGTGTTTATCAGTTCCTTTACTCGTTCCCTGCTTTCTGTTCTTCCATCTCTCCTCCGGAATGTGGCCCACATCTGCGAATGCTTGGATTTAAACCTTGTTGTGGTCTGTGTGTATGGGATTGTCGGTTAGCCGTGGTTCACGCGAGAGTTTCTGAGCTCGGTGTGTGTGTGTGTGTGTGTGTGTGTGTGTGTGTGTGTGTGCGCGTGCGTGCGTGCGTGCGTGTAGAGCAAGCAAACCGGTGACAACCCCCTTTTGTTTCTATGAAGACGTTTGCCTTGGACGCTGCAATGACAGCTGCAGCGCAACTGACAGAGAGGGAGGGAGGGAGTGGGTGGTTGGAGGGAGGGCGGGCGGTTAAAAAGAAAGAGTGGGGTATTTAGCATATTTGACATGCAGGCCACGGGGCTGCTCTGTGCAACAGTTGGGAAAGAGAGCGCTCCGCTTGGGAGTATCGGAAGTGTGTTTTGAGGCAAAGGAGAGAGCGAGAGATGAAGAAAGATCAGCCGAGCTCTGCCACACTGCTTTAAACAAACAGGAGGAGGAGGAGGAGGAACGCCACAACTGACCCTGAGAAGCCTGCAACTTTTGATGACAAGAGAAACACAAAGCAGCTTGAAGCTCCCTGCCTCTGCTCTATGGCTGCAGGTTGCCATATTTGCTGGTATCCCCCTTGTTCTGACTGGACCAGGTGGCTGTTTTAAAAGTTTTTGTGTGGCATCCTGAAGAAACAGACAGCGCCCCACTCCACCTCCTCTCCTGCTTTTTTGTGCACGTCCCCTTTTCCTCCTGGCCCCTCGGTCTCTCCCTCTGACACACACACACACTCTCCCACACTCCCCAGCAGGATTGGGTTTCAGTGAAGGCGCAGACGGGAATGCACAAGTGGAGTCTGTGAATATCACAGGCTTGTGTGTGTGTGTGTGTGTGTGTGATTATATATCTTTTCCATATTTAATTTTTAAACCGGTGGCATTCTTGCTGCTACCGACTCTCCTTCAGCTCGACTGAGGGATTGTGGCTCAACTCTGACAAAGGAGGAAATAAAGGAGTGAATAAAACCAGACTGGACTCACTTCCTTGTATGGAACAAATGCTTTGGGCGAAAAAAAAAAAAAAACTCATTACTGAGTGATAAACCTCTTCCTCTCCTGTCGGCTAGCAGTCCCGCCCCCTCTCTCCCTACCTCCATTCCTCCCTCTCTTTCTTTTCTCTTTCTCTGACTCTGTATCATCTCACTCTCAGAGGACACTGTTTTGTGCTCCAAAGTGGAGAGGGGCGGGGAGGCGGTCCAGCCCTGGAGAATTAAGAGTGGATTACAAAGCTGTGATGAATGTCGCCATCTCACATCACTAGACCCCCCTCCCCCCCAAAAAAATAAAAAAATCTTGCAACATTGGCTGGTAGAGTAAGTGAGAGCCTGGAGGAAACCCTCATCTGGGTTATATTACAGCACATTAATTCATTTGAAATTCCTCTTTTTTATTTTTCCTCCTGTACTCATTTGGAAACCGTTTTACTAGCCGCTCGCTGCTCAGCGTGAGATAATCAGCTGATATTCAGCCGGTATTTCTTTGGTAATGAGCAAAATCCTCCGCTGCACAACTCTCTTTCTCTTTGGCTCCACGCCTCCCTCTCTATCGCTACATAACTCCCCTCCTCCTCTGCCCCTCTCTCTCCCGCTCTCTCTCTCTCCCGCTCTCTCTCTCCCGCTCTCTCTCTCTCTCTCTCGGTCTCTCTCTCTCTCTCATGTGTTTTTTCTCTTTTTTTCCGGGAGAGAGGAAACCAGCGTGATTGGAGCACTTCCTGTGTTTTAATACCAGTGCAGGAAACAGAACAAACGGAGCTGAATTCAAACAAAAACAGCAAGAGAGCAGGGAAGGGTGGTAGTGAGCGTGAGTGAGTGAGTGAGCGAGCGAGAGAGACAGAAGGGACATGTGAGTGAGTGAAAGAGAGGAGGCGAGGGGGGGGGGGGAGCAGTGAGAGAGCGAGAGTGAGAGGAAAAGAGAGATTTTTTTAGCAGCTGCAAACCATTTCAGCTGTGTAGTGGCCTGAGAACAGAGACTGGGAGTGAAAGAAAGAAAGAGAGAGCAAAGCGTTGGGAGCCCACACAGTCTCACAGAGAGAAGAGGAACTGGGATTGCGTGGCACTTTGTTTCATTCTCACTACGGAGTCGGGAGCAGGAGAAAGGAGACGGCAAAGAAAGGAAAGGGAGCGTGTCCTGGGATTGTCTGCCGGGGAAAGAGCGAAGCCTGGACTGGAGCTGGGAGGGCTGTCTGGGTCTTTGCCCTCTGGATACAGTCCCACGACTCACCGCTTTGCCTGCCCGGCTGGTCCAGGAGCCCCCAGCCCCCCCTTTTCCCCCAGATGCCCTCATTCATTCCAGCCTCACCCCCTCCAAGGTCCTGCCTGCTTTCGAGCTACTGTACCACCTCTCCCCTGGAGCTGTGGATGATCTGAGGACGAGAGAGAAGGAAAGCAAGATAAAAGAAAATAATTGAAACACTGACAGGGATTTTCTTCGTGCAAAAGCGGAGCACTTCTTCTCTTTGTTCCGGATTTGTCATTTTTCTAAAGACTAGACTGTTGTGCGGATGATGGAGTTAATTTTGTTTCACTAATGATGATCGTAATGATGGTTACGAGATGTCTTGGGGGGGAAAGAATAGCCTTTGCCCTGCAATCACAAAGCCCTGATTTTTTGTGATGGAAGCAGGGGACAGAAAAAGAAAAGAATGCTTGAACAGTCACCGGACCACAAAGTGGCAGTGACTTGGTAAAGGGATTTCTATTTTCATATTTTTCTGGAGTTGGGTTTTCTTGCCCCAAAAAGACATTTTCTGTATTTTGCATTGTCTTTCATGTACTGGATTTCATATCCTCGTTCATTTTTCCTGCAAGGAATATTTTTTTTCAACAAGTGAAACAAATCCATGGAGTATTGCACTTTCTTGTTCATTGCACCCCACGCAGCCTTTCTTTTATATAACTGAGAGTGGGTTTTTCTCACCTTAAAAGGAGACTTTTACACTTCCCTGCCTGTCTCTCTCCGAGACTGTTGAAGTTGTCCAAGCCCTCTCTGCCTTTTCCTGTTGTGCCAAAGAGAGGAGACGAGACCAGAGAGGAGGAAGGAGGCAAGAGCTTAGTGAGAGTAAAAAAGGAAAAAGGGGTCAAGGAATGAGCTGCTGTACATGAATATGGAGGAGAGAGCGGTGCTCTGTGATTCTCACAGCAAAACAAAGGGGTGTTATCTGCACGGCCCTCGTCTCACCTTGGACTTTGTACTACTCAGAGAGGGAGATGTTGACCGTTTCTTTCCCTTCATCCCTCCAGCTCTCCCTCATTCCTAACCTGCCTTTCAAATAAACAGAGCTGGTGATTAATATGGTGCCGAGGGGGAGGGCTGTCTCCCCCACTCCCTCGCTGATGCCGCACAGCATCTCAGAAAGACCAAGGAAATGCACAACTGTTGAGGTGACATAGGAGAGAACGCAACACTCACCAGTGGAATGAGACTGTGGATGATATAATTTTGAATCATTTCTTGGTATGTGAAACCTAAAGGATTGCTTAAATGCAGCCAGATGGACTGTGTGATTTTGTGGATTATTGGACTGTTGAGTATTGAAGGTAAAGGAATTCATTCTCCACAAAGATCCCTTCTTTGTGAACTGTTTTTTAAATAACATTTCTGTAAGTGCAGTGCCACACCTGCACCTTCAACAATAGGGTTTCTGTGGCAGCCCAGCAGAAGTGAAAAGGACAGAATGGGGAAACCTCTGAGCCGCCCGGACTGCCTGAGGCAGAACCCTCGCTGCCTTGGAAAAGGGGATGAGGACGAGGCATACATAGAGGATTGCTACGTCCCCCAGCGATCCATATATGATACAATGCGCATCAATGAACAGATTGACCAAGGGACCAAACTGTGTCAACCTTCCAGGAGCACTCTAGGCTCTGGTGGGGAGGTGAGAGGAGAGGGAAGCACTCTGTCCAGCAATGGCACCATTGGAGCTGATTTAGGTGGTGTTTTTGTCTCCAGGAACGCAGAGCATGCTGGTGGAGCGAAGAGGCTAGATGAGCGAGTCATCTTTGATGCCTTAAAGTTAACTGGTGATCCTCAGATAATGTCACCACCAGTTGGCATTGTGGGTCCAGGTTTACCCATTGCGCCGTCCTCATCTGGCTCTGGTGGGGTAGCTGCAGTGGCCAAGAGGCGTCATCAAGGTGGCGATAAGAGGGACAATCTGAACCGTCGCTCTTGGAAAGCCTTTATGCCTCCAAGTTATCCAGAGTTTGCTGAGAGACTTGAGTTCTCGTCTGTCGAAGGGGCAGAAAAGCGTCTGTCCGTGGCAGGGATTCCTCTCTCTCCTCTACAGCCAATACCTTCTCACCTCGCCCCATCCACCCCTACCTCCTCCACTCCTTCCTTACCTCCTTACACACCCTCCCCTCTATCATCTGCTCCCCACACTCCCCCTGTATCCTCTTCGCCGTCTTTGACACCCACAGTAAGCCCCGTGCCGCCTCTCCGGCAGCATCCTCTTAGCAGGCAGAAACAGGTTCATCCCGTGCTGCAGAAGCAACACAGACAGACTCATGTGGCGCCGTCACCTTCCAAAGAACACTTAACCGCCTTTAGCCAGACTCATGCACCCCAGGTTTCTGGAAATACACCACAGCACAGCCCCCGTGTCTCCAGACAGGTAGAGAAAAGAAGGGAGGATCACAGACGCACTAGCAGCTCTTCTAAATCTGCATTTAGGCAGATCCCAGAGGAGCCCGCTGAGTCAGTTAAGGCTTCAGATTCAGAGAGGGACTCTCCTCTTTTGGACCAGGACCAGGGGGACAATGCCCCTCTCATCCCACCAAAACCAGTCTTCTGCCCTCCGACCAAGGCCCGCACCTGGCCCCGCAGTTTAACAGGGAAACGAACCCATGTCGGCCTGAGACACAACTTTCCCGTACTCCCCCCTTTGCCTCCCCTATTGGGAGAGGATAGCAACACAGATGAAGAGTCACTTTATCTACTAGACCCCCCATCTCCATTCCTGAGGGAGGAGGATGGGTTGGTATATGGAGGTCTGCCCCTCTCCCCATGCATCAGTCAGGAGGGAGGTGATGAGGGGCTGCTCGGCTGGGGTATTGAGGGTAGTGAGCTTGAGCGCACGACTTCCGAGCTCAAATTTGAGGAGGACGAGCGCAGGATTCTTGAGGAGCTTGAAGACGAGGAGCAGGAAGAGTGCAGCTCAATATTTGAGGAGGAGGAGGCATGGCAAAAGGAAAGGGATAAAGCAGAGGAGGAGAGAGCTCAGAGAGAGGAAAGAGAGTGGGAGGCAGTTCTTAAATTAGAGAATAGGGAGATAATTGACCAGTCTTGGGATAAGGAAACACTGGAATCAGAGGGATGGGATTTAACGGGCTCTTCTGGACATTGGCCTTTATTGACTCCCCCCACAGGATTTGGAGGCCCCGGAGCCCCCAGTGCCTCACCTTGCCCCAGCTCAGGGGCTGAGTCAGATGACCTCTTCTTAGAGCTAGAAAAGCAATGTCAAGTGGATGAAGGAGAGGAAGGAGTGGAGATGAGTGTAGACCCTGAGCCTCTTGATCCCTACACACTTCCCTGTTTAGAGGAAGAGGGTAGAGAGGAAGAAGCAAAGACTTCCTGGGAAGATTTTGAAGGAACTCTTCCTCTTGATGCAGTTAACTCTATAGAGCCTGATAGCCTTGCCCCAGACTCAGAGAATAGTACAAACAACTCTAATTTATATCACTCTGAGCCTACAGAACAGATGACAAACTTTGACTTGGTGCGAGCACAAGACTGTGAAAAGGAACATGGTTTCATCGATGAAGAGTGCGATGTTGATTATATTACGGCCAAAGCAGAGGTAGAGGAAGAAGAGATGAGTTACCAAACAGACTCTGCTCTTGGTCAACAACTGGAGTCAGACTCCAGTGGCGTCCACATGTCCCAACCAGACAGAACTGGCATCAGTGACATTACTCAGACAGACTGTGAACAGGTGAGACATGCAAGGACTGAGGCCGAACCAGATAGTGGGGCATCATCAGAGCGTGATGGAGAGGACTGTGTGGAGAGAACATCCTCTCCGTCTCGCAGCCTTCTCAACCCGTACTGTGAGGTGGAGCAAGTGGAGGAGGAGACTGCGCAGGACGAGGGTGTACTGAAAGAGGAAGAGGAGTTAGGAACAGAGTGGGATGTGTATGACCAATCTGAGCCAAGTTTGGACAGTAACGAGGGAGCTCTCGTGGATCACTCCCCTGAGCCTCCACTCACGGGTGAAAAAGAAATTGGCGATGAATGTACACAGGATGTTGACACTCAAACTTCCTGTGAAGTAGAGCCGGTCCCCTCAGAGATTCACAACCCTGTCGTGGCAAAGACTTGTGACACAGAAGGGACATGCTTTGCATCGGAGATTTTTGTTGTCCCCACAGATGTGGTCTCAGGACTGGACATGTCTGAGCAACAAGACCCAGATCTGGAAACTTCAACAGAAGTGACAGCTAGCACCCCAAAATTGGACTCTGTTCCTCTCGTACACCCTCAACATACAGACTCGGCACCCCCTCCCTCTTTACCTCAGTCACCTTCTAAACCGGATTCTCATGGTGCTGGTTTGAATACTAAAGACTCTGAGGCCTTTGTGATATCAGATAGTTTTGTTTACCTGGCTGTATCTGCGCCTCCCCAGTACCCCAATGACTGTCCCCCATCTCCACTTGAGGACTCGATTCCCCCGAGTCCTGTCCCCAAACCTCCCTGCTGCCCAGACCCAGAGGAGGAGGGAGCCTTCCTCTCCCCTGACAGCTTTGTTTACATGGCGGCACCCGAACGGCCCCAGCCTGGCCCTTCTGATGGCTGCTCAGCCTGCGAGGATACTCAGGAGCTGGACTTGGACTCGTACTCTGAAGGGACCCACTCTGGGATGGACGGGGTGGAGTTTGTCCTCGGCTCCATGACGGGGGACAGTGACTGGGAGTCGGACGGTTCTGTTCTGGACTTTCCTTCTCTCGTGTCTACAGACCAGGTCTGGGACCAATTGGAGCCAGGCCTGCTACAGGCCCTATTTACACAGACAGAGACAAGCCAGACCTGTAGACCCCAGGAGGACGGGCCCCAGACGGGGGCCACAGCTTGTCACACAGACCCCGTCTTAGAGTCAAGAAGGAGCTCTAAAGCAGAGAATGAATCAACGACTATATTTCCAAGTTCGGACACTGACACAGAGGCAGAGGTATGCTCTCATTTACTAGTTTGTATAATAATTCATTTCCATGAAAGACTGTATACTGAACCTCATTTTGGTACCGTTAGTCTATGTATTCAGTCTGCCTTATCATTCATTGTGCTGTTGGTGCAAGATGACACAATTGAGTGAATTGAGGTTAACCATGAATTGCATAGTGCAGTCATATTGTAACATGGGAGAATACATAAAAGAAAGACATCTGGGAGGTGGTTTGCTGAGCATTTATATATAAGCACAAATCCAGAGTGATTTGGAACAGATATAGTACTAGCATGCAGTGCCAAGTAGAGAGAAAGTATTGAATTGAGCCACAGAGACGTTTGTTTATTAGTTTATTTAGCCCAAAAAAGAGACGTGAGGAGTAAAAGAGAAGTAAAACTCTGTTTTCAGCAATGAATGCATTAGACGTGGACATGTGGACACAGGGCCAGAGCATGGAGAAGGAATTGGGTCGGGTATCTGAGCGTAGAGTGTAACAGATGTAGACATAGCATGGAAAATATATGTGGGAGGGTGAAGTTATGTAGACGCCATAATTAGCTAGTTGTGTTTCTGTAGTGGGGCTTTAAACGATTGCAATATGATGCTCAGAGGGGGGTTTGCTACTTATGGGAAACTACCCTCAGGGTCACTGGGTGTGTGTGTGCATATAGTGTGTGTTTGGGTGGTGGGAGGGTCAGTGCTAATCTACAGTGCATGCACATGTTTGAGATCGATCACATGTTTGTTTGTTTGAAGCTAAAAGAGCAGCGTGTGCCCGCGGGCCACTTATGATGCTGATCTCAAGTGCACAGCGTTTATCTTAAGGCCAACCTATTGTTGTGTTTACACTGTGCGTATATAGACCACAGAAGAGTACATGGACTATGTGTCCATACAAAGGCATGGGTGCTGGGTGTATCCCAGCTGTGTGTGTCCACACTTTAAAGTTAAAAGAATTTGTGAGAAAGGTTGCTGTTTGTATGTGGAGTGAGACTCTCACTGTTTGGGTTTGTAGTGTTACTGCTGCCGTGTACAGACACGGATCTGAAATTGATATCCTTCGTATAAATGCTGCAAGAGTAGCATGTCGTGGAACTGACACAGAGGGCTGTCGGCGTGACTGTGTGTCAGACTCGTCCCTCCGCATTCATCTGCACTCCGCCTCCTTGTTTGTGTAGTGGTCACTCCTCTCTCCCGTCAACCTCAGCGTTTGACCCAGATTTGCCTGATCTGATCCCTGTTTTTTTTCTTTCTGTTGTTGTTGTGCACAGACTCTGAATTTAGCTAGTTTTTGCAGTCCATTTTTTTATCATGCTAGTTGAGAGAATGGATATTTTTTGAAACATGCAAAATTGAAAGTGTGGGGTTATGGATATTATGTCTGATTTCCATGTGCATTTCACTACCAAAGTTTACCCCATTCCTAACCTGTTGGTAGAGGCTTAATATCCGGCAGAGACATCTAATAATCTCCGTGCACATCATGAACCCCCACTACAGTGTTGGTGGCCACTGATGGTCCCACGCTGACGATGCAAACCTCTGGTCCTCTTTGAGTACATTACATGTTGCCTGCTCTGAATACCCGCTCTGCTCTACCCTTTTTCTCTGTGTGTTTGTGAGAATGTACGCGTGTGTGTTTGTTTGGGTGTAATTGATGTTTGCGTCTTTGTGCGTTATCAGTGGTCTGTTTGCTCTGTGTGCAGTCACAGCATCTCTGGCTTCAGTATAATGTAATCAGATGTCCCGTCCACTCAGATCTATCAGAGGAGAGTTATCGCTGCACAGAGTGCAGACGATCGGTAACGACGTCACGCTTGGTTTTTAGGAGAAAAAAAGCTTTCAGAAGTCAGAAAGAGAAACATGGGGAGCCTGTATGCATCAAAACTATACTTACTACTTTTCTATTTCCAAGATCAGACAAAGAAGAAACTTTTAACACCCAAAAATAAACTTTTCTTTAATGAATTTGGAATTTTGTGACACCGAAAGGTGACACATCCACTTTTGTTTCGCGTTGAATTCTCCTTTTGTTCAGCCGTGCTCCCTCTCCTCAACGGACTCTCCTTCTCCCCCCCTCTCCCCCTCCATGCTCGGATGGTGTTGGTGCCGAGATAAGGAGGTGAGAGGTAAATACTGAGGGGGAGCTGCCTCTGCCAACATGGCTACACGCAGTGCGTGAGGCTTTCTGGGGAATATGAACTTAGATATCTGATAAGAATGTGTCAGCACTTAACACTGGAACTCCGGTCCTGTCTTTCGCTCTCCGTTCTGTTTGTTGTCCATTGACCTGTCTCGCTTTCCCTCACATCTGTCTGTCTGTCTCTTATTTATTTTCCTTTTCTGCACTAATTATTTCTCCTTTTTTGCTCTGTTTTTTAGTTTTCTTTATCTCCCATTCAATCAATATTCTGCTCCAAAACCAAAAAATACACCAGGTCGTTTTTTAGTGAAGTTGCTGACAGAAATTCATTGATAAAGGGGACGTTGTGAAGACATGGAGAGGACGGATAGACGCACTGAAAGACAAAGAGGCAGACACAAACAGAGCAGTGACGGGCGACATGGAGGAAGCCATTGTTTGCACAGGGGGGGAGAAGGAGGAGGAGGAGGAGGAGAAGAAGCACCTTTTAGTGCCGTGTGAGGCTTTGGTACAACGATAAGAGAGCTAGGCTGGCAGGCGCACGCAAGCAGAAGGTCTTTGGATTAATATGGAGCTCGTTTTAAGGCGCAGTGTGAGTTTGCGCACCCCACAAACACACACAGACAGACAGATGGACGAGCTCGGCATGCTGTTTGATGAAGTGGGGCGAGTGAACGCACAGACAGACAGACTGTAAATCCACTACAGTTTCAACACACAGTACATATAAAACATATTCCTGCAACGCAATGCAGGTCTCTTAAATTCAAGAAGAAATGAAGAAAAGCTCTTTTAGATCACATTCCTCATATTGTGCACGTTGCGTATTGTATCATCTTTTCTCTCTATAAAACAAAATATGACATGTACTTACATAAACTAGTACCAACCAACGTTTAACCAATAATATCATGACGTCCATCCATCAATCAGGTGCGTGCGTGCGCAGCCACAGTCCTCTGTAGCTTCGTATCGTGCTACTTTCTAAGCCCGCCCACTTTTAGCGGTCCAATGCGGAGGATTTGATTTAAAATCTCTCTTGTAACTGCGCACCGCTTAAATATTCCGTTTCACTGGAGAATGCGTCACAGAACAGAATGTCCACAGAGCATAGTGTGTATGCAGTCCAAACGGATATGGACCTTTTCTGTTGTTGCACTGCATGTGTATACTTCAGAAGTGCTTTCCTGGAAGTAGACTGCTTTTGCCAGTTTTGTATATTAGTTTTGGTTTTGAAAATAGTTTTGAAATCAACTCATGAGGTAGTTTAAAAAAAATGTATCGACTTTCTCCCCCAGATATGTCAAGGCTCTGAGTAACATCTGAAAAGAAAGCAGGGACTAATATCTTAGTCCATGACCTCTGTGGTTGCAGAAATATGGTTTGGAATTTGATGTAATTCCGGACATGGCAGACTGACATGGGATTAAAATCACAGACGTCCTCCACACTAATACAAATTACTAGCGGGCCCCAGGTCATACTAGTCCCGTGCGAATAGAGCTTAACTGTGTGGAATCTGCAGTTCCCAAATCATTTTTTAATACAAGACTAGCCGGAGCGAACAGGGTGGGGGAAAGAGGAGGCATTGAAAGACGGATGTGGAAGCAGAGAGAGCGAGAGACAAAGCGGGGGACAGAGAGAACCAGGTGGCTCCAGGTCCGCCGCTCGTACATTTATGTTTTGATTGATGTGATAATTCTGGTTCTGAGCAACCGCCTCCGGGATTAAACCTGCGAAAAACACGGAGAGAAGGAGGGCGGGGGGCGTTTGGGGAGACACAGAAAAGCATGAAAGCAAATGCGGGAACACATTGATCTCCCCCTGTGCAGATGCATTTCAAATGTAAAAAAAAAAGACAGGAGATCTAATATTTGAAGCGTTTTTCGACGATTTTACATATTCTTGTTTCGACATCACTCTCCTTCTCTCACGGCGAAATCAGCGAGACAACAACGCTCGTGTGTCACCCTCTCTTTGTCCGTCTCACAGGGATCTGATTAGCAGCACGAAAATATGTGAAGAACAGGAAGAACATGTACGAAGGAAAACAATGTGTGTGTTTGAACAATCGCATCTCTAAAGGAGAAAAGGAGGCGGGACATTAAAGAGGACAGTCTGGTTTGAGTCAGCACGCTTTGAATACAGAGCACATTTGCATGAGATTTGTATCCGTTTGTTCATGTTGGAATAAGCCATTTCTATCCCGTGTCTGGGATGGGTCAGTCCTCTCTGGTAAATACCCCCCCATATCGACATCAGTTTGGAAAACACATTCCGCCTTCCTTCCTCCCCTCATTCCTTGTTCCATTAAAAGGGAAAGGAGGCAAGTGAAGGAGGATGAGGGGTTGAAAGACAGGAAGAGAGTGAGAGACGAGGCAGAGGCAGGACTAGAGGGTGAGGGAGGGAGGTGACGGGGTTCACACATGGTTCACACTTCTGTTTCTCCCCTCCGGTTTTGCATTGATCGCTCATATACTTGAATCAGTCTTTAATAGAAGGCCGGTCCCGTCTTTCTGTTTCAGTCCCCCGTCTCTTCTCTCCGGTCGAGTGCAGCTTCAGAGGCGACACTTTAAAGATGCACAGGTTGTTTTTTTTATATGACCACCAGCTCTTTTCATGATCACATGGTTATGGAAATCCGTTGTGAAGGGAGAGCAAGATGAAAGGAGAGAACACAGTACAGAGAACTACTTTGAAGCTTTGATAACAAGTTGGAAAACTCAGTGTGCAACATCCTGCATGCTCCAAATTTCTGTGAGATACTACTTCTGGATGCATGCACACATTTTCTTTTTTATTCCTCTCATATTTTTGCAGCAGCAGCTTGTGTTTCCATGTGCTGTCGTTAGTGATTCTCTTTTCTCAGAGACTTGTTTCCTCATCTGTCCGGGTTAACAAACCGATTGTCCTTGAGGGACGGTTCGGCTGTGCGTCACCAACACCGTTATTCCTCTCCTCAGCGCTATTGGCTCGACAGATGACGGCTAAATATAGAGCATCCACACACATGTTCATGTACAGCAGACATACAGTCAGTCCACAGACTCAATACAGCATCGATTCCTAAAGTCAGTTTGAATTACACCTTTAAAGTACGTTTGGAATTCCTGCTTGAAAAATGACAACGATTTATCAACTATCAAAATAATCAGGAATAACTCAGGAATGACTTCATAATCGTAATCTTTTTTCTCGTAAATTTTCGACTTAAATCTCAAACATTGAGGTTTGTATTTTCTCCCTACAGTGGCCCTAATACGTTGTATTTAGTTCTGTCAGGATTTGACAACTTCAAACGTGTGAATTGTGAGTAAAAGTTTAACTGATAGCGAAGTTTAAATCTTTATCCACAAATCACAGATAACCAGGCAAAGAATCTGTCGTTAGATAAACATAAACATTTCTCTAATGCCCCCCCGCCCCCAGCTTTCAAACAGCCTCTTGAACTGATGTCTATTTGATGAGACAATGCAAACAGTATTTAGACAGATCCACTTACATCCCAGTGTTTCTTTTGTATCGTCTGTCCACACTGAGCTGCGGCTGAAGCGAGAAAGCCGGTAGAGTCCAGATGGAGAGACTGAGGATGGGAGAAAGCTGTGGTGGTGGTGGTGGTGGTGGGGTGGTGGGGGGGGGGGCAAAAAGAGGGAAGAGCAGAGGTAGAGAGACGAGTGATGACGTGATGAGAGGAAGAGGAGGAGGTGATGGGCAGAAGGATGACAAGTACGGCGCTGAGTTAGCTCAGTTAAGAGCGTGTGCGTTGCTGCGTGCTGGGCTGAGGTGGAGAAGAATGACAAGTATTTGGGATGTTTTCCAGAGCTCTGGTTTAGTGGAGTCAACCGCTCTGAGAGGGAGGGAGGGAGGGAGGGAGGGGGAGAGAGAGAGAGAGGCTGAAATGGAGGCAGAGGGAGAGAAAACACAAAGAGTAACAGAAGATGAAGAGGACACAGTTAAGCACACAGCGCCAAAACACGTTCATATACATCCATGTGTATGTTTAGATGATGAATGGATGTTCTTTTCCTTTTTTGTTCCCCTATCTCTGACACACACACACACACACACACACACACCAGGATAAGGCATGGTAGGGTGGAACAGGTCATGGCTGCAGTCATTGTTGTTCTGGCCGACAGACTTCCTGTTCCAAGCGGCTATGACGCTCATCACCACAACACAGCTGCGTCCAAGCTGGACAGGAACACTCCCACACACACACACACACACACACACACACACACACTGCTCATTCACATTTAATCAGATTCCTACCTGTAGAACACGTCTATTTTATACATACATGCACGGATTAGGAACTATATGCACGCGCTCACACAAAGCCTTGGCATGGAGAACCTGTAGTTTGATGCCATATTTAAACCAGATGAGCAGAAAACCTGTAAACTCTTAGATTGTGACCCACTGCAGAGCCTCGGACACACGCTCCAGCAGAACCACCCACTAAGTATAATGTCTGTAAACAGCCTCAACATGTCATGAATCTCAAATCTAAGCTTTGACAGCTTTTCAATGCAGCGGGATGTGTTCTGAATTAAAGGCAAATTATAAATCCTTTATTTAGACTGGATTTGTCGTTTAGCTTTTTCATTTGAAATCATCAAAGAGGAAACTTTGATGTACTTCAATATAACCTCAAATATAGACTGATATTCTGAGATATCCACCTTTTTCTTTTACTGCTAATATTCAAGGCTAATATTGTTCATACCACCGCTTTGCTTTTAATCGTTGTCAATTAACAATTAAGTTTAACTTGCTAAAATGTGCAGACACTGATAGCGGTCTGATAGCTGGCTGTGTGTTTGTTGTGGGAGTGATTTATGGAAGATGAAAGAAGGTTTTCTTATAGAGGAAGAAGCATTTCTTGTTCAGATGTTTTTCTTTCAGTTGTATTAGGTTCAGTGGTGGTTTGTTGCTATTTGACTGTTGGACACCCACGACTGTTGTAGCTTCTTCCAGACCATAGTGAGGTTTCACTGAAACTCAAACCTACATTTTACCTCACTTTAACTGCACCCTCTTCAGTATTGTCACACCAGCTTTTTTCCCCCCAGGCGTTGGATTTACCAAAATCTGGTGTGTGTGTGTTGTGGATGTGCACATCTGGTTGTGTGTGTGTGTGTGTGTGTCTCTGTGTCTTTCTGTGGCCATTGGGGTTTGGCTGCCAAAGCATTTTTAAACCACCAGGCCTAATTCTCCCTCTGTGGGCCTTTTCTGAATGTCAGGACTTCTTAAACGTTTTCATGACAACCCCCACCAACCCCCACCAACATTACAGCCTCGGGACCTCCATTTGTCTGGATTTTGTCCCAGAAACGACCGAAACAAAAGGAATTTCATCGGCGGTGGTTTACAGTGTTGCCACTGGTCAGGGAGCTGATGGAATACCGTGAAATAGTGAAAGTTATTTTGTTGGATATAGCAGGGTGCTTCACAGGAATTTAGCAGAATCCAATGGTTTTTCTCACATTTATTGCATTAGCTGTTGGTTTTGGGGTAGAACTGTTTACACTTTTCAAAATACATTAACAAATCAGGCAGGAACTAAATTTTATCGGTCAGGGATTCACTCCAAATTATGAAACGTGAAATTGAGAAGTACACAGTTTTGTATTGGAGCACAGTGGGGCAATGTAGTGTTGCCTTGTGTTGTTTTAGGGATGCAGCTAAAGATAACTTTCTTCATCGATCAATATCTTAACTGATCACTAAATCTTTTAGTCTTTAGTTTAACAGAAATTGAAATTGCTGTTTTTTTTTCAAACACCAATCAAAACACAAATAACTATATATTCAATTTAAAACTGTAAGAATGACACATTCTTACAGTTTTGACACAATAACCATTGTATGTGAGATCACCCATGGACAGACAGCGATGTTCACACTCGCTCACGCACACACACAACCGATCTCACAAAATTATAACAATAATCAGTAACAATTTATTGTTTTGTTGATTGTAAAAAAATGTTTGTAGATTCATTTTCAGCATCTGTAAATAGTCTTTTGAGTGGAAATACAATTAAATCGAAGACACTTATTTGCTCGGACCTCCCAAATGGGACCTTGGACCTTTACTTTGAGAAGCCCTACTCTATATAGTCACTGGTGGAGTGCAGGGTATGCGGGGTGTACACACTTCCTTTCCTGCTGGGTTACAGTACATCTATCAGGCAAAAGGCCATTGGAATATATAGGCCAGTGTACCCACTTCCTCCTCGCTAACCTACCAATATGCCTAATAGTGCACCCATCTCATCTACGACCGCTACAACACTGTGTGTATTTAGATGCAGTAGTGGCCCAGATTTGCTATGACAGAGTATTGGATGTTGCTTCGTCTTTTTTTTTATCGGTGCCCGGGAAGTCAAGTCTGGTTGTCTTTAGTGTCGGGTGGCTGCCTCTATTGTCATCACAAGATGGCTCCAGCCCTCCGCTGTGACGTGCGTGTGCGAGTAATGCGTCCAGACAGGCGAGGTTGCGCGTGTATTTGCTATAAATGTGAGCGTCGGCCTGTGTGTGAATTTGGGTGTGTGATTAAGTGAAGGTTTTGTGTGTGTGTGTGTGTGTGTGTGTGTGTGTGTGTGTGTGTGTGTGTGTGTGTGTGTGTGTGTGTGTGTGTGTGTGTGTGTGTGTGTGTGTGTGTGTGTGTGTGTGTGTGTGTGTGTGTGTGTGTGTGTGTGTGTGTGTGTGTGTGTGTGTGTGTGTGTGTGTGTGTTGTCGACTCAGCCTTTTCCAGTCAGCCCCTTACTCGCCAAACTCTCTAATCCCCATAATCCTCTTCTCCCCCTCCTGTTTTTGTTCCTCCACCCTCATCTCTCCTCTTCCCTTCCTGTCTCCCACTCCTCTCTTATCTCTGCACATCCCTCTGTCTGTCCCTCATCTCCCTCATCCAGTCTCTTCTATATATATATATATATATATAGGAGCATAATGTGGTAAAGCTCATGTCCATTTGTTGTGACGCAGATTGAATGTTCAGTATATTTTCTGCTTTGACATAAAACAGTTTAAACTAAGTCCTTCTTGTGTGTTGAATAATTCAATGAATGGCGACCCTTCCTCTTCCAGGCTGTGGAGAGAGAGCAGGTGGACAGCATCCAACCGAAGCTGCAGCACATCAACGCAGTAGGTCAGGGCCTGATCCAGAGCGCCGGCAAACACACCGACACCCAGGCTCTGGAGCACGACCTGGAGACCACCAACCTCCGATGGAACTCATTCAACAAGCGGGTACGTCTCCGTATAGACTCGGGCATAACAGTATGTCGCGTCCACTTCCTTTTCTCAACTCACAACTCACCCGCCTCCCCTGTCCTCAGGTGGCAGAGCGCATCGCCCAGCTGCAGGAGGCCCTGTTGCATTGCGGGAAATTCCAGGATGCTCTGGAGCCTCTGCTGAGCTGGCTGAGCGACACGGAGGAGCTGGTGGCCAATCAGAAGCCCCCGTCAGCCGAGTACCGCGTGGTCAAGGCCCAGATCCAAGAACAGAAGGTACGAGAAGATCAAATAGAACCTGTGTTCACATGGAATAACAAAAGTGATAAGACATGTTTTATTTGTTTAGTTTTTTCAGAAGTCCAAACAGAACCAAAAGATTTAAAGCTTAAAGCAGAGTGTCTTTCTTTAGGTCCTCAAAAGTACATTTTGATGAGAAGGGTTTTACATTAAGTGTCAAGCGGTGATCATCAAGCACAGTTTTAAAGGGACCGTTCAAATGATTTGAAGTTCATTTCCATAGTCTATATATTATCTCCAGTGGATGGCCAGTTTGGGGATAACAGGAAGGAGTACCAGCACGGGTACACGGGTAGATATACTATCTATCAGTTGAACCGCCATCTACTGTAGGTAATAGACTGTCTATGGGTAAGTACCTCTTACAACCCCACAAAAATAAAATCCAGACTTTCCCTTTAATCTACTGCCACCCACATCCTCCTCTTTGAAGTATCCAGCCAGCTTCTGTATGTGGAATTGGATTTTCACTTTCAATATTTCTGTATTCTTTTTATTTTATATTCTACATTATTGTGAGAAACCATTCTTCTATTTATAACAGGTTGAAATGAGACATCATTGATATTCTCATTGTCCTCAGTGTCCTTCAACCACAAACAATAGACATTTGAATGACAAGCACACGCACACACACACACACACACACAAAATGATCAGTCTGCCTGGCATCCAAACAGCCCCAGTCAGACTGGCATAAAAACAGACACACATGCATGGTGGATGTGTGTTGTTTTCAGAGACACACTCTGTCTCACACACCTTTTCCCCTGTTTATCCAACATTCACTTCCTGTGTTTGTGCACACAAGTGTGCTGCAGTCTCGACCGGCGATCAATCACACGTGTTTACATCCGTGACGGAGAGCGGTGTCACGGCTCGGCTGAGAAAGAGAGCGTGCTCTGCAGAGAGGTGCATTCCAGGGGCGGAACCGAGCTGCTGGTTCAAAGTAGACAAGAGAGGCCGCTATCAGAGCAGGAAGGCAGCACGTTCACGGGTGTTGTTTTCTGATCCTAGAACAGTTGGATGGCTAGTTAAGTGAAGAAAAGTTTGTTCTGTACCTACCTTTTAAAAAAAAAAGCAGCATTTACCCTTATTAAATGTTTAATAACTCATAAATATATATCAGCTAATATGCCATTTGTTGACGCATTAAGTTTTTAAAGAGCTACTAATTGGTCAGATTTGTTTAATGCTTTCTTCTAAAACAAAAAGATGGTTGGTAATGTTTCTAAAAGTCTAGATTATATATGATATCTTCTGTTGTAGGAAAAATATAAATTCTCCCACGCAACTTATACATTTGATGCCTCAAACGTGTGCAACACTTTTTCTGTGCATGCACATTTTCTCATTTGCTATGGTCACTTCCTCTTGAAAACATGGAGGCATTAGCTTTTTAAGTTTGGATTGACTGTGGGGACAAAGATTATTTCTATTAAAAGTAATTTATTTATTTAAATGTTCTTAATATTGAAGGTGTCAAGTGTCTAACTTCGGCAGTGCACGTCCTTTGGTCCCCAGTAAAACACCGGCCGGGTGTGAAGTAGATCAGATGGACGCTTCTCGAGATATGAGAAGGACAGACGGACAGAGTTCCCTCGCTTTAGGATTCGATAACATGCGTGCTTTTCTCTTCCTCCAGCTGCTCCAGAGATTGCTAGATGACCGCCGGCCGACGGTGGAGATGATCCGCGCCGAGGGAGAGAGGATCGCAGCCACGGCGGACACTCAGGACCGAGAGAAGATTCGGACCCAGCTCCAGAGTCTGGCAGAGAGATGGACCGACCTGCTGGACAAGGCCATGGGCAGGCAAGTCTCCTCTACAGTACAGGGGGGGGGGCTCTAGGGTGGGGAGGATCTGGGTACAAGCCGACGTCCCTGTGGAGCGAGAAAAGAAAAGAAACAATCAATACTCTCAATTGCTCTCTTATGGTCACCACTTTCTTTGGATTCTCGTTCCGTGCCTCGCTGATTGTTGATCAGTTCTGTCCTTTTCCTCCTTCAAAAAGGCAACTCAGCTAATATCCCAGAAAGGAAAAGGTTACAGACTTGTCTTGCCGTGGTTTGGGAAAATAATTGGTGGCAGTTCTTTCCTGTTTTCTTGTTTCATCTGCGTGTGGCTCCGTGGACCACCACTGTACTAAGAGAAGGAATAGTATCATTACTTTGTGGCCCGTGAGTAATATCAGCAGCTCTTCTGTTCGCTGGGGAAAGAACTGATTCTTCAGAGGGGAAAATGAGAACACACTCGTAGAGCACAGTGAAGAGGTTTGATATCTCCGATGATCTCATGTAAAGTAGTCATAATGTATTCATCAAACATTCATGCCATACAACTTTCAGTAATGAAAGTTGTAGAAGTATGAGAAGTATGAACACTGACAACGTAAATATTTTAAGTCTATACACACGCGCTGCCTTCTTTAGAAGCATCGCTGTGATGCTTCAGTTTACACGCACAAAAAGACAGATGCGTATCCTCACCTATTTGCAAAAGCTCCTCTTTTTCTGTCTCTAACACACAACAATAATCCATTTTTTCTGTTTATGAAAGTCTTCGAAATGTAATAATATATCATAAAAACGCCATTTCATTTAAAAAAAGACGACAGCTGTTATGACGCAAAATCAGGTCCAAGTCGAGCAAAACCAATATGTGAAAGCAATAAAATACCAATAAAATCTCCTCCCGTGCTTCAGGCAGAGGCAGTTGGAGGAGCTGCAGGTTCTGGCTCTTCAGTTCCACGAAGCCCTGGAGCCGCTGGGAGAATGGCTCAGTGCCACCGAGAGACGCCTGACCACCGCCGAGCCCATGGGAACCCAGACGGCCAAGATCACCCAGCAGATCACCAAGCACAAGGTACCGTTTGGGGGAGGAGTTTGACTTTTTATGTGCGTCAATGAGCAGGAGACTGGATCCCCTGCCTTTTCTCGCACAGTGTCATCGAAATAATAAAAGTTTTTAAAAAAGCAGACCATCCCCGAACCCCTCAACCTAGGAAAAGGTAAGTTGAAGATGCTCGTAAGAGCACGATGTAGGATTTAGTGGCATCTCGACGTTGGCCTTCAGGTAACGTAAAAACATGAAAGGGGCTTTCTAGAGTCGGTGTTTGGCTCCGTGAGGAGGACCCGCTCCCTCTATAGATATGAAGGGCTCATTCTAAGCCAACAAAACATTCTTAGTTTCAGGGGATACTACACGAATGAAAACATAGTTCTGAATGTTAAAGTCTATTTCTGCTAACAGATGCCCCTAAATGCTTTACACTGGCCCTTTAATTGTTTAATTGTTTGGCAAAGTAAAGGTTAAACATATCTCATTCAACAGATTAACCTTACTTAATTACCTTTTACATATTGTTGGTATTCCAGTTGCACTGTTTGAACTGAATAGTACCGTAGAGAATAATTCAGAATAGCAAACACACATGCAGTCTTGATAAAATGCCCTTTCGCTTAATCTACACGTAACTCAACTAAAGAGGAAGCACAAGATCCACAAATCATTCTTTTTAAGTTATTCTACTCATTTGTTCATGTTTGTGATTTCCTATTATTCTATGATTTGTCATTTGCATGCTCATATTATGAGTTTTTATCCATCTTTTTTTCTGTTTTGTTGTTCTTTTCTCACTTCCTTTCACCTTCCCCTCAACACACACACACACACACACACACACACACACACACACACACACACACACACAACTCCCAGGCGGTCCAAGAGTACGTGTCCTTGCGCCAAGCCGAGGTCGACCGCCTCGAGTCGCTCAGCCAATCGCTGACGCCGCTCAGCTGCGCGGCCGACCGCGATTGGCTGAGCGAGCGAGTCGGGGTGCTCAGGTCGGGCCACTCGGAGCTCACCGATTGGTGCTCCCGGCGGGCGGGCATGCTGGAGCAGGCGCTGGCTAACGCCCAGCTGTTTGGGGAGGAGGAGGTAGAGGTGCTGAACTGGCTGGCGGAGGTGGCTCAGAGGCTGGGTCAGGTCTCCGTCCACAGCTACCAGCATCAGCTGCTGGCCGAGCAGCACAAGCACGCTCTGGTACGACTTCATCAACACACTCGATGCCTACTTCAGTTATTTCTCCCAAAACATGGGAACAGCAGTTAGTAGGCAAAGGGCTTCAGTATACATTTAGAATTGTAATGATATATATTTTTATCACTTAGTTTTTGATTTTACATTTTGAATCATTGAATCATCATCTTTATTTTTGGGAACAGTAGTTCCCCTCCATCATTTCCTGCAGTACCTTTTTGTTATATTATCTTTTGCTTCACTAGAACACAAACACCCTGGTGTTCCTTCATGACTTGGATCTTTTTGAACAGTTAAATAAAGGATGCACACTGTACTTCTGATTTTGTTCTTTGAACCGACGAGAAAAATATGTTGCGTGTGCTAGAGGTTAACTTCCTCTCTCTCTCCCCTCAGTCTCTAAATGAGGAGATTGTGAGCAGGAAGAAGACAGTGGACCAGGCCATCAAGAACGGACAAGCCTTACTAAAACAGACCACAGGTAACCTCAGACTCCTAATCTTCTTCTTCTTTTTGCTAACCTGACTTTCTCTTTGTAAATCCTACATTTGTGCTGGAAAGGTTCATCATGTTTCATACATTAGCATCCAGATTGATAAAGCAGATATTCTATATTCTCTGAATTTAGGGAATCGCACTAGAAAGAAACTGAAACACTGTTTTCCTGTAGTTGTCGTAGATCCACAGCGGCGAACCAAACTGTGACATCTGGTTTCCTCATCATATTAGCCACGCTGACTGCTAGCACTGTTAGCCAGTTAATTGTTGGTTTACCTCATGAATACACTTATTTAAACAATTGAGGATCTGTCAACATGAGTTACACTAAGATCAGTTTGTTATAGATAATATTGTGCACATACTTTAACTAGGAAACGATAAACAAAATTCACAAAAATGTACATATGAAAGTAGAGAACGTAAAAGAGGAAAAGAAAACATTTTTGTGTTTTTTTATTTTTTTTCTCCTTTAATATCAATGATGAATTGAAAATATATATATTTTTTAAACGTCCTTTTATCTTATTTATCTTTAAAAAAAAAATGTATTACTCAATCTTAATAAAAGAGGAGAGAAAGAAAATAGAAAAACTAGAAATGCAAAAAAGAGGTCGTCTTCTATACGCTTCTATCACACTGGTGAGCTCTATGAAAGCTTTGGGCTTTGGGCGTGACCCCGACCTGTGTGTCCTCCTGCAGGCGAGGAGGTCCTCCTGATCCAGGAGAAGCTGGACGGCATCAAGTCCCGCTACGCCGAGATGACGGCCGGCAGCAGCAAGGCCCTCCGCACCCTGGAGCAGGCCCTGCAGCTGGCCACGCGATTCGCCAGCTCCCACGACGACCTCAACCAGTGGCTGGACGGCGTGGAGGCGGAGCTCAACAACGTGGAGCCCGACGCCACGCCCGCCTACCAGCACAGACAGAAGGTGGGTGGAGAACGAGATAGATATCCATTTATTAAACGGTTTTGTCAAAATAAAGGACACTGCAAAAACATAATTAGAAACATCCAGCGGCAACGCCTTTGTGTCTTTTATAATACCTTGTTCAAGCATTTTTTTAGGTTTTTACGGGCAGTTTAATTACAACAGTGACATTATTTAGATGTTTCACTACAACACACCAGTCATTGCTTCTTGGTGTAACATATACTGGTTGTGTGTCACTTGTCCATTTCATGGATTTGTGTTATAAAGGACTTTTTAAGATGCAGTTCTTCTTTTTCATTATTTAGTTTTGTTTCTGCAGACGTAACAGACTTCATTATCCACATTTGAAAGATTTTTTTTTTTTCCCCATAGTCGACTAAATAAACATATTATTTGAAAGGAACAGCTAGTTTGATGACAGCTCCTCTCTGTGATGACATTTTCAGCCGTTCCAGTATCAACCCACCCACAGTTGAGTTACCATAGCAACATTGATTTTTTGGGAACTCAATAACAGTTTATAAAAGCTATTGAAAATGATTGCCTTTTCGCTGCCATCCAGTTTTTTCCAGTCTACAATGACATTTTCAGCTTTCATCATTTAATAATCAGTTTGGCAGCAAAAACAAACCTGCTTCCATTTCGTCGTGTTTAGCAGCTTTTTCTTTGTAAAACGAATCCCTCTCTTCCACTTTTGCAGGAGTTGAAGAAAGTGTCGGCAGAGAAGCGCCTGGTGTTGGACACGGTGAACGAGGTGGGCAGCGCCCTGCTGGATCTGGTGCCATGGCGGGCCCGCGAGGGCCTGGACCGCCTGGTCGCCGATGCCAACCAGCGCTACCGCCAGTCCGACGAAACCATCACTCAGCGGGTGCAGCTGGTACAAGCTGCCATCCAGAGGTCACAACAGGTACTGCGAGCGGTTTTATCCCGAACCAATCCCGAGACCAAACTAATGTTCCATGAGTTTGGTCTCTTTTAATGTGAGCACTTAAACCTGCTAATCGCTGACTTCTCCCTCCAGTACGAGGAGGCAGTGGATGCAGAACTGGCCTGGGTCGGGGAGACGGAGCGCAAGTTAGTGTCTCTGGGGCCGCTGAGCCTGGAGCCGGACGTAACTGTGGCCCAGATGCAAGTGCAGAGGGCCTTCAACATCGACATCATCCGACACAAAGACACCGTGGATCAGCTGCTCGGCACCAAGGACGACATCCTGGAGACGTGCAGCGACGCCCAGAAGGACGCACTGATAGTGAGTCACTGAGACTGAACATGAGGAAATTTAAGTTTGTGTACATTGGTAACAGGGAAGGGACGTACTGTGCGAGGGACACGACTCTTTACTGACAAGTCATCTGTGAAAAGTGTGGCATCTTCACGTCTTCGTCTTTTTCATCTTCGTCAGGTGAAGACTGATTCCCTCAGTGCTCGTTACGACGCGGTGAGCCAGAGCCACAGTGAGCGCTTCTCAGCCCTGGAGCAGGCCCAGGTTTTGGTCGCTCGGTTCTGGGAGACCTACGAGGAACTGGAGCCGTGGTTGGGCGAGACCGAAACCCTCATCACCCAGCTGCCACCGCCGGCCATCGACACGGACGCTCTCCGGCTGCAACAGGACCAGATGAGGGTAAGAGGATCTGGAATCTTTTCTCTCTCAGCTTTCCGACCCTAAAAAGTGTATATTTTTGACGTGTTCTTAATTTCCTCTCTCTGTCCGTTCACTGCCTCTTTAGCTGCTCAGGGAGTCCATCGCAGAGCACAAGCCCCACATCGACAAGCTGCTGAAGATCGGGCCCCAGCTGGTCGAGCTCAGCCTCCAGGAGGGGGCCACCGTGACGCAGCGCTACACTGAGGCCGGAAAGCGCTACCTGGCCATCAAAGAGGGGGTCAAAGGTCGTGCAACAACCTTAGACGAGGCTGTGTCCCAGTCTGCACAGGTGCGTCACCGAGGACTAATTGCTTAACAAATTCCCCCCGGGGATGAATAAAGTATATATCTATCTATCTAACCGTTTAATGCTCGATTTGCTCGGTTCTGTGTTTTAGCTGCAGACCTGGGTCGAATAGGTTTTTTTAATTGACTCTACTTGGGTACCAGGAAGTCAGAAGGCGTTGACCTGAGTTGTTTGAAAGTCAATTTAGTAAACTCAAATGAGATTTTGTGTATGAATTGACTCTCAGCCTCTCAGTGCAGAGTGAAGAATTTGTAGATTGGAGCATATTAGTAAATACCGTTTGGCCCAGGTCTGGTCACAGCATGATAGACGGCGTCTGCAGCCTCAGACGAAATGTAATTACGAAGCCGCATGAGGTCTACGTGTGCGTTTGTGTCTGCTGCTCAAAAACTAAATGATAATAAGGATTTATTTTGTAAAGTCAGGAGTTCAGCGATAGCTAAGATTTATTTTGGTTTTCTGGACTTATTTCTTGACTTTGTTTTGTATATTTTACTTTAGTTTAGATCGTATGAGCTGATACATACATCTAGCAGTTTTTAGTCTCGCTGTATCATTTACGTAGATTTGTCTCTTATCACATCATGTCGTCTTTTGGTGCTAGTTTTCTTCAGGTTATTTTACTTTCTCTTCGCGCTTCATCTCATGAGACACTATTGAATCACCTGTGTTGCTGCCGTCGGTATTGCCTCACAGTTTGTACTCTGTGCATGTCTCTGATTTAACTCATTGTATTGTTTCTCCACCCTCCGCCCCCCTGTCAAACCCAATTCACGTGTGTCTTCGTCCACCTGCACCTCCACACTGTCCTCATCCCTCACTCCATCCTGAACCTCCCTCCTCCTTGTCTCTCCTCCCTCCTCCTTGTCTCTCCTCCCTCCTTTAACCCTAATCTCACTCATCGCGTCCTTGCAACCCTCCACCATCCCATCCCTCGTTCATTGTGGATGTGCTGTGTGTGTGTTGCCATGCCCCCCTCCCCCCCACACCATCATTTTATCCATCATCACTGCTCACTGCAATCACCCAGCTGGTAGAGGTAAGACAGCATCATACTGGCACTCAGGGTGCGGTTACACCACATGATTTGGTCGACTAATCAAATGTGAATCTATACTAATACTAGTACTAATCATGTACTAATCTGACCAGATGAAGTAATAATTTATGCAGTCAGTTTATCTCAAAGGGTAAACGTTGTCTGGATTATTACTGATTCGAAAAATTCTTAAGCGTGAGATTTCCAGTTAAATCTCCTCTTAAAGGGACAGTTTGGATTTTTTGAAGTGTGGTTGTATTCGGTACTTATCCATATTAGTCAGTGTATTACCTTCAGTAGATGGAGTTTGGAAAAACAGACAGGAGTACCAGCACAGGAGCATAGCACTGTACAGCTGTGGACGTATTTTAGACACCTAAAAAAATCAACAACAGTATAAGTGTACGCTATATTCAGAATATTTTCACTACTTTATTTTCACTACTTTATGCTCTCTTCAGAGCCACTAGAATCCTTTGAGTCATTGTACCTCACAGAACATGAGAGCTGCTGGTCTACCGTTGCCTTCACGCGTTAGTTTGTTTGTGTTACGGTGTGACTTACGTGAATCCAAACAAATTCCTTAAAACATCAAACTAACACAAACAAACTAACCGATGGAGGAAGCGGTAGACCAACAGCTCCAGTGTTCTGTGAAGTAAAATTGCTGTTTTTGTCAAAGGAGACTTGTGGCTTTGAAGGGAGCAGAGATAACTGCTTCAATCCCCCAGCAGGGGCGTGCTGACATCTACTGTAGGTAATGCACCGACTATAGATGAGTACCTCGTACAACATCACTTCAAAATATTTGAACTATCCCTTTCATTTCTATATGATCTACATCATGGTCCAAACCATGTGTCTGCCAACCCTGAGTGACAATAAAACTGAATTAAATCTGTTGGGAAACGTCCCCTTTGTGTAGATTTGTAGACTTGTATTAAGCCTAGTCTAAAACTGAGACATGCTTTCCAATAATGAAAGTTTTAGTCTCAGACTAGGCTTGAGTGATGTCCTTGATAGCTGTCCTTTTGTATCACTTGTGGCTAGATGAGATTTGTTGTCCCGTGTAGCGATCAAGCAATCTGATTTCCCCTAGATGCATAAAAGCCGGTCATCTCTCTAGAAACTGTACCATATTTGCTCTCGTCAATTAGCAGCTCCCTCTTGTGTGGTAGATCCAGCTTTGTCTGATTTACATGGATGACATGTTGAAGGTGCAAAATTGAGATATCAAATATTGTAGAAGAACTGTACTGCTGTTCTACATCCCCTGTTGAAATCAGATATAAGATCAAATATATTAAATAAGCCGAAAAAGTTGATGCATTCTGCGACAGATGGCTGACCACCCACATAATATCTCAGTATTTTCCCACTTTCAAAATGTCACCCGGCTGTTAAAAACCCAAACCCAGCCCCCTCAACACACTCCCTCCTCCTCCTCTTAATAATATTTTATTCCAACTCTCCTTCCGTCCCCAGTTTCACGACAAGATGGACCCCCTGTTGGAGACCCTGGAGGGGGCGGTCCAGCGGCTGCGGCAGCCTCCGCCCGTAGCGGCAGAGGTAGACAAGATCAGGGAGCAGCTGGCGGAGCACCGAGCCCAGGGGCTGGAGCTGGACAAACTGCTGCCGAGCTTCTCCGCCCTCTGCGCCCGCGGAGAAGAGCTCATTGGGCGAGCCGCTCACGACGATCCGGCCGCTGAGGGTGAGAGTCTGGGACGGGTCTGACGTGTGGAGGACTGGCCACACAGTCCATGTGTTACAACAGGATGAGGGATTTACACAAACACATATTTTAATAATTCATATACACTTTTTTGCACTTGGCTCACTGATGAGCCAAACAAACAGCTATATAACTAAACACTGCTGCCAACTCTTTAGTGTGTGACTCATTTAAAATGGAAAAGTACTGGAAGAAAACATCACACAATCAAACAAATCAGACATCAGAATTCAGAGTGGGTCAGAGAAGAGAGGCGACGTAACAGGCGTCTGTAATCTGGGTGAAAAATATAAAAATCTTATTTTGGGCTCCAGTCCAACTAGTTTGCTCACTGAACAATCAACTGGCCAGTAAGTCACTGTGTTACTGGCACAAAGCCAGCGGGGCAGCCCTTGTCGAATCTTGAAATGCGGTGAGGCTCTGCATATTTCTTCCAACGTTACCACGTGGTGAGACAAAACACACACGCACACACACTCGTCTTTGTTATATTGACCTCAGGAGGACTCCAGCCCTCCACGCTTCGTGAAATTATAAAAGGCCTCTCTGTGCAGCGATAGTGGGAGTGGCCTGTTGTGAGACTTCACTTTACACTAGATGGCAAAATTCAAACAAAGAAAACATTATTACTTTCCTTCACATGACATAATGAATAACCAAGAAGTTGGTTGTTTTTTTCCAGTGAGATCCCGCTTGCTTTTCTCCAGCAGGCTGATTAAACTCAAACTCTCTCTTCCAGCCGTTCGGACCCGTCTCCTGCGCCTGCGCTCCCTGTGGGACGAGATCCGGCAGCGGGCTGAGGAGCGGGAGGGGAAGCTCAACGACGTCTTGGACCTGGCCGGGAAGTTCTGGGCCGACGTGGCGGCGCTGCTGAGCACGCTCCGAGACTCCCAGGACATCGTGAAAGAGCTGGAGGACCCCGGCGTGGACCCCTCGCTCATCAAACAACAGATTGAGGCTGCTGAGGTATGGAGGGCACGAGGGGGAGCAGAGAAAGAGACGAGCTAATCAATGGAAGAAATGCAATCTGTAGTGATGTTTTTTAGGGTTTTAAACAACCTCACTTCTCTCTATCCTTCCACCAGGCCATTAAGGCCGAGACAGACGGCCTGAGGGAGGAACTGGAGTTTGTCAGGACCCTCGGAGCCGACCTCATCTTCGCCTGTGGAGAAACTGAGAAACCTGAAGTCAAGAAGACCATTGATGAGGTGAGAAAATGAACACAACAACAAGTTAATTTGCTTCTGAAAAGATAATTTTCTGGAATTGAGCTCTGCTACATGATGACCCACTAACACGACTTCCCATCGGTCTCCCAGATGAACGCTGCCTGGGAGGGCCTGAACCGGACTTGGAGAGAGAGGATGGAGAGACTGGATGAGGCCATGACGGCGTCTGTGCAGTATCAGGATGCACTGCAGGTTTGTGCATCAGAGTCTGTAGTTAACTGGGCCAATTCATTAATGTTTCGTGAGTGTGGTCTTTGCACCAACATTTTCACGTGATGCAAACGTTGTCTTGTTGATGTTGACGCAGTTCTAATGCATTTTTCCAGTCTATGTTTGACTACCTGGACAACGCAGTGATCAAGCTGTGCGAAATGTCAACTGTGGGTACTGATCTGGGAACCGTCAAACAGCAGATTGAAGAGCTCAAGGTTAGCAAGAGAGTCTCTTTTTTTTTTTTTACATTATCTTAACATGTTTTTTAGATAACCTGCGATCAAATAAGGATGAAGAACTAACAAAACACTACTCCTCCTCTCCTCCTTTCATTCACCCCGAGCAGCAGTACAAGGTGGAGGTCTACCAGCAGCAGATTGACATGGAGAAGCTGTGCCACCAGGGGGAGCTGCTGCTGAAGAAGGTGTCAGACCAGACAGACCGGGACATGATCCAGGAGCCACTGATCGAGCTCCGACACCTCTGGGAAAACCTGGGGGATAAGATCACCCACAGACAGGTAATGTCACCACGTGTGGCAGCGGTGAGGCGGAGGAATTAGAATCTGCATCACTGAGCAAAAAAATAAAACCATCTCAGGGAGACACGGTTCCGTCTTCTCTTGGGAGTTGACGATGTTAGTCTTTGCCGGCATTCTGGAGGATCGCATGTATTTGACAGCTGCTTCTCATTACAGTCAAAATATTTGAGTTCCTATTTTTAAGCCTGAACCTCTGTCTCTCCTCCACCACAGCACAAGCTTGAGGGCGCCCTGCTGGCCCTGGGTCAGTTCCAGCATGCCCTGTCTGAGCTGCAGGCCTGGCTCAACCACACACACGCCACACTGGACACACAGCGACCAGTCAGCTCTGACCCCAAGGCCATCGAAATCGAGCTGGCTAAACATCACGTATGTTTCCGTTTGTTACAAACTAAAAAAATACATCTGTGACTTATTCGTCTTGGTCCAGCTGACATTGTAAAGTGAAGACAGGTTGTTTCCTAAAGATAGTTTGACTCTTTAACAGAATTTGCCGTTTGTGCTAATGAAACCCGTCGATGCGCTGTAGTCCTAATGTGGTTTCTTTTCTTCTCTTCAGAGAGACACACACGAGATTTGTTGGCCTCTTGTTTTATTTTAGCTTCCAAAAACCAGCTCTTGCACTGAAACATTCAGATTTAATTCTGTGTAATTCATTTCTTTCTCCCTCCTCTGTGTCGTAGGTTTTGCGTAACGACGTTCTATCCCATCACGCCACCGTGGAGAATGTGAACGGCGCGGGCGCCGAGCTGCTGGAGTCCTCTCCCGGCGACGAGGCCAGCCAACTGAGGGACCAGCTGGACCATCTCCACCAGGGCTGGCAGAGCCTATTGCTCAAGACCCAAGAGCGGCAGAAGCTACTGGAGGCCGCCCTGCACCAGGTACAGTGAAGAAGCAACGTTAGATCTTAGTGCTGATGAATAACAGCCCTGGCTTTTGTAGTGTTTTCATGATATCTGAACTGATTAATTTCTACTGCGTAGGCTGAAGGTTTCCATGGCGAGTTGGAGGAGTTCCTCCAGTGGCTGAGGAGGACGGACAGCCAGCTGTCCGCCGCCAAACCGACAGGCGGTCTCCCTGAAACGGCCAGGGAGCAGCTCCAGCAACACCTGGTAACAGAGAATCCCATCACACCTTTATGCTCAGACTGTCATCCACAATACACATCCATAGACCTTAACCTCTTAAACTCCCCGACATCACCGTCTTTCTGAGGCTGCAGCAGGCAGGTTTTTAAAGCTAGTGTGAAGGTGCTGGTGTCATATGAAACTTTAATAACTTCCATTGTTCCCAACCAACCAGCGAGACACAACAGCGCTCACGGTTTAGTGTTGATTCACATTTGCGTCCTCTCCGTCTGCAGGAGCTTCAGGCCCAGCTCTCCCAGCGAGCGGACCAGTACCACCGTCTGCTGGATCAAGGAGAGTCCATGCTGCTAGCTCGCGGAGGAGAAGAAGCAGGACCCGGTACCACCCAGACCCAGCAGAACCTGGCCATGCTGCAGAACAAGTGGGCCAGCTTCAACATCAAGATGGACGACCGCAAGGTAAGACCGCGACACGAGGAGACGTTTTATTGACCAGAGTTGTGTTTCTCTGGCTTTTGATGGTTTATTGTTTTGTTTTTTTAATTTTAAACTCTGAACCCTTCCAGGCAAAGCTGGAAGAGGCCGTTTCCTTGGCAACAGGTTTCCAGACCTCTCTGCAGGACACCATCAACTGGCTGACCCAAGCTGAGCAGACATTGAACATGGCTCAGCCCCCCAGCCTCATACTGGACACTGTCCTCTTCCAGATTGATGAGCACAAGGTAGCGAACGTTCGCCAGTCACTAGAAACGTGGTGAAAGACGCCTCGGTTGTTACATTTATCCCTAACTCCTTCTGCTCTCCCAGGTGTTTGTGAACGAGGTGAACACCCACAGAGAGCAGGTCCTGGCTCTGGAGAAGGCCGGCTCTCAGCTCCGCTTTGCCAGCCTGAAGCAGGACGTCGTTCTCATCAAGAACCTGCTGCTCAGCGTCCAGGCCCGCTGGGACAAGCTGGTCCAGAGGTCACTGGACCGCGGGCGACACCTCGATGAGGCTCGCAAACGCGCCAAACAGGTACTGAACTGATATATTGTAGTAAAGGGTGATTAAATGCTGATGTTGTCCCATTAAGACCAAAGGCACAGTGAGGATTCACTGAAACATTAACTTCAGACCTTAATGTCTCTGCTATTGGTTGATAGTATTTTGGAGATATAGTTATACTCCGCTAAAACTCATTGTAAGTCGTTCTTGGTGACAGTCTCAGCTAAATTTGATAAAATTCAGATGACTTCTTGCACCTAAACTGATTATAAATCCAGATTGCGAACATTGTATTTATTAGGAAAATGTCAGCTAGAGAGAATGTATGTATTAAAATAAACTCTGACTCTCTTCTATCAGTTCCACGAGGCCTGGAGGAAGCTGACCGACTGGCTAGAAGAAGCCGAGAAGAGACTGGACTCTGAGCTGGAGATCTCCAACGAGCCGGACAAGATCAAAGTACAACTGGCCAAACACAAGGTACTGCAAGGCAATTATTACGCACACTGTTGACTCTTTTTGTTGCTTCCCAATCTACAAATCTCTTTCTTCCTCTTCCTCGTTCCGCCCGTCCAGGAGTTCCAGAAAGCCTTGGGCTCGAAGCAGCCGGTTTACGACACAACCGTGAGGTCTGGGAGGGCCATGAGGGACAAGGCTCAGCTGCCGGCAGACACCCAGAAGATGGACCACCTTGTGGGAGAGGTCCGCGACAAGTGGGACACCGTGTGTGGCAAGAGCGTGGAGAGGTAAAGAGGGTGAAGGATGGAACTGGCTTTCCTCCAGCTATTCATTACAGATGTGAATATGATTATTAACAGCTTTTTGTCTTCCCTCCTCCATCCAGACAACACAAGCTGGAGGAGGCTCTGCTGTTCTCCGGCCAGTTTGCAGAGGCTCTCCAGGCCCTGGTGGACTGGTTGTACCGAGTAGAGCCCCAGCTGGCTGAAGACCTGCCCGTCCACGGAGATCTGGACCTGGTGTCCAACCTCATGGACTCGCATAAGGTGCGTAAACAGAACCGTGCTCGTTAAACACGTACGAGAGGATAATAATACCACAGATGGTTCTGAGTCTGACGCTACTGATGTCCGAAACCTGCAGGCTTTCCAAAAAGAGCTGGGTAAGAGAACCAGCAGCGTTCAGGCTCTGAAGCGCTCGGCTCGGGATCTGATGGACACCGGCCGCGATGACACGGCGTGGGTCAAAGTTCAGGTTCAGGAGCTCAGCAACCGCTGGGATACGGTGTGCGCTCTGTCGGTCACGAAGCAAACCCGCCTCCAGCAGGCCCTCAAACAGGTCAGAGAGCAAGCTGCAGTGCACATCCAAAACTTCAACATCACATAATGCACAGGACGCACTCACAGACCTCTTCCTGCCTCCATACCAATGACCCTTTTCTCCATCAGGCGGAGGAGTTTCGCACGGCAATACAGGTCCTTCTGGAGTGGCTCTCCGAGGCGGAGCAGACGCTCCGTTTCCGCGGCGTCCTCCCCGAAGAGGCCGAGACTCTGCAGGTGCTGCTGCACACGCATCGCGACTTCATGGGCACCGTGGAGGAGAAGAGGACGGGCGTCAACAAGGCTGCAGGCATGGGAGAGGGCATCCTGACCGTTTGTCACCTTGACTCCATCACCACCATCAAACACTGGATCACCATCATCAGGGCACGCTTCGAGGAGGTTTATTAATAATATCCTCGGTTGAATATTGTTTCCTCTTTTCAACATTTTAGCTTTAGGTTTTGAGATTTGTTTACCTCCTGTTAACCTTTATTTAACCTTCTGAACCCCCAGCAGTTTGGTTTTTTTTGTTATCCCGTCACATTTTTCTCTCTGTCTCGTTTTTCACTGCAATATATAAGTCCTGCACCTCTGTGGAAACAACACAACCATGCCTAGAAGAAGAGATGTCTTTTGTGCAGTATAACACAGTTACCATGCCATCAATCATAAAAAGGAGAAAAACCAAAGTTTAATATCTTTGATAATTCAAGCAATGGAATTTATGTATCCAACACTTCTCCAAGTGCCCACAAGTGTTACCAATGTTGAAAAAATAAATTGAAGGCTCTACGTGATATGTATATTGAACAAATTCTATTTTTACAACCTCTCCTCTGCTCTCTGTGTTCAGCAGCCTGCAGTTGAGTCACATGACTGTTGGTCACAGGCGAATCAATCATGGCTTCCTCGTTGCGTTGAGGAGTGCAGAATTGATTATATATAAATGTATTATATGTTAATCAGCACCTTTCACTCTACAGGTGCTGACGTGGGCCAAACAGCACGAGCAGCGGCTGGAGACGGCTCTGACCGAGGTGCTCAACAACGGCAACCTGCTGGAGGAGCTGCTGTCATGGCTCCAGTTCGCCGAGACCACATTGGTCCAGAAGGACACGGAGCCGCTTCCTCAGGACATCCCACAACTCAAAACACTCATCACAGAACACCAGGTGGGCTTCGCTGACTCATCACTAAAAGCCCAGGCATAGTTTTGGGACTTTTTAACGCGTCACTAGATGGAGTTAAAGCTGAATTTGTTTGTGCTGTCCCCTAACAGTTTGGTACACTTCTGGTGTTTGTTGTTCTCAGATGTTTATGGAGGAGATGACGAGGAAGCAGCCGGACGTTGACAAAGTGACGAAGACCTACAAGAGAAAACCGTCTGAGCCTCCCAGCAGCCTGGCTGAGAGGAGAGGAGCCCGTAAGTCTCCCGTGTTTAACTTTAGTTGCACAAATATCATCGTCTCCCACTCTGTGACAATAGCGTGGGTGCACGCGTTACAGAAGGTTCATCAGAAGTGACGAGGATTCGTTAACGCTCCGCTTCCTCTACAGGCAAACAGCAGCAGCAGCAGCAGCAGCAGCAGCAGCAGCAGCAGGCAGCCATGCAGCTCTCGGGAGGAAACCCAAGACTCAACCAGCTCTGTGCCAGGTGGCAGCAAGTCTGGCTGCTGGCTCTCGACCGCCAGCGCAAACTCAACGATGGTCTGGACCGACTGGAAGAGGTGTCTTTTTCAATATGATCAACCCTTTTGCTTCAGTTTTTTTTTTTTAAATGATCCGATGTCATTAGAAGAGAAAAATGTCTGCATCAAAAAACTGCCATAAAATGATTTATTAATTTTAAGTTGGTTAATATTTAGTTTAATATTTTAACTGACTTCATTCTTGATAGTAACTACTAAACATTATAATTGTCCACCCTGTATTTGTTTACATAATGGCACTGCTGTTGTTTTATGGAAGAAAACAAAAAACACAAGATTTCAATTATTTTCTTTATACTAAATGTCGGGGGGGGGGGGGGGGGGTTCTTTTCCAGTCTGCTATATGTCAATCATTAACAATAACATTGATTTTGATGCATTGCACCAAACTCATACACACTGCAGCAATAACCCAAGTGGAAACGAGGAAAATAACTAAATAGAAACTACAATTAGTAGCAGGGCTCTAAATGGAAAGCCTGATATCATAGAATGCATGATTTTATGCTGCAATTGTGGTTTTAATGGGTTTCAATGGGGACATTTTTGTCCTTAAGGATCTGAGTGTCTGTATTTTGGCTACACAGTTTATTATAGGAGCTGAGGTTGAACTTCCAAAATTAGAAGAAAAAAAGAACTTGCCAAAATGTAAACCATATGCAGTGACACAGCCGAAATGATCGGAAAACTAAAAAAAGCCAAAAATGTCCCTCGTGATGCACTCGGGTTAATGTACCCAAGTTAAATCCCAAGATAGTCCGTTTCCTGGTCAATGAAAGCAATAACTTGACATCACTTAAACATTCAGAAGCACATTCTTTCTGTCACTGTGCCATGAAAAGCATCACAGAACTGTCTGCATCGTCCTTTTCCAGCTCAAGGAGTTTGCCAACTTTGACTTTGACGTGTGGAGGAAGAAGTACATGCGCTGGATGAACCATAAGAAGTCTCGTGTCATGGACTTCTTCAGACGCATCGACAAGGACCAGGATGGAAAGATCACGCGGCAGGAGTTCATCGATGGCATCCTGGCATCGAGTAGGTTATGGGTGAAATTGTTTTTGGTATTTATTTGGTTGCTGGAGACACTTATAAAGACATAAACTGATTGAATTCTTGTCTGTGTGCAGAGTTCCCCACCAGTAAGCTGGAGATGACAGCCGTGGCAGACATCTTTGACAGAGACGGAGACGGTTACATCGACTACTACGAGTTTGTTGCTGCTCTGCACCCCAACAAGGACGCCTACAGACCCACCACCGACGCCGACAAGATAGAAGACGAGGTAAGAAACGTCAGAAGAGCAGCAAATATGAAGTCATGAAGTACGGCGAGATATCGGGGCCAAGCATCCACACAATGAGCTACCAGCCACAGCAGAGTCAGTCAGCCGCTAGGATGCATGGTTAGAAGTGTGATTACATTCACTCACATGTTGCTTGTTGCTGTGCAGGTGACTCGGCAGGTGGCCCAGTGTAAATGTGCCAAGAGGTTCCAAGTGGAGCAGATAGGAGAGAACAAATACCGGGTAAGTTCAGCTCAGTCTCTGCTTCAGCTTGATGTCATTTATAGAACAAATTACAAACTAATATAAACTTTAAAAAATGTTCACCTTCATTGCAATTCATTGTAATAAATGTTAACAGACCTGGGTCAAAACCGATTGGCAAAGAATCTTCGGCCATTTTTTTTCTTCGTGCTTAGATGTGCAGTATAAACTTGCTGGGATTGAAACACTGAAGTCTGATTTGTTAGGCAGATCCTTGTTGCTAAAATGTAATTCATTATCAATAGAACAAATAAAGAATGAACTATTTAGTCCATAGCTCTGCTTTACGTTTATAAAAAGCAATATACTTTTATTTACTCTGTGATTCTGGACGGATAAAGAAACACAGTTTGAGCCAGGTCTGATTAATGGACAGTTTATTATTCACTGGCTGTGTCTTCACTTGTCCACCATTTCACTTCTCAACATAACTTCACAGCGTTTGTTTGTGTGTCCATCTCACATCATGATGTCATGGTGTATTAATAATTGTCTGTATCATAACACATCATGTCATGATAACATTGATATAACGTGTTAATAACTAATCTCACAGCCCGCCAGGATTGTCAGCCTTCTTTGTCATCACCTCAACATTAATAATGTAAATGTGACTGCATAGAGCCCCGCTGGCTGCTGGATACGAACTGCAACGTTCAAATAGTTCCTTCCTGGAACTGCTCATAAAAACGTCTGGGGATGATCTTGAATTAGCATGATTTCTAGAATATTTGTTGACGCAACAAGTGGAGTGCAATCTAGTTCCGTTATAAACGAGAGAAGGCTGATACCTTCAGCACTCACACCACAATGTAGATTGCTAAATAGCACTACAGGTAAGAAGAATATATTTGATTTGAGGGTGAACTGTCTCTTTAAGCCTGACTTTTAAGACCCTGTTGGCCAAAAATGAAAATCATCATCAAATACAACCCCAGGAGGGTTCAGGCCTTGTTTCATTGTGTTGAAACGTTGTTTGAAACCTACAGTGATTGCAATAGCTCCCCCAGCAGGCTGTGTGTATCTATGCAGCATTCATAGCAGCTGTGCACAGTTTTCAGCAGCACTTAGTGGACTGCCCATCACTACCACTACTACAGGATGTGTGTCCAGTCCATCCTTCTCCACTGTGTAACGATATCGAGTGTCTGACTGCAGGACACTGGGGACACTAACACTACACCAGCTACTTTTTGTCCCATTGGTTGTGCGTCCTGTCCTGTTTTTTGTCTGGCTTCACTTGTCGTCGCTTTCTTTACCTCCATTTTTCCGTCATCAGCTGGCAGTTTTATGAAGCACCATCATAACATCCACAGGCATTCATGCTCACACAACTAATTCTGAGCTCAAATAACAGAACTGCACAAAGACATCAACAGTTTATCAGAACTTGAACACATATAAATGGTATCCATTCTTACATCATCAGTTATCAGTACCTGTTGGTTCACTCTGGCTCTGTTTCTTTCTCCTTGTGTTCCTGTGCTCCGTGTCTGCTGGATTTATTGTAGTTCTTCCTCGGAAACCAGGTAAAGTGCCGCTGCTGTGATCGGGTGTGTGGAATCTGCTTCCTGCCTTCCCCACCAATAGAGTGCTGTCCTTTCTGCTTTCACTATTTCATTTTTTGTTGTTGCTATAATTCCAAATTAGTGAATGACATAAACAAAAAGAGGAAGCACTCCATTGTGGCTTTGCAACGTGTAAGCAGGTTCCACCGTCCAGTTGTGTTCCTGCTGTGATTTGTTTTCTGTTGAGAGTGACAAATTGCAGTGACATGGCTGAAGTGGTAATTAGTGGTTCGGTGGTATATATATATATATACGTATATATATATATACGTATATACATATATATATATATATACATATACATACATACATACATATATATATCGTGCGCTGTGGACTGAAGCTGGGAAGCAAATCAAGCTGCTTGGAGAGAAATCCTGAAAATTCCCTCTGTGCTGGTGTCGCTGTGGACTTCTGCTTTGCTCGGCGGTTTGAATAGAACTTACGGGCTGAATCCAAACAGAGCAGTGATTTCTGCTGTAATGATAATGCTTGTATTTGGGTGGCTGAGAATCATCAGATTGACTATTCAGTGCATGTTTTTGCATGGAGTAGAAGAGATGTTCTGATTTGGTACATGGGCTGCTTTGTGTGATGCTGTGATTCCATTCAAATGAATGCATCAAATACTATTTTACTCACTGACTGTTTCTGATTCTCTCTCTCTCTCTCTCTCTCTCTCTCTCTCTCTCTCTCTCTCTCTCTCTCTCTCTCTCTCTCTCTCTCTCCTACTTTTCCTTCCTTTTCTATCTGCCCATTCTTCTTTTTCCACTCTTGTTTTCTACTCCGTTTCTTATCTCTTGCCCTCTTTTCTCCTCATCTTCCTTCGTCCCTTCCTCCTCTTCTTTTTCCTCCCCTCAGTTCGGTGACTCTCAGCAGCTGCGTCTGGTGAGGATTCTGCGCAGCACGGTGATGGTGAGAGTCGGAGGTGGTTGGATGGCTCTGGATGAGTTCCTGGTCAAAAATGATCCATGCAGAGGTGAGTGATGTTTACACACACACACACACACACACACACACACAGTCATACCTTCTTTCTCCTCCTCTGTCTCACTTTTTTAAATTCACATGCATTTACTAGAGCCCGGCTGAAAATCTATTTCTGTGGCAGATTTTTACAAAACTTTTTTCATAAACCCTTTAACCAGCATGGATGGAGAAGCTTGAAACGGAATCATTCCTAAACAAACGCTGTTTAAACAATTTACTCACAGTTAATTTGGGTTTTTATACACGACGAGAAATGGGGAAACAAAATGTATCGTGGTGTTTTCTTTACTTGATATTTGCCTCATGCTAACCTGTCTGCTGGTGCTGCGTGCACAAAGACATTTCTCTTAAAGAGGAATGTCTTCTCCTCGAGTGAAGCCGCCCTCGTCACGTGGATTGGTAAAACCTGGTCACGTTGTGTCCCGTTAGAATGTTTCCTCCAGTAAACCGTATCTACATATATTATAGTGTATTTTACTATACACAGTATTATAATACTGTTCATACACCATTGACCAATTCTCTTCTCATCCTTATCTTTGACGTTGTTCAACTGCAATTTCATCTTAATGATCAGCCGTCATAATGAGGCCTTTAATTGAAATGCGTCGGGTACCATCTTGGAAGGTGGCTATCGGACACCAGATGAAGTCGGTCGGGCTCTAGCACCAACACCAGCACGCTCTCACTCTGCTCTCTATGAAAGCAAACACACCTAGAAGTGCCTCCTGCACGGAGCTCCTGACACACTCACACCAGCTGAAGGAAAACGCACTCTGACAACGACACGTCTGTCTGTGGAGTTGTCAGTCAGCAGGTGACGCAGTGAAACGCTGCCCGTCTCACTTCTCTCTCCAGTGTTCCCTTCAAGTGGCGTCTACATTCGGTGTCTTTGTTTCTCTCTCCATCTCTGATGCCTCACACCTCTCTGAGCCCGTCCTCAAGGAGTTCATCCTTTCACACCTCTTATTTCTGTACACGCACAGTCGATTCTCTCTCCCTCTCCTCTGTCTTAATTATTCCATTCTCTTTTAAATAAAATGGTAGTATTGCATGGTGCATGGTCCTCAGTTATCTCCCTCTTCCTCCCCCTCTCTCTCTTCCTCCCTCCCTCCCTCTTTCTCTTTTCCCAGTGCAACATCCAGGACTTAAGATTCTCCGCTCCGATTCCAGTAGCTCCATCTCATCTCGTATAGGTTGGACTTCTCCTCTATCTCCGATGCTTTCACTCTCTCCTAACAGCCTGTCTTTTCATCCGCCCCCCCCGTCCGTTTGGCAACTTTCTTTTTCTGTCTCTCCTGGACTCTCTATTCCAGATTTCTTCTCTTTTCTTCCTCTGTCTTTGTCTTCTTGCCCTCTCTCTCTCCCATCATCGTCACCTTCTCTTCTTCCTCTTCTTTGACTTGTTGGTTTGGCCTTGTTCTTGTGCCTTGCTGACTGTGATCACATGACTAACGTTATGTCTCCCCACTGTTCTGCTCTCCTGACCCCCCACCCCCCTCTTTACCCCCCAGCTGTTGTCGCTCATGCAAGCTCTGATATCCTGACCTGTCTTTTAAAACACTTTCCAGGGGTCACTGACACTCGTCGCCATTGGTTGGTTGTGTGTTTCTGGTCTGTGTGCGCGCATGTGTGTTTACCAGGAGGTGTGTGTGTGTGTGTGTGTGTGTGTGTGTGTGTGTGTGTGTGTGTGTGTGTGTGTGTGTGTGTGTGTGTGTGTGTGTGTGTGTGTGTGTGTGTGTGTGTGTGTGTGTGTGTGTGTGTGTGTGTGTGTGTGTGTCTTCATTCCACCGTGAGCGTGCAGTTTTTTCACATTTTCTCTTGTGTCTCTTAGTGACAGTCACTCCTGGCTATTTCTGCTGCCGAGGTATCTACACTTCTTCTCTCTCTGCTCCTCTGTCACTCCATCTCTTTCACGCTCCATCCGTCCGTCCAGCTGTCAGTCTCCATCTTTAACCAAAGCTCTCTGTGTGTCCATGTGTATATATATGTGTGTGTGTGTGTGTGTGTGTGTCCAGTTTCTAACTGGTGTGAGGTTTGTGTGTGTTTTTAGTCATTGACATCAGTCTTGTCTGTGTGCCACATGTTTGCGTCATGCTTTCCTCACTCACAACAAAGCAGGGTTTGGCCAACCCCCTGGTCTTTACTTTTGATTACTTTTTTTAAATATTATGAATGCAAGATTTTACAATAAAATAAACATGGCTGGAGATGCTCAGCATAAAAGAAGTCGTAACGTTAAAAAAGTAAAAGATAATGTTGTGTAGTTGTGTTTTCATGTTAAAATGAACACCACTTCCATGTATTTTCATCTTCCTAGTGTAAGAAAAGCCAACATTCCCATGCATGCTTCACAGGGACAGTGTAAGACCTGGGCGTGGCCAGCCTGGGTTTCTAATAACGCTGGCTTCCAACGTGGCTCCATAAAATGCGATGGCTGGTTGGTGGGAGACACAATTACAGGGTGCACCTGGCTTGGATGGCGTTGAGGGGGGACGTAATTGCAGGGTGCACCCGTTTAATTGAGCGGCCTTGCTGTTGGGTTGCTAGGGGACGATGGCCATGAGGCTAGGAGTTGCACTGCTGCTACGGCTAGCTGCAGCCTTCTTCTCCTCCCTCTTTCTCTTCTTTTATTCACTCCTTTCAATTTGGTTCTCTTCCATCCTCCCTTTATATATTTCTGTCCTGTCTTTTTCTAGTTTTTTTTCCAACTGCTCTTTCCCTCTCTCTCTCTCTCTCTGTCTCTCTCTCTTTCTCTCTCTCCCTCTTTCTCTTTCTCTCTTTCTCTCTCTCTGTCTCTCTCTCTTTCTCTCTCACACTCTCTGTCTCTCTTTCTCTCTCACACTCTCTCTCTCTCTTTCCCTCTCTCTCTCTCTTCCTCTTTCTCTCTCTCCCTCTTTCTCTCTCTCTCCCCCCCCCCCCCCCCCCCCTCCTCTCTGTGGCTGGCTTCTCCAGGCTTGTTGTCGTCTGCTGGGGCTGCTGCACTACTTTCTGTACGAGAATGCTGCCGAGTGTATTTTTGAAGAAGGGAGAAGCCCTGACTCTCTGGGCTCCCTCATGCTTAGCATAAACCGGGCATGACCTCCACACGTATGTACACACAGCACAGCTGAGACGCAGCAAGAAGCCCAAATGAATCCAAACGGGAGACCTTGTTGAGAAGGGAGAGAAGAGAGGCTGTGCTTTTTGCTCCCACCACCCTCAGATGTTTTTTAAGCAAATACGCAATGAAAGTGTGTGCGTCACTCTGTGAAAATATGTTTTTGGACAAACCTGGGAGACACACTCGCTCACCTCTCCCTCTAAGAACTACTCAACCAATCTGCACTCACGACCCCCTGACCCCCACCCCTCCAAACATCCGCCCTGCTCACGTGCACTCTAACGAAAAGTGCACGGACTCTGACGTCTGCAGCCAAGGAAGCACCGACTCTCTCTCCCTCACTCTGCTCGCTGCCTCTGCCGCCCCCCCATTGGAGGAAAAGTGTGAGCCGACATGAACGCACCGACTCATTTCTCTTTTCCCGTCTCTGTTTCTCTTCAGCTCGCGGTCGCACCAACCTGGAGTTGAGGGAGAAGTTCATCCTCCCTGAAGGAGCGTCTCAGGGTCTGGCCGCCTTCCGCTCCCGAGGTCGACGCTCCAAACCGGGCTCCCGCAACGCCTCGCCCACCCGCTCCTCCTCCTCGGCCTCCCACAGCGGGGCCTCGCTCCCCTCCGCTCCCTCCACCCCCGCCACACCGACGGCCTCCGCATCGTCCAGGGTAAGAGTCTGACTCCTGCACATTTTACAGTTGAGGCCAGGGTTTCATTTACACAGGAGGAGATACAGCCATGAAGATGTACTTTGTATTCATACTGAGATAAAACACAAAAAACAACACGAGCAAAGACAAATCAAATCAAATGATTTTCTTTATTACCACTTAAACCTGAGACGAAACATGATTGTGCAGATTAAATGAATACCACGAGAAAAATGAACCATTCCTTAAACCTCATTTATCAAATTCATCTTTCAGTCACAGATTAAAAGGGAAAACACGGCTACAGGAAGCGTGTCTTTAAGTCGATAGCGAGAGGAAGCGCAACATCTGTGGAGCTTAAAAAACAGCTCGTTGTTACCAGGCAACCAGACTACATGTAGCCATTAGTGTTGTTTAGTCTTTTTTCTGCCTGTTTGTCATCCGATTACTGTGTAAAGACATCAGTGTGTGTGTGTGTGTGTGTGTGTGTGTGTGTGTGTGTGTGTGTGAGAGAGAGCGACTGAATGCACACTGGTGACTCTGTATGTGTGTGTGTGTGTGTTATCTGTTTGTGTTGCACATGGTTCGGTTGTTGTCATCCTACTGTTGTTGTCAGAAATCACCACGTCCTTAACTGTGAAATTGTATTTTTTGTTCTTGTTTCTTTGTTTTGTCTTTCATCTTTTCCCCTCGTTCCTGTCATTCCTGCTAACCTGCCTTCAAAATAATGTCCTTGCTGCTTTGTTGGGTTCTCTGTTTAAAAAAATAATAATTCAAATTGAAAATCAAATCATCTGCTCTTACACAAAAATACACTGCGCTGCACTTCCTCGCTATCCAACCACTCCTTCCCTTCCCTCCATAACTCCCTCACTCCTTCATTTGCTTCCCTCGTTTGCTGTTTTCCTCCTCCTCCTCCTCCTCCACACTTCCTTCCTTCCATCCTCCCTTCCTCCCTTCAGTCCTCCCATACTCACTCGCGTGACTATGCCAAGCCCTGGCTGGCACACAGTAAAACTCCAACGCCAACCAAGTGCCACTGCTGCCCAGATCTCGGTCACGGCCTCACCACTCCTGGGCACGAGGTAACACACTCACCCCCCCCCCCCCCCCACCCACCCACCCACCCACCCACCCACCCACTTCCCTCACCCACCCGCCCCACCCCACTGAACGCGCTAATGCACTAACGCACACACCGCCCCACAGAAACGTCTGCTGCTGGGATGTGAAAGTGTTGAATCTGCAGGTTGAAGTGGTTTTCGTGTTTGAATTACATCATCACGTCTCTTGAGGGTTGTGAAAGTGTTCCAACCTTTGAGAATAAACATGATGTGGCCCGACTACAGCCTGAAGAGGACCGGTTTTAATTTGACATGGACAATGTATGACGGGGTATGAATGATATTATTGATGATGTCACAGAACGGTTTTGACTGGAAAGGAAGTTGATTGTGGTAAAAAATGAAAAGTGGTTTAAACATAAATTACATTCAGAACAAATTATTGAAAATTTGACTTTTTGAATTTCTTACAAACGGTTTAATGTCGAGTTGAAACAGTGAGTTGAGTTGAATTGAATGCGACTACAGAGAATGATCACTTGTTTGGCTGTGCTGCTTGTTTTTGTCTCATATCAGACTAAACTGAATTAGTTTGGCTTTTAGACGATTAATCAGATAAAGCAAACGATTTGATGAGATCACCCTGAGACTACCATTTTCACTACTTTATAGTATAATCATAAATCAAGAAAATAATCAGAAGATGAATCAACAAGTCATATAATCAATACTTTCCTCCTCTTTTAGTGTGAGCCGTGATGTTCTTCACTTGTTTGGTTCTTTGTGTGCACAGATTGTTGTTAGATGGTAGTTGTCCACGTGATGTTTGTTTTGGAGTGATATGATGATGTACTAGTGTGTATCTAATGTGATTCACATCAGTCACATGACCTCCAGAGTCCAGTTGTCATTCAGCTAATCACTGTTCTCCTGCAGGGGGCGACGTCGGGCTCCAAACTGAAGCGGCCCACGTTCCACTCGAGCCGCGGCTCGCTGACCGGAGAGAACGGAGGAACGACGCACTCCTGCAAACCGTCACGAACCGGTGAGACGACGGTGACGGGCGCTGTGGACTCATTATATGTCCAAAGAATGCCAGTGGACATTAAAATGTGTTGATTATCACTTTATTAGCTAATTCTTCTTCACATGAAACGAGACTAAGAATCTACAGTCATACCAGAAGCTCCGTGAGGCTTTGAGCTAAATGCTAATGTCAGCATGCTCACGTGAAGATGTTAAGCAGTTAATGTTCACCATAGCATGTTAGCATGCTAGCATGCTCACTTTAAACTACAAATGTGAACGTCATGGTGGCGCTAGAACATGTCTGTACAATATTTACAGTTGATCTATTGAGTAGATGTGAAACCTTTGAGCATCATGCTGTGTGAGATTAAAAACAAAACCAATAGGATTCATCCTCAGGGGACCATGATCATCTGATATCAGTTCAGATATTTCAGTCTGGACTAAAAAGGTGGACCGACCGACCAGTACCACACCCGTAAAGCCCGGCCGCTAGTGTGGCTAAAGCATTGTGGTGCAATAAGTTTACATCTTAATGTCGTTCATTAGAAAAATATAATCTGCACATTTTTTAACAAGTGTTTTTCGTCCGTCTACCCGCTAGATCCCAAACGAGGGGCGTCCACAGCCAGCGGGTCGACCAGCCGAGCCGGCAGCCGGGCGGGCAGCAGAGCCGGCAGTCGGCGCGGCAGCGATGCCTCGGACGCATCAGAGCTCCAGGACGCTCGCTCCGTGTGCTCCGACGCCTCCGACACCCCACGGCGACCCGGGGCCAAACCCTCGAAGATTCCCACCATCTCCAAAAAGGCCCCCAGCCCAAAGAACCCGGGTTCTGCGAAGAAATAACTCCAGCCACAGAGAAATGTGGAGCAGAACCGTTGCCCCTCCGTCTCACAGAGGGATGACTATCATCGGCCATTTTCAGTGTACAAGCTCTTCAGCCTGAGATCCATCCACAGGGCTTGTGTAGAGTTTGTGCACTATGACTGATGATATTTTCCAGGGAAAGGAGGAGATGGATAGGATGAGTAAATCTCTTTCTCACTCTTTCCTCGGTCTCATAAACGGACTGAAAACCTGCACAAGAGGAGTGGAGTTCTGGTCTGGCAGTCCGGGCCAGAACCCGTGGGGTCGAACTGGACTTTTCCCCTTTAAGACGCGACCCCATTTTGCCTTCCAGTCTCCTGCTTCGTCTTTTAAACGTTCCCCCGCGTGGAACCGAACACCAAACTGACCTGACGTGACGCTGCCTTACTCGTACGCTGCTGTCCACGTCGGACAGAGCAACCGCTTTATACACTGACACGCAAATACACACAGGGAGTGGGACACACCACCACCACCACGGATACGAGAACAAACAAAAAGACATTCAAGAAAATAAAGAAGAAGAAAGAATTGCGGGTCATTATTTTTGCCTGAGGGCCAAATGCCTCAGCGATGAGTTTAAAAAGAAAATATGCAACGACCGCCATGTCGCTTCCTCCGGACTGGTTGGCGAGAAAAGCGGTCACCTCAGCAGATCTGCAAAAAGCAGCCACCTGCTGTGGTGAGCTCAGGAGGCAGGAAACGATGCCCGACACACACACACACACACACACACACACACACACACACGTCGGCTAACCTCAGACTCGGAGGGTCGGTGGTGGTGACTGTGGCGGTGGTGGTGCTGCTGCTGCTGAGGACAAACACTCACACACTCAAACACCGCAGAGGAGACTCCTCCCGACCGCTGGAACGTTGTGTGTGCATTTCAGCAGAGGGCGGTGCGGTTTTGTCGTAACAATCCAACACACGGAAATCACAAACTGGCAATAGAAAGGACTGTTCTTCTGGTGACACACTCAGCTAACAGCACATTACTGACAATATACGACATGTGAAACCTAACCCGATGTTCGACAACCAGCATGCACTAACTGTCTCTTCCTCTGCAGTTCCACCTTAATGTCTACGCTGCGTTGCCCTCAGCAGCACACACACACACACACACAAACACACACACTCTCTCTCAAACACACACGGTGGTGTGTGTCATTGTTACAGGAAATGATAGAGGTCGTTGACTTGAGTCACTGTATGCAAAAAAATTAATTTGCGAATGTCATTTTTGTTTTTCTTCTGGTTGTTTTCTGGTTAATTTATAATCCAGTTGTACTTTTGTTATTTAGCTTGAAAGAAAAATCTATTTATTTTTCAGTGTCATGTCATATCACCTTGTGCGGAGAGTGATTTAGTATTATGGTTAAAGAAATTGAGTTTTTTTGTACCAAGGATAAATGTCCGCTCGGCTCTTTAACATTACGTGTGTGTGTTTCTACTTCATTGTAACTTTATTCACTCGGTCTCTGATTCTGGTGGCAGCCTTGTTTGTTCTGTTTTCTTTCTTTCTTTTTTTTGCCAATGACTACAATTCCCAGACCATGACCAAAGGGGTTTTCCCTTCATGTCTAGAGAGAACTACAAATATGAATGACAGGGAAGCCTGGGCGGATTGGACCAATGAGAGCAGGTTTCCTCCCTCATGTCCCTCCCCAGCATCTCTTCTTTTTTTCAAATGCCCGTCATTGACGGGACCGAGTCGTCTCTGTGTTATCTCAGTCTGAGAGATGAAGTTTATGAAAAACGAATGAAATTACAGTAAGAAAGAAGACATCTTTCTTTGATTTGTATTTATTTATTGTCTCTGAGGGGGGGGGGGGGATTCTGTGTGCAGGAGACGAGTCCTCCTCCTCTTGATGCTGTGCTCCTCTGTGTGATGACGAGACCATGGAGGGAGGGTGTTACTAGGAGTCAATGGTGTAAAAGTAAAACAAAAAACTAAAATTATAAACATTTTTTGTTCTGTTTTTGTATTAAAAAATATGCTTGCAGTAAAACCCTCTTGTTTTTGATTTTATTTAATCTATGGACCTGTGCAAATATGAAAACTGTTTGTGTGAACGTATGAATGCTGTTTGTAAAAGTTATTTTCATAATTGATTAATTGTTGAAGTAGTTTAAGTTAAAATAATTAATGCTTCTCAGAAGCTGACACTGATTTTCTTCCCGTGATAATAAGTCGAATCATTTGGTTGTTTGTTTCTCGGACAAAAACAATTTATTTAAATGCATCAACGTGGTTCTGGGAACTTGTGATTCTCCCAATTTTCTGACATTTTGTAGACTAAGTTATTAATCGATGATTTGACAAAATTGTGAGATTAATCGATGGAGTGAATGTGAGCCAAGTGTCTGTCTTGTTGTTTTTAGTTTTGACAGAATATTTATTTAGTTTCACAGCACAGTTTAAGCAGTAGTGCTGATATTAGTGCTGATATTACTGTAGTTTTGTGTAGTTTTCCGGATGCTTTCAAAATTGTTCATATATTTTAATGTTTTATGTCTTATTTTCAGCATGATTGCTTTGTTTGTGATTACTGTGTTTGTGTGCATCGCTGCCCTCAGGACTTGGTAATTGTCTTTTTACCTAAATATTTTTGCATGATTCCATTAGTGTGACTTTAATTCATTTTTTGTCAATTTTATCTTTGAGGCAAAATAGTATCTACATCATTTTAATATTGGACTTTTTTCTTTACGTAGGGCGTGTTTATGCGAGTATGTTTATCATTTCTGAATAGATTCCAATGAGCTAAATGGTTTTAATTCTTTGTTTACAGCCTTCAGTCGCTCTTGGTTGACAGCAGGCCACAGACTCGGAGGACATTTCTCGGTAATTATCCTGTAACGGATCAGGACACTGCAACACAGGGGAGGTGGTGGTGGTTGAAATCAATTTTAATAATTAGAAATCTCTAATGTCGAGTTCCCCTCCAGCTCTGTCTCACAGTCCCAGTTTACGTGTCCGTGTGAGACAGAGAGGGAGTGTTTGAAAATAACTTCGGGCCTGTTTATTCGGTGGTTCCACCGGAGATGATGAGGTCTGAGTCCACCCTCTGCAGCTGTGTGTACACACTCATTTTCTGTCCACACTGCATCCATCTGGACCCGTCCTCCCGGCAGCCCATCGGTCCTCCCAGACTGCCCTCTCTGATGACCGTCATTGCTCGTAATGTCATTTGTCAGCTGGGTTTATATGTTTTCAAGGGCACTCGGCTCCCCTTTCCGTTCATTCGTCTTGAACTCACTCCCTCTCTGTTCTTTCACCTCCTCCACCTCCTCCTCCTCCATCCTCACTCACTCCTCACCATGATCAGATGAAACCTCCCAAAGTTGTGGACGTGCAAAGGAAAGGAAAACAAAACGGGCAGCGCGTTAATTCCTGGCATTGGGGACTCGCCCTTTCGGCCAGGACAAAATGAACCGCGGTCACTTTGGTTTGGTCAGTGTTATTCATGCCTTTCAAAGTGACCACAAGTAGCAGGCAGCTTTTGAAGAATAGAGTACACAAACACGGGCTGGCACAGGGCTGAGCCTCACTACTATATTTGAGTCATTTCTTCCCTCCAAGTCCTTCTGCTTTAAACACACATGCAGCAAATGAGCTCGGTACACTAATGAACAGCTCAACAGGAAATGGTGTTACCCGGTGAAGCCTTCAGTGTTCAAAGGTTTCCACAAGTGTTTCATGTTGGTCCAAATTTGGCAAGTGGCATTTTTTGTCCCTGTGACAGTTATGTTTGAGATTGTAAAGCTTGAACTAGTGGTAGAAGAGGTGATCAGATCTTATACTTAAGTAAACTTATTACAATATGCATGAATACGCGCATGACTGGATGCTTCGTCATCAACAGACGATGCATATAGTCAAAATCAATCCAGCAAAACTACGGCGCTAAAACACGCATTCCACTGCACACTGAAGAGCACGAGCCGTTCACATGTTATTCACATCAGAGGGAACAATATTAACCATATCATAAAAACAACACCATAGACACATTAACACAGTAGTAACGCTACTGCAGATGTAAAAACAACAAAAGCGGTTCACTTACCAAAGCTGCTAAAACCTTTCTTTCATTACAAAGAGTTTAACACCACGGTTGTACAGAACATCGTTTTAGTTCCAGTAAATAGTCCTCCTTGATTCATGGACGCCAGTGAAGACAGTCGAGCCTCCCCAGTTGTATTTCTTGAATACGTTTTAATGCGTTTGAGGGCTGAAAATGTCCGCTCGACAGAGGCAGCAGATATTGGGATTGTCACCACCCAACATGCCAAAACGCTAAAAATGTAATGTCACGTAAAAACGTCTTGCATATCTTTAAACTTGAACTACTACTACAAAGTTCTGTTAGCTAGTTTCACAACAGTGACACTGACCAATCAAACCGCACGTTGATAATGACGTCCTCGGCTAGGCCAGCTAGCAGGCTCTGACGCGTCAAAGAATACGCCCAACATGTCGAACTAAAGATCTGATTGGTTGAACACTATGATAATCAACAATATTGTCCCCATTCACTTAAACTGCAAAGGGATTCACTTGTGAGTCTGCAGGCCTCGAGCATATTTATTTACCTAGCGACAGCATAGGGGCGGAATCTGATTGGATAAAAGCTCAACTTAAAACAAGCTGAGCTGGAAGAAGGGCAACAGAGGAAGACAGTAGCTGTGCAATGAGAAAATAAGCTTATGGGGAAAAAATGTATAATACATGTAGTGTATTTATGAAAAATAATTAAATTATAAAATAGCTATAACTTTGTGATTCTGTTTAGGCCAGCAGAGAAGGCTTTGCTGGCCCTGACGGCCCACCACTGCTATATATATATATATATATATATATATATTTATATTTATACAACTATTATATATATAGTAGAGTAAGTAGCATTAAATGAAAAATACTCAAGTAAAGAAAGTAGCCTAAATTGTACTATTGTACAAACATAGAAAAGGTAGTTTATCAGACAAGTCACTATTACTAAATCTAAGTAAATACGTCAATGATAACAAAATTTGACTGACAATGGAGGTTTTAGTTGGCAAACTTACACAAAAAAATGTTAGCTGGTTAATGCTAATTACAGCGTACCTGGCGCTATGCTAATATATTCCTAACATCCAAATGTTCACGTGTTTGTTTTGAAATAGGTTTTGGCTTCATGGTGTCAACTTCAACATTTTTTTTAGATCTAATTATTTAATGTCTTCTTGATCACAATGTAAAAAACAACCTTTTAAGTATTATCAATGAGCATTAAGTGTCCCAAGGTACCAAATATAGGAAGAAAGGGAGTTGGAAAAATAAGATGAGAAGTAAAATACAAATGAAACAACTTTTTTTTTACTAACTTACTGCAGGTTACAGGAAATAAGTAATTATTTGTTTATTTTTAGACTCATTTAAATGATTTAACAGTATTATTTATTAATGCAATCAGTTCTATTTTTGACTTGTCTGAACTTGTTACTGCCTTTTGTTTTGGTGCCACAGAGTTTGATATCCGAGAAACTGAATCCACTTTTGGCTTTGAATCCGTTGAGCTTAGTTGTCAGCAGCAGAGAATCGCTGCTATTCTAACGGGGCATCGGGCCACTTGACATACATCCCGCCGAGCCGCCTGAGACTCGATGTTGAGTAGCTATGAAAGGAAGCAGTCATAAGAAGATGAAAAAGAGGTGAGAAGGCGAGAGAGAGAGAGAGAGATATATGAGGTCTCCCAAAGAGACCACTGGGAGGGGTGATGATGGGATGCAAGTTTAAAGACTTGAAAGAGGGCGAGAGGCGGAGGCTGGGAGGGAAACTCCCTCCCGGTTATGAACAACTGTTACCCTCTCTGAGCTCCACACAGGACACTCTCACTGCTGCACAGCTCTGCCACACGTTTGAAAAAACCCAAGGACTTACAATCGGGGAACAATTTTCTGGAGTTACCGTTTTCTTAAATTGGATTAGGAAAGACATCTGGAGCCTCAGAGATGTGTGGGTGGGGTGCGGTCTCTGGAATGGATGATTAAGCACTCAAAGATGACTGGATAAAAGCTTCCAGCAGTGACTGCTCCACAGGGGCGGGTTCTCACGGGGTATCTCGTTGAGCATTGACTCACTGCAGGTGTGAACTTCATTTTCCTTGTGAGGCCATGGAGGATCGGGAGGAAACCCGATGACACGGCTCTCCGATTTCACTCCAATCTGGGGCACCTGCTCATCACCCAAATTGCTTTCCATCCCCCGAGTTCACAACTTCAAAAGCTCAGACGGATCTTCCACAGGGGCATAGTTTGTCTGTATTCAAAACACATTGGAAAGGCTTGTAATTATGCCCTCACTCTCATTATCTCTGTTTCTTCTGCTGCACGACTGAGAGGTGAAGGGAGAAGAGGATCAGAGGTTGAGGAGTGTTTTTTTTTTTTCGTCAAGATTAGAGAAGGTAGAGGAGGGAGAGAGGAAGGCAAAGAGGGGAGGGAGAGATAAACAGAGGCAGTTTAAGGCGGTAAACACGTCCCGTTCCAGAGCCAGCTCTCCTCTAAACACACCAGGCATAGATCAGCATCTGTCTGACACAGACAGGACCAACTGGAGTGAGTAGAGAACACTGTGGTTGTCAGTCTGGAAACACTGGAGCGAAGATAAACTGTCGAGAAAAAAGCTGATTATTTGTGAGATTAGACAAATCTTGATTTGCCAGCAGAGAAGAAGAAACGAGGCAAACCTCAGCCATGGACGCGTCCCACAGCTTCTCTTGTCTCTGCAGCGAGATGAAACAGCAGCACACAAGCAAAAGCAGGAGCAGAGTCCTCCGCACTACATCCACCTCCAGGCCCCACGGGCCTCTCCTCCACCCCAGGACCCTGCTCCTGCTGCCCCTGCTGCTGCTCCTCTGTCTCTCCCTGTGGAGCCAGCAGGCCGAGGCCCTGGTCCCCTCCAGTTTCAGACGGCTCAGCGGCCGCGAGAAGAAGGAGATGCAGAAGGAGATCCTGTCCATCTTGGGCCTGCCGGGGCGACCCAGACCCCACCAACCGCTACGGCCGCCCTCCTCCGCACCGCTCTTCATGCTGGACCTGTACCACGCCATGGCTGCTGACGGGGGGGAGGAGGAAGGGAATGAGATCATTGTAAACGGGCCCGGGATGGGAAAGTTTGGAGGGGCGGAGAGGTTGGCTCAGGTCAGCCACGCGGTCCTGCCCACGCTCGGCACGTACACTCCACCGCTGGGCACGGTGGTCAGCGAGGCCGACACAGTGATGAGCTTCGTCAACCTGGGTGAGTGAACTGCTTTACACCTGTGGTCGGGTATATGACCCCTGGGGAAAGAGAAACACAGGAAGTGATGCAGTTTGAACCGAGATTTCAGGAAGCGCACTGGGCTCTGAACATAGACTGTATACAGGCTTTGAAGCAGATAGCACATAGTGGCCAAACTATGGAATTACAATTTCAGGGTCTGTCATGTGATGCCATGGGGCCCAAAAAACTTTTCCCATAGACTTACAATGGGAAATATTATTTTAGTTCAGTCATTAACCTGATGACGGTCTGTCTAAATATCAATGGTGATGGACAGTAACTAAGTGCATTTTCTCAAGTAATGTACAGGTACTTGTACATTACTTAAGTACTTCCATATTGAGCTACTATGCTTCTACTCCACTAAATGTACTTTTTATCCCACTACATTTGTCTGACAGCTGTATTTACTAGTTTCTTTCAGATTAGGATTTAACACAGAAATGATGAGTTTCTAAAATGATATACTAGTAACATCTATCAAGTTTGGTTGTTAAAATTAGCTCCAATATGCAGGGATGTCCTCAAGGCAAAGTTTGACTTTATATTTTCTTGCGGCGGACTTGAGATGAAAACATTGCGCTCTCATATCTGTACGTTCAATATGAAGCTGGAGCCAGCAGGCGGCTAGCTTAGCTTAGCATAAATACTGGAAACGGCTAGCCTGGCTTTGTTTAGAGGTAACCCAATGGCATCTCTCTAATGAACATTATATCTCATTGGATTAATTAGTACAAAAATAACACTTTGTATTTTAGAGGGGGTATGCTGGATTTGTTTCTGCACAGATTAAACGGAGCAGATATAAAAAGTCTATTCACTAATTATCTTGCTTTAGCAATGCTGGTAGGCAGATTTAGTTGTCATTGGACAGAGCCAGGCTAGCTGTTTCCCCCTGTTTTCATTCTTTATGCTAAGCTAAGCTGCTGGCTGTGGCTTTATATTTAACGGACAGACGGAGTGGTATCAACCTTCTTCATTTGCAGCAGGTAAGTGGATGAATGTATTTCCACAAATGTGAAACATCTTTATCATCAGTATTGAATGATCGAGCAGTTTTTGAATATAAGATGTAAACGCTGAGAGGATGCATGAACCTGATGACACTAACGTGTCACCGCTGCCGTTTTAGTTTCTCCCCCACAGAGAGGATTAAAACCAAAGTCAGTATGGCTGATCTATATTGGTAGGTTTCCATTTCAACCCAGTATTCCTAAATCCACCAGCCTCGCTCCACTGCTGCTGCAGCCCAACTGGGCTGAGTGTCCGTAAATTGCTCCAGGACTGAGAAGACCTCCGGTACGATGATTGATGGAGGACGATAAAAGTACAAAATCTGATTAGTAAACATAACCGGAAACAAATGAGATCTCCTCCTGGAGAGGGTTCTTCCTGTTTACCAGTCAAATGGGAAGGTACAAGCTCTCTCAGAAACATGACTAAAGATTACAACATAATGGTCCTTAACCATTTCACATTGCATAACAGTGCTTATTAAGAGTGAGTAACTGAGTCTACATTTGGTTAAATTGTCCACATTCAGTGAGTAATACTTCCAAGCAGGGAATCGATTCAACTCTGAATGAATTACCTCTTCATACGCTCATACAGACACAAATCTATTAGTTGATTAATCAGTTTGTCCTCGACAACCATTTTGACTGATTTAATTGTTTAAAATAATTTTTCAAGCAAGAAAACCCAAAACGCCACATTTGATCTGGTGCCAGCTTCTAAAATGTAAGAATTTCCCTTTTTCTGGTCGTATATGAAAGTGAAGTTAATATTTTTTCGACAATCATTCAACAGCAGATTGACAGTGAATATAATGATTTGCTTCTGTAAATAATACTGTTAAACATTCCCACCCAGACCCTGTGTGAGTGTTTGTGCTTCCCTGATGCCTATCTGTCAAAGCAACAACTAAACATCCTCTTCTCCATGGCTTCCTTCCTCCAGCTCCTCTGGGATGGAATCGCTGATCTGCACCCAGTTCACCGTGGGAAGCGTCTCCTCTCTGTGCTCTGGGTCAAATGAAGGGTTTCTTTATATGAAATTCTCTGTTTTGGAGAAGAAAATGCACCCTTAAATTTATCAGTCAGCACTGCAAAAAACCTCAGCGTTTCATTATCCAAACCGCCACCATGTTGTAAACAAAGGTGACTCTACTGATGCCTTTAATGGAGACCTGCAGCGCTCGCCAGTGTTTCCCTTCATATGATGAAGCTTTGGTTTTATATTTGCATATAGAATTATCGTCATTCAATATATTGCAGTTTTCTCACTCGCATGCAGCGGTTATGCAGATATTTTACTAAATAAAGTAAAAGTAGCAATACCACAATGTAAAGATACTCTGTTACAAGTCCTCCATTCAAAACCTTAGTCAAATAAAAATATGATTTTAGTCTGAAGTATCAAAGAGAAAAAGTACTCCTCATGCAGAATGGCCAATTTATGATTTATATATATATTTAATATCCCTGGGTTATAATTATTGATGCGTTAATGTGCACATAACTTGAATGTTGCAGTTGGTAAAGGTGGAGCTTATTTAAATTACTTTATATATACTGGTGGGTAGCTTAATCTGTTATAATATATCACACTTAATTGGATGATTTGTATTTTCTATTAATATTTTGCATCTGCAAAGTAACAAAAGCAGTCAGATAAATATAGTTTAGCAAAAAGTACAATACTGGATTCCAGAATGCAGTGGAGTAGAAGTATAAAGTTGAAACACACGAGTAAAGTACAAGTTCCTCAAGATTGTACTTGAGTAAATGTACTTAGTTACTTTACACCACTTGCTTGAATGTCTTGTTCCATAAAGCTGATCCTCTGCAGCTACTGAACGCTTCATCAAGTTTCTGTTTTGTGACTAATCTAATCAATGTGTGTAGTTCATGTAAGTTGAATCAAACCAGCATGGGTGTGTGTTCCTACGCATATGTAATAGAAAGACGCAGCTGGTTAGAATTAACGGCCCCACTGAAACACGCCGAGAGAAAGAAATAAAAGAGGCAAACGGTTCGAAGAGAGATGAAAATACTGCTGTGGAGGGAGCGACTCTAAAAATACCAGCAGAGCTGCAATTAGTGGTGTTTGTGCTGAGCAGCTGCTGTGGTTCAAGGCACAACGTGTCTCTAATTACTGCAGTGTGTGTGTGTGTGTGTGTGTCCCTGAGAGGTTCCCCACAAGGACACACACACACACTGCGCCGGTGTTTGTGCGTTGGCCCGCTCACCTCTTCATCTACGTATTGTTCTTTAACAGGAAGTCCACATGGGGACGTGTTTCAGTGAAGTTTGGCAGAGTGAAGCGATACATCACATGTTCTCTTCTCTGTCAGCACTTGAGGTGCCCTTTAGCAAGGCACTACATCCTGTTCAGTGGAGTGAGATGCAGGATGCTGGCGAAAAAGAGCGAACACGCATCATAAATCTTCTTTACGTAAATAAATCTCAGGAGTGGCGCAGAAAGAAACTGGGTGGGGATATATATATATATATATATATATATATATATATATATATATATATATATATATATATTCCTTCTCTCTTCTATGAGAATGAACTTAAACATTCCAGTTTGTACTGACTTTGTTACAACTATGCTGACAAATATACTTCTTTACTTCTAGTAAAACTAGCAGTACTACTGTGTAGAAATACTCTCTTTCACGTAAAAGTCCTGCATGGCTTTACGAGGACTGATTCATTATTTCTTGGCAGGCTAGCTGTTACCAGTCTTTATGCTAAGCTAACTGGCTGCAGCTTAATATTTACTGTAAAGATGATCTGAAATATCTTTCAGGCACGAAAGTGTATAAACTCAAAATCATGAACTTTTAAATGTTTCCATTTCATGCTACTGCATACAATAATACTTTGTACTACTTACTCCATTACATTTAACAGGAAGCTATTAACTAGTTAGTTTGATGAATCAGCTCATAGAGTATGACATGTTGTTATAGATTGAAGTACAGTTAAAACTATAACCACATAATAACTCTTCTAGATGACTTTGATCTGATGACTCTTACTCTACTTGTTGTATTGCTAGTTTTACTGAAGTGAAGGACTGAATTCTTCTTGCGTCATTAACTCATCTCCCAGTGATCCCATCCGCACACCTTCACACTGTTTCTCCTCTAAAACTGTTTCACATCCGAATCTCACACCACCGCCTTTTTGATGATAGAGCTTTTTATCAAACATCAAAACATCTCAATCTATTAGCCTAAGACTTGAAGCACATATCTCTCTCTCTCTCTCTGCAGTGGAGCAGGAGCGTGACCTGTTGCAGCCTCGTCCGTACTGGAAGGAGTTTCGTTTCGATCTGACTCCCCTCCCTCAGGGTGAGACGGTGACGGCGGCAGAGTTTCGCATTTACAAGACTCTGACGATGGGCCAGAGGGCCAACCGAACACTGCACATCTCCGTCTACGAGATCCAGCGAGAGAGCAGACACAGGTTACGATTGACATACTTGTCCAGAGCTGTGTGGAGCCACAAGATAAGCAACACGCTGTTTCTCATGTTGTGGGGCCACTTCTAGTCTTTCTGACGATCTGGCTCACTTGCAAACAAACCGTAGCTCTGTCGTAATCCTCCCATTGACTGGTGATTCATTTAACTGAAGTCTACTCATCCGAAAGCAAGACATTTTTTTCAAGTTAACTTTTGTCAGTGGTGTTGATTGCAAAATTAGGGAAATCCATCTTCCTCTTTATTGATTTTGATAAATGGGTTCGGGTGTAATCAAGAATACATCCTTCAAACAGACTTAAAGGGTTTGAGTGTACAAACCCTAACTCTAACGCAAAAGATCTTGAGCCTGACCGCTGCAAATTATACAAATGCCTGCTTTTATTTTGAAGGAGTGTAACATCCTGCCAAATGTTCAAATCAGTTAACGTATTATTCATCATTTAGTATAAAGATGTAATCGTTTGCTTGATTGTAGGAGTGAAAGTTCAATGTTTACCTTTATCTCTCTCAGCCTTCTTCTTTTCGCTGTTTGATCAAGTTGACATTATGTTCTACCTTTTGTTCAGAGAACCAGAGCTGGTGCTGCTGGACATGCAGTCAGTGCCTGCAGGACAGGAGGGCTGGCTGGCCTTTGACGTCACCTCGGCCTCCAACCATTGGCTCCTCCACCCCCGCAGCAACCTGGGCATACGTCTCTATGTGGAGACAGAGGAGGGTGGGTACACCAGAGGACCATCATAATCCCCTTTTAATTGGTGTAATTTACATCCAAATGAATTGATTGGTTTATTTGAAGTACAGTACAGTAGTACTGCTGCCAGTACTACTGTATGAATTCTACTCATATTACTGTGTCCTCTCCCAGACCGCTCCCTGTCTGCAGGCTGGATCGGGCTGGTGGGCCGCAGGGGCCCTCGCTCCAAACAGCCCTTCATGGTGACCTTCTTCAGGGAGAATCAGGTCCCGTGTCGGCCGCCGCGAGCTGTGAAGCCACATCCCCGCAAGAAGAAACCCAAATACGACCTCCCAGTCCCCAGCATCCATAGTGAGGGTCCCGGCACCCACAGATATGCATTTGATGCTCTAATGTTATTTGAGTCTCACAAGGTCCCGGGATTTTAAAAAGATATTTATCTGGCAAATATTCAAGATTGAATATGAGGAAATCATCCTTCATTAAAAGACCGATTCCTAAATGTGAATCATTAGTTCAGCTTATACAATCTATGAAGAAATGACATCAATTTGTTGTTATGCAGATATTAATAAATTACTTTGAATTACGTAAAATGTAATCAAAGGGAACCCAACCTCGGTGACTCGATGTACTGATTGCGGAGGTCATTTTAAAACCTTAAAATATATAAATGATAGAGATAAAGTCTTGTTTTGAACTAAATGTTCTTTTCTTCTTGTTCAGATCGGAGTCCTGTAAACAGCGGAGGTCAGGCCTGTAAAAAACATGAACTCTACGTCAGCTTCAGTGACCTGGGATGGAAGGTCAGCTGTGAATTTAACTTCTTTGATTCTTGTTTTGGCTTCAGGAGTATTTAGTCCTTTAATTTCTTCCTCCAGTTTCATTAATCTATTTACTTTACTTCTTGCATACAAAGACAGTATGATTGTTCAAGCAGAAAGCAGGATCGTTTAGTGGGCTGAAAGAAGTCCATTATATCACCGTGTCATACTTGGGCTGTAACTAGTTATTCTGTCGCTTCGATGCATTTCTTCGCTTCATCCTGAACATTTTTCAAACAGTAATTGCATTTCTTATAACAATTCGTTCAAACAGCACCGCTTAATGGATTACCTGCAAAAGTCGTTAAAAAAGATAATGCTATAGCATGTAGAAAACAGTATGTCGTAAAAATGCACAGTATGTCAAAATCCATTTTAGCCATAGGATAGTGTGTATGAATGGGTGAATGATGAAATGATGTGAACGCGCTATACAAGTACAGTCCATTTACCAAATAGCTTCAGATCTGAAGCTATTTCACAGCAGAAATGTCGAACTTGATCGATTAAATGTAACCAGATGTTGAAGACAAGTAGTTTTGTACCAAAGCAACTGAGAGTCTCGTATTAATTATTAGTGTGCATAGTAGATTATGGCCCACATAATATATATATATATATATATATATAATATATATATAATATATATATATTATATATATATAATATATATATATATATATATATATATATAATATATATATATATATATATATATATAATATATATATATATATAATATATATATATATATATATATATATATATAATATATATATATATATATATATAATATATATATATATATATATATATATATAATATATATATATATATATATATATATATATTTATAATATATATATATATTATATATATATATATATTATATATATATAATATATATATATATATATATATATATAATATATATATATATATATATATAATATATATATAATATATATATATATATTATATATATATTATATATATATATATATATATATATATATATATTATATATATATATATATATATATATATTATATATATATAATATATATATATAATATATATATATTATATATATATATATATATATATATATATATAATATATATATATTATATATATATATATATATATATATAATATATATATATTATATATATATATATATATATATATATTGTAGTGATATTTCTTAATACGTTTTGATGATTTTCCTGCCTGTAACTATATTTCTGTGGTTGTACTCAGGACTGGGTTTTGGCCCCCACTGGATATTCAGCTTACTACTGTGATGGAGAGTGTTTCTATCCTCTGGGCTCCTGCATGAACGCCACAAACCACGCCCTCATCCAGCAAGTGGTCAGTACGGTCATGACTCTCATCCCACAACACTTATCACATCCTGAACTCTACGATAAGTAAACTCCTTTTATGACTGTCTGGACTTCCATACCAACATGCTATTTAGTATGTCCGAAACCTTAGTACGTGGATTTCCTACTATTAACTGTGATATTTTACTAACATTAACACTGGACACTACGCCAGCATCAATATCCCATAATGCAATCAACGTTCATAATGGATAAATGCGCACAGCTCATTCACTTCAATTTAAGCATATGGATATGATTTCACTTTGAGACGTAATCTAGTTCCTAAATGAGTTCAGACCTCGTGAATATTAATTATGAACTGTTCACGCTGCAGGTCCACCTCCTGAAGCCTGACGAGGTTCCGAAGGCATGTTGCGCCCCTACCAAGCTCAGCCCCATCTCCGTCCTGTTCTACGACGACAACAACAACGTCATCCTCAAAAAACACCGCAACATGGTGGTTAAGACATGTGGCTGTCTATGAGGGCCACACAGGTTCCACTTTGACACTGAAGAGTCCTAAACCAAACAAAATGTACATGATGGGGTTTTCTACACAGACATTAACTCTGCCAACGTAAAAGGTTTCTGCTAACAAGATGAACGACGGCACTAGAAATCTAATTTAACGTTATTGTCTGTGTCTTGGGTGTTTATGTCCACATTGTCAGCTGGGCCTTTTCACTGAATATCTGAGGTATTTGTTTTTAACAACTTTTCCCCAAACTACCGTACATGCCTTTCTTATGCAGCTGTAGTCTCCATAGAACTGTAGATTGGATGGTGAAACATGCCATTAATGGTGCTGGTTGTTTTTACTGTAACACAATGTCTATATGAAGAGAAAATTGTATTGAATTAATAAAACGATATTAACATTATCTTGACTTATGGTCATAGTTTTTAAAGGACTAAAACCCTAATAGCTCACTGTAAATACTGCAATACAATTGCAGGTTAGTTAAGTGGACTCTATCAAAACATTTGAAAATGTCTCCTAAGGTCTCAAGAGTATTGACTAAGCTTGTACTAGTCAGCATTTTATTAAGTATTATACTTAAAGTAGTTCCACCTAGGGCTGGGCGGTATGACCAAAAATGCATATCACGGTGTTTTGTAAGATTCTGGCGATATCACGGTATTTTTTTCTGCGTTAAAGCATTAATTAACGCCGAAAAGAACCGGCCAGCGAGCGGTGAACAGCTGTTTCTGTGGCGTGTCTTCCATTCTGTCACTTCCTGTTTCCTTCACCTATATTCCCCTGGGTCCTAAGTACCTCCAGGTACAGCTTCTTATCAGTCTATGTACCAACGTACATTTATAACAAATACCACACATATTACGGTAATCAGCGTTGCATGTGTGTCTGACCAAAATACCTTTTGTTCAGTCTTTGTTCATCCTGCATCGCTCCTTTCTGTAACGTTACTGGAGCGACAGAGCCTCTCCCAGCTGTTAGCGAGCTTTACCCAGCATGCAGTTTGGTGGAGAAATCTTATAAATGTACAATTATTAGTGTCACAAACTGTTGTCGTGTTTTACTGTCAAATAGCGTTAGTTGTGGGTTAATTGTTATAAAGTTACAACCATGACTAGGGGTCCCTCTCAATACACTTAAGTCAACTAGATCCGACCGTAGCGCGCTCAGCGGAGAACAGTATATTTTGCTGCCTGTTGAAGAGCGACAAGTTGTTTCGGCTGTGCACCGACCGATGACGGTATATGAAAAATTCTTATCATAGGGGAAATTAAAACCGGTATACCGGTTGAACCGGTATACCGCCCAGCCCTAGTTCCACCTCTAACAGCTGCAACAGTAAAGAGATGAACATATCAGTCAGTAATTATAATCCAATGATGGACATTCTGCAGAGCGCTAAGTATATTTTGATGCCAATATTTGTTTTTGAATGCAGGACTTTAAATTGTAACTATTTTTACATTGTGCTCTAGTAAATCATTTTATGACGTGGTCATTGTGTATCTGTTGTATGAATGTGATACGGCAAAAAAAACAGACAGTCGTAATAAACGAGGCGAGGTCTGAGCTCAATGGTTAATGTGTTGCTGCAGACTGGGAGTCCTGGTGGACACACATTTAATAATTACATCTTTCATCTCAACATGTACACAATCCGCTGAGAAAACCAGTAACATTATTTACATTGTTCAATTTATTGAAAAGGGTAAAAAAAAAAAAAAAATGTACAGTGAAAGGAAATTTGTGTTTCTGCTGTTTTTTGGCAGTTAATGAACATTTCTTTAACTCAATCATTTGGGCCAATTACAGTTTCTTCAAACTATGAACAACCAGACTGCAAACAGCTGATAGTGTAAATAAACAGAAAATGTCCTGGTTTAACTCAAGAGGGACATGGATGTTTTATTGCCAAGATTATGTTGGGAAACATACCGGAAGAGAACATAAAGTGGGGAGACTTGCTGGGTGGTTTGACGTGAGGTACTGTTGAGTGTTACCGAGTGTGGACACCTGTGGAGCAGCAGCACAGAGGCAAAGCGGTCGAGTCTTGTTGGACAATAACTGAATCTCCAGAAATAGTTTGAGACACTAGTCTACATTTCTCCATCAACAAATATACAAAATTAGATTTTAGCATTTTAATAGGCCAATATTCATGGTAAATGTAATCTTCTATAGAGGGTGCACTGATGGCTGAGGAGACATGCAATTACCTCTACAAGTGAAAATAAAATGTTTAAAGTTACAAGGAACTCCACAGCAGTGCCACAGCCATTGTAGAGGAGTGATTAAATGGACCCTTTTACAGCCGACGTCGGCAAAAATATGCGTGCGCATTTTGGCAATGGAAGTGGCATCTTGCCCCAGACGAGTTCGCAAGCTTCAAACATCGATTTAAAACTGTTAAATATTGGGCCACTTGTGTGCTCACCTGAAAAGTCAATTGTTTCGGTTGCATGCGTGATGTTTGGTGGTTGAAGCCTTGACACAGCTCTACAAGCTCGTGCACTCCTCCATACTTCCGATGCCAAACTGCGTGCGTGCACTTTCGTACGTCATCATAGTAATTTGTATAAAGTTGGGGTCTTAAATGTGAAATCGATTCCTAGCTAGCTAACATATTCAAAAATAGTTTTTTTTCCCTTCCCATTTTTTCAGACTCATCACATCTCCCAGTCATTACTCGCAAGATCATTTTATTCAGTGTTAGCAGGCAGGCCCCCTCCCCCATGTGGATAGCAAGGTAGTTGTACACAATAAATATAAAAGTGGGGTGCTGGTGTACCCGTCATTGTTTTCTCTTACACATGTAGGTACACAGCACATCCCTCCATCCCAACAGGTTGCCCATGAATACCGAGTGTTCGTCACCAACATCCTTCAGGCGTAGAGATTCAATGTTTAGTCCGTGGTCATTGTGTATCTGTAAGCAAGAGTTTTTTGTATTATGGCATAATTATGGTAAATGATTTTTTGTTCATTGTACAAAATGTAGAAAAGTTGTTTAAAGCCATTTTATAGAGACGAGCAGTAGAAGTTGTTTCACTATACGTTAGCTAATTCACTTGGAAATGAATAGTTTCCTCTCTACAATTGATTGCCCCATTTTCTAATCCCCGTGGCACGTCTGTTCATCATTTCCATCCGTGACATCAAAAGCAGTGCTCGTGACATTACGTTATCAAATGTGCGGACGTTCAAGAGAAACAGAGCATGTGTGTGACGCGAGTATGTCATTAGCAGTAATGTTACAGCTGTGAACGTAGCAGCGCAGTGTGTGTACAGTTTAGTTATCACGAATAATGCTACAACTCCTCAACACTCAAGTAAGTCCCCGTGCATAATAAAAGTGATTGTTTTTAATGAGCATTCGAAATTCCTAGAAATCAAAAGTGCTGCGGGAAAAAAACGCACTGCTAATAAGAAAGTTACTGATTTGGTGTGGATCGGCTCACAGATAGATGTGTTCAAATGTATTAATGGATTTGGGGTTTGGTCTGAAAAGACTTTAAGACATAAAACCGTTACTACTTGGTCTTACCCGGTTCAGGTCCAGTCAGCAGTTCTTCATGCCTGAACATCCACCAGCTCAGGAGGCATGGGGGACTTGGGGTGTTTGCTCTCAAAGTGCTGCTTAAAGGTCTTGGGGTCGGGCATCTGGGTCTGAAAAAAACAACAGAATCATGGTTTCAATTTATTTTATGGCAACAAATTAGAACTGAAATTTTAATTAATTTAACACAGTTTTTCTCAATTATTCACACACTAACACATGAGACACAATGACCACAACCTGTAAGTCATGAACCAACTCTGCTTAAATACAATGACATGTCCTGCTTTACACTGAGATTGTAGTTCTGAACCACATTTTTTTCAAAACACAATTCTCGACTCAATCTTCATAAAGAACATTTTACATAGAAAACAATGCCTTTCAAAAAGCTAAACCTAACTACCACTAACTGTCCACTCTGACTCCTCACACGGGCAAACACATATTTAACAATTGTTCATTAAGTAACCAGAGCTTCAGCAATAAAAGGGCCCCGGGTGAGCTCGAGAAGGAAGAAGAAGAGCGAGGAAGGACATAGGAAAGCTATAATCTCTGAGGACATTCGGGTCACTTTGGTTTAACAATGAGCAGGTTCACAGTAGGTAAGGTAAGGAATCTCTCATTATTGTGGTACCAATACAGTATTGAATGTGGACTGTGGTACTGTAAAGGTGAAGTATGTTTCATATATGTATGACATTAGGAACAATGCCGGTGATGTTGAGGCGCTGTGGCTCGACCCAAACAGCCTCATCCAGTTCTTACTGTATACAGTACATTTTTCTATTGTTTGCTTTGTATGTAGAACACTTTACACATCAGACTGTTGAGATGGATACAGTACTTTGGAAAAAAAAATAAATATCTTTGTGGTTAAGTATTACAGTATCTTTGTGTTTCTATGTTTGAGTATAAAGACATGAGACGAAACAGACAACTGTACATAGTTTGGAGGTGTGGACATTATGACTGCATGATGTAATCGACAACATAATCGGGAGCTTCATTTACAGCACACTTATAATGCACTGCAGAAGGATTATTGTGGGATTTTCTTCATTCATTCATTCATTAAGCTTATTGTTCTTCTCCTGCATAGACCCAACAATTCTGCTTATGGCAATAGTTAAATCTAACCATTGACATAATCTGATTACCATGGCAAATCACAAAAAAAATTTTGTTTTTACATCTACAACTAAATCAGTTCAGCGGGTACTGTTCTCACCCGGCAGACGGGGCAGGTGTGGACCAGTGCGGCCTTCGCTGCAGTCTTCTGGTCAGCGGCCATGCCTTTCTTCTTCTCGGCTGCCTTCTTTGCGTTCTTCTGCTGAGACTGAATCTTCTGATGCCCACGAGCCATGGCCCTCAACTTTGACCTGCAGGAATAACAAAATAAAGAGACCACAGATTACTATTATGACCAAGGTCGTAGATCACAACTTGATAGATATCTAACTATTATAGATGCAGTTATATCTAACTGCAGGGTGGAAAATCACGAGCAGCAGGTACGTTTAGGGTGTGATAAGCTGGTCCAACGAGTGTGAACTGACACAACCAGTTATACAAGATGGATACTATAACGTCTACATATCAAAAGACACTAATTTGAATATGAGTATTGGTACTTCCCTGCAATGTCAAACTACATCTGAAATCTCATTTGTGTTAATTACTCAACCCTGAAGATACAATCAATGGGAAAAATGATGTGGACACAGCTTTCAGTCAGAAGCCGCTTTACATTATTTTGGATATGCCCATTAGTTCCAGACAGGGAAATCATAATGTTAGTGCACACACCGACAATTACATTTAGTCTTTGTGGAAGACTCTTTGCCAGTGTGGTGAGGAAGAACTGGACTGGCCTGCACAGACTTCAGGTCAGGCCTGATAATCCAACATCAGTGTTGGACCTCACTAATGCTCATGTGTCTGAATGGTAGCACACAATGTGGACGGAGGGCCTTCAACAAAGACTGGAGGCTGATATATTCGCTTGTACCGTGGTGACTGTGGCTCACTGGGTTAAGAGGGTTGTCTGGTAACCGCAAGGTCCCCCTTAAATGGAACAATATAGTACAATAAATAAAAAAATTTAAAAAACAAGTACTGCCCATGGTTTTAGAATGAGATGTAAAACAGTCACATAACGTAATGTCCACATATTTCTAGCCATACAATTTAGATTTGGTTAAGTACACTCACTGTTCATTAAACCAAAGCAGTTGAAATGGTGCAGAAGATCATATAACATATCAAGAAAACAAAACAGCAATTCCAGATTATATTTAAGTCTAATATCATGAACGGAAGGCATAGTCCCTTCGTGTACACTTAACTAGAATAATGCAGATAAATAATATCTTGTTCAAGGCTATACATGCCGAGTCATTTATTGGTTGAATCTGTTTTAGAGAGGAATTGATTCACAGTAGCAAATCCTCACAAGTATACATTTTTTAGTTCAGAATTTTTTAGGTTTTTGCTAGAAAAATAACAAATTATTAATTCACAAAATAGATGCTTATACATTTTACATCAGTCAATGGATTAACCGTCTACCAGTTTCAGTTCTCATGCTGTTTATTATATTTTTTTGCAATAAACTGATGTGTTTTTGATCATTTGTCCACAACGTATATATATATCAATGAGAGTAAACTAAATATAAAACATGTATCTTAGTATAACACTGTACAGCTCAACAGATTGACATCCTCAAATTATCATCAAAACTGAAACATTATGACATTCATGAGCGTGGGATTTATAGCAGGACTGTTATACCAAACTGTAGTGGTTTAAACCACGTGTACTTAACTGACAACACGTGCATTTCGTAACTCAATTTGTAGGTTTGTAGATTAGGATATTACATACAGCTGTTAGCTGGTATATATTCAACTTGTTTATTCATTTCTGTATCAATGTAAGCGCCTCCTTCCCGTATCGTTTAAATCCAATTATGATATAACATAATCTTCATTTCACTTATATGGAGTATTCATTTCCCTTCATATGGTAATATTGTTCACCCAATGCCAGGGCACACGTGAGCTAGAGAGAAAAACCAAACAAGCTAACGTTATCTTTGAAATGCTTAGCTAGCTTAATCAGTTACGTTATTCATTCATAATACAATTAAGAGTAAAGTTAACTTGGGATGTCTGGCTGAAAGGCTGTTACCGCCGACTTACTGAACGTTACATGTTGAATCGTTTAACTCTTGACTTCACAACATCAGCGACTTCAACTTGTTACGCTAGCTAGCGGTTGTCCATGTTGACTATCAAGCTAAACATCGTTAACATGGCGTTTCCCTTTAATTATGGAATTGGCCCAGCAACATACCAACGTGATTTGCTCTTATTTGGAGGGGTTAGCGTTGATTACTCAGGTGTTATAGGACGAATTTACTAAATATAACTCGTTTAAAACGACTAGCTAGCTTGTTAGCATCGTCCAAACAGGCCTTTCCTCAACCTGCACCGCCTTGCTAACACGGTTAGCTAAACTAGCTAGAGAAGCTAAGAGTGCTTCTGACTCCGAGGTATGACGCAATACAATGTTGTGAGAGTATACAGAAACAGTTTCGAATACAAATCACTGGTAGATAACCCCGTAACAAATCGCAACTGCTGAATATTGATACAAGTATTCGTTTTCAGGCGGATTTACCTTCGAGATTAGACTCTCTCTTTGCTTTATTGTCGGCCTCTTTTTTTGAAATCCGGAAGACATTTCAAAGAAGGCTTTTAACCGTGCCATCCAGTTAAAACGTACCAAAGAAACAGGCAGCGCCACCAGCAGGACTGGAGCCAAATTGCAGCGTCTCAGCATACTGCCCGGCACCAAAGTGTACCAGCGCTGTTGCTTACAATCTATGGGTAATGTGTGCGTGACAGCTTGGTGATACTAAATTAAACGAAATCTACATGCGTTAAATCTAAATGAAAATAAAACGTATAGATCACATTATTGAACCGTTAACTCATCACTATATATTTATACAAATCCACCTAAAAACGAATACTTTACTTTCAAATAGTCAAGAACACAAGAGCACACAAACTTATATATGAAGCCCTTATATATGAAGAGTTAATTTGCAAACTCACCAGTTTGATTGATTTCTATGACCGCAATAAAAAAACACGACCTGACCTGAGGAAAATAAATCCCAAAAAGTGCTGTTTTTGCAAAATAAATGTTCATGGGGAAACAACGAAACATGAGATGATTGTTTATATGTCACATGAAGTAACTCCCACATAGTTTAACATGACATACATTTCCTTTCTTGAAATTTCCCTTCATGTATAAAGCTACAGCTTCATTTGATACCAACTCTTGTTAAGTGTAATGGGTCAAATTAAAGAGTGGTGCTGTTTTACTTAAAACTGTAATGAGTCCTTCTACATTTTAAGAGAGAAGTCTTCAAACGGAAACACAATTTACGTGGAGGTGAATGGAGCTGATATGGGACATTTGAATTATCATTAGTAATGGTTGAAGCTGACCATTAACTCTTAAGAGGGTTTATAGGATATAATGATGTATAATCAGTCTCAGTCTCAGCGGGCCACTTCACCTTTTAGCATGTTACATTTCCACAATTAACTGAATCAACAAGTAAACATATGCATGTGTGGGAGGTTGTTAGGATCAGTAATGATTGAAGTGTATATAATCTGAAATCTCAGCATATTTCAGCCCCGTTTTTCTCAACATACTTTACTGAGTAATAAAATAGATATGGTTTAAACAACACATCAAAGTATTAAGTAGTCAAAGCAATAAGAGCTTTTATACTTCTCATACTTGTTTATTAAAAAAAATGTATAAAGATGACCTTTCTTGAAAGAGAATATTTTATATTGCATTGCTACTTTTACGTAAGGAAGGAATTTACCGGTGGTGTGGGTATTCTGACTCGCTGATCAACCCACTAACACTGGGAACTACTACATCCTGATCCCAGTGATATATACTGTATAATCCTAAAGTATTGGTACGCTAACTTCACATAATTTGTCTCCACTTGCATATCATTTTTGTTGAATGTAATCACTCTAGGGCTGATCTATAAAGTACGCCTGTCAGCAGTATAATGTTCAAAGAGATAAAACTTCATTGACAACCGCAGTCCATAAATGATGTGAACTTTAGAACGATTGGAACATTATATAAAAAAAAATAAGCATTCATTTCCTTCTTGTTTCAGTACTCTAAATTATTTCACCGTAAATTAACGGTAACTTACTGGCAGCAGGGACGCCAGTAATTTACTGTGTTTTACGACGCACTACCGTAATTTATGGTATCTTTACGGTATCTTACCGTATACTGGATTACGGAAGGTGATAGTAGGATAACTGTGTTTTACCGTGATTTTACGGTATATACTAGAATGTTACCATTTATTTACAAAGGGTAATACAACCCAATACTTTTGCATTTAATTCCCAACAAATAAAAGAATAACAATAGACATTCAATACATACTTGTTGCAGTTTATTACATGTTCTCAAATAGTAAAGAGACATTTGTATTACATCACAAAACTCACAATACTGCATGTTTAGAAGAAAACTAATAAACCAATAAAATCGTTAATGACCAGCTTAACTGAACTCATGAGCATCAACAGTATAACACTGAATTAAAATAGTATTAAGAACAGTGTAATAGAACTGCATCACAGTCTAGCTTGTTAACAAGTCTTATACATATTTATAGTTCATTTGAACAGCATGAACTCACACATGAATGAAAACGATAAAGAGAGAGAACACCTTGAAAGAGGACTTGACTGCAGCGTCTGGCTGGTTTCCTCAATCTCTGATGACGAGTGACTGTAAAACTAACAAAATAAAAACTTTAGAAACACAATGTTCTGAACTTCTGGAAAGTTCTATGACATCCAGGATAACCACACTTAAAAGAAGCTTCGGGTGTGCAACCGTGGGTTCGCATGTGCCTCACATGTGTTAACATATCAGTGTAGGTCTTTGCAAAAAAGCTAATACAACAATACCACACAGTTTAAATGAACAGACTATGTGATGAGCTGATTTCGTTAGGTGAAGAAATGAAGCTAAGTCAATGGACCACAATGGACTAACATTCAACAATAAAATGAGTTTAATCTGGTGTTGGGAACGAAAATGGAGCGTGTTTGGTTATCAGCAAATATGAAACTAAACTATCAACATCGATGGAGTTATTAACATCAATAAGTTAATTAGTAATAACTAATAATAACGGGGCACCACCGTGCAAACAGGGACCGATAACCAAGCTATAAATTGAGTCTCATAAATTATTGTTCACTCAGAATGTTCACAGTCAAAGTACTGTTCTACAGTGAAGGTTGAATTCGAGCACAGGCCACTACATCCAGCTGTTATCACACACATATGCACAAGTAATCACAGAAGACTGCTCTTTAACATATAACAGAGTTTATTAAATCCAAATAATAAATGATCAAATAAGGGTAAGAAGAGAGGCCCGAGGCCTGCAGACTCACAACAGAACAATGTACTGAACAACCGTGAGATTAAACTCTTTGTTAACAAAGAAAGGAGGATGCACTTTGTCTTTAAATAGTGAACAGCAGCTCTGGTAAGTTAAATGCGTTTGTTTTTCCATCTGCAGTAGCTTTAATATGTTTATATATCAATATGTACAACTTGTTTTTATGAAGATGGATTTTTGTTTGGTTTTATATGTGATAGGAACCATTGTTACGTCCAATGTTGCTCTGGGGACATATTTAGCAGTTGCCAGTGTTGCCAATTTAGCGACTTTCTCGCTAAATCTGGCGACTTTCTGAACCCTCTTGGCGACTTTTTTTGTCAAAAGCTACTAGCGACAAATCTAGCGACTTGTTCTGGTGTTATTGGAGAATTTTCTGGTGTTTTGACGTTAAAGCACGTACGCTCTGCACTGTCATGAACGAGCAGCGGGTGTTGCTGTGAGCACCTCCGCCGCCCCAAAGCACTCACAGGCGGACTCTCTCTCATGCTACATCCACACTACTCCGTTTCTACTTGGAAGCAGATTTGTCAAATAGAAACGATCTCCGTCCACACAGGAGTTTCAGCATCATTCTCGAGTTGATCTGCATCCACACGGCAGCCTTCGAAGGCGGACAGCACGTGACCATTAACGTACACTGGGCATGCGCGTGACGGTGTAAACAGGAAGTGGATTGCTTGCTTAGTTTAAAAAAAATACGACAGAGTAATAAAGTAGTCTTTAATAATGAAAGGTTGTATTTGATACTTAAGATCTTCCTCTATAAACTCAAACAGACACAGTTCGTGGAAAGTTTTATTTTTCAGACATAGTTACAGCGCTGCGGGTCTATCTCTCTCTCTCTCTCACATCAGGGGATAAGCTGGGTCACCCAGCATAAAAACAGGGACAGCATCTTCGCCCTCTATCAATTATTTAGGGCATGGGGGAATTGCTCCATCTTTTAAGGCACAACTCTAGCTCTGAACATCATGTAACATGTCCGAGTAGCTAGCTTCTAAGCTAATTTTAACATTACCGCCAATGGGGAAATGCTAACCGCGATTAGCATTAGCGAATATAATATATCTTCGTACATCTTTTCATGCTTCATACAGACATACTTACAGACTAAGGTCTCTCAAGGCTACCAAACGGAAGAAGTAAAACGAAGCAGCGTGTCTTCTCATTATAATCTAAAAACAACGAGGCACTAACTGTTGTTGTAACTCGTAGCTCTGAATAGCATTTACGGCTAACTGGCTTGGCCGCATAATAGGGCTGATGACGCCGCTGGTCACGGCGCTCGCTAATCGCCCCAATAACAGCTGCTTTCTCCACAGAAATGCAGACTTTTACTGCACAACAGCTGCACTCCACCTCCAACTACTGTGTCCATACGATCTAAATTTACAGAAAAGAAACAATTTCAACCAATCTGCTAAAACTCAGAGAGCCGATCAAAATAACACCATCTTATAATCGTCACCTGTGGCATCGGCCTGTATTGTGTTTACTGTGTTACTAACTGATCTGTGCACGTTTTCATGTTTTTTTGTTGTGATGTCACCTGTTGGTTTGTAGACTACCATATTTTGGCCATCTTTTTTTGCAACCAGTGAACGGAAGTTACCATATTTGGACTGCGGAGGAGTGACAACTTGGTAGAGACGCCGAATAGCGAGCTCTGGTAGCAGTAGCAACCTGTCAATCACATTAAGCCCGCCCTAAAGCATACCCTGCTTTATGTTCTGTTTGACTGTAAATGGAGCATAGTTTACTAAATGAACATCATGCTGTATTGAAGAAGACTTGAAACTAGAGATTGAGACCATAAACTCATGTTTACAATGTTTACTGAGGGAATAAATCAAGAGAGAAGTAGAGTCATTCTCTCATAGACTTCTATACAACCAGACTTCTTTCTGCAACCATTGAATGTGTTGTAACTCTGTAATGGTGTTCATTCTGTTCACATGACATCTATTGCACTTCTGTCCATCATGGGAGAGGGATCCCTCCTCTGTTGCTCTCCCACAGGTCTCTCCCTCTTTTCTCCCCGTTAAAAGGTTTTTTGGGGAGTTTTTTCTGTTCCGATGTGAGGGTTCCGGGACAGAGGATGTCGCATGTGTACTGATTGTAAAGCCCTCTGAGGCAAATTTGTAATTTGTGATTTTGGGCTATACAGAAATAAATTGAATTGAATTGAACCAGGAGTCACCCCCTGCTGGCCAGTAGAGAGAATGCAAGTTTAAAGCTGTAACGTAGTGATGTAGTTACAGCTTTTCAGTTTTGTTCAGTCAGTGTAACTTTTTAAAACCCTTTTATTACAGCGTTTCCATTTTGTCCATTTTACTTACCTCAACTTACCTCGGAACACTTAGTTCTGGGGCTTGTGGTAAATACAGAACACCTCCCCTTAACTGATGTTTCACAACTCTTCACCTTACCTTTTACTCACCCATTCACACACTTTCATGGTGGCTGCTCTCAGGATCAAACCTCACCAACTGAAGACATATTGGATATGGTACATGAGATACTTTGGTGTATCTGAGGAAGTTGCCGTAGAGACATACATTCTGGTTCACATTTGTAGGGATAAAAATAAAGATACTAACCCTGAAAGAGAATTTGCACTTTTTTGTCTGTTTAGTCAAATCAGCACAGTGAGTTGCAAGGTTTAAAATCTGTAAAATTGTTCTGGACATACGAGACAATTAAAGCATTCCATCTTTCCGAGTGCACTTACAAATAATGCTGAGGTAGGCAGTTTATTCTTGGGCAAAAATTCCATAATAAGCATTCAGCATATTGTAATTCAAGTGATCTGACAGAAAATGATACTTCTGCACCTCCTCTTGGCTGTTTCCAGGCTTTAGAAAAATCTAGCCTGTGACAGGAGACTTTGGCCAATCGCAGGTCATGACAGAGAGAGGGCGTTCCTATTGGCTGTTCCACAAACGCATATGAGCGCGCACATCCTTTCAGATGGTGAAAGCCGGATTCATCCTGCAGGAAAAGTTGCTATTCCAGCATTGGCAAACAGCTGTGTACACTGCAAAGCAATCCCAAAAAAAAGGAAGACAAAATAAATAAAAAAGAGAATCTGACAATATCGGCCAAGATTCTCATGGAGAGAAAATGTTGCTAATAGATGAGCCCTCTGCTAACTGTAGCCGCGAGCTGTCGTGAGCAAGTCACAGCCGGCTACCGTTAGCAGAAGACTAATCTATTAGCAACATTTTGGGTGCAAATGCCTGCGCTCATCTGGTGGGAGGGGCTTAGGACAGAGAGGAGAGCTGCAGGATGACGGCTGCATTTTTAAATTCTAAATTACTTCTTTTTTTTTTATTAGAAAACTGCCTCCCCTGGGGCAATGCTGCAATTACAATATGCTGAAAGATTATAATTTATAGCCCAATAACAGCAAAAATGAAAGCGCCTACCCCAGCTTTAACTGGCCAGCCTTTGATTAAGGCTGGAGAGGTCAAACTCACAGCATACAAGTTTCAAACGAACACTACGTTCTCAGATTTCTTTGCAGGAAACTCATCAGAGTGAAGAGTTAATTGTTTGTCTTCATGAAACTAAACTTAAATCCAGTTCATAACCTCTCAAATAATAACAGACTTCGGAGGAGAAACGGTGCACACGACCCAAACACAGTTTCATCACTTTATTACAGTAAATGAGTCCATATTATACAGAACATACACAGAACAGAGACAGACAGGTTTGTGTTTCTCTCTCTCTCTCCGTCTATCCCTCCATCACTCATCAGTCCACCGGGCAGGATGACACCAAAGCTAACGGCATTGGAGTAAAGAATAATGAATAACATGGGACATGTCAACTTATCAGAGAGAAGCAGGAATCTCCCTCAGTTACAGCTGGAGTTTCAGAGACTTTGAAAACACAAACAAAAAGTACAATTTCTGAGATTTGGTTCACTTGAAACATTTCTGCATGTTGCCTGGCAACTAACACGCACCGCACATGACAGGTGCCTCTGTCACAATACAAAAGTCTGTTTTGTGATCAGTAGTAGCAGCAAGTTTGAATGCCATTCAGCACAGGTCGAGTACAAGCAGGACATCGTGTTGTGATTTCTAGTCGGACTAAACACTTTGAGATCAAGTCAGACAGGAGACGTCACTTTCTCAGTGACCTGTAGCTGAAACCTGTGTTTCTTAATACTACACTATAAGAACATATTGCAATCTGTCACCACACACGAAGTTCTGTTCCAAAACGAGTCAAAGGAACCGAGAAAGAAAAAGGGAGCAAAAACTGATTTTTAAACATTTAAAAATAAAAGTTTTGGGAAGAACTACTGAACGTGAGGAGTTGTATAAAGCTGCGTTAAATCTGACTGAGTCTGAATGAAAAGACCTTCATAGTCTGCTCCTCATCTCTTCTTGAGGCCAGAGGCTGGAGACTTTAGCTGCTTACATTTATCATTTTAAATCTGCTAAATTGAAGACTGGAACATATTTTCACATTGCTCTTCGTGTGACTGTGTGTTCTGCTGGTTACCAAGGACAGAAGGAAGGAGGTACTTTAACTGTACAATAAAGGGTCACCAATGGCAAAAGAGAATAATGTGTCTTGAGAAGGTTTCACTATAACTGGCATGTACAGAACTCTCTAATAATGACTGAACAGCTCCCTCTTGTGAAGAATCTGCAGCAAGTCAAGTCCCAGATTGATATCCATTAATCAATCTGCAGCTTTTAGCTTTACATCATTGGTTGAAAACGTACTACTTTGCGTAAGCACACGTCATATTTTATTGTACAGGAAGAAAAGCTGATTGGATTTTGATGTATAAATACAAATAAATGGACTTTTTTGTAAATTGTTTTGCCTACATTGATAAATATGAGTGGGGATGTGATCTAAAAGGGTTATTAAAAAAAAGGTGCTTTACAAAAAAAAAAGCTCTTTTAAATTAAATCATTGAAAAGTAAAACAAACAATCGTTTCAGACATTTTGCATTTATTATACTGTGTGGATCAACATTAGACGAGCAGGTTGGAGAGAGCGCTGTCACGCTAACATGACATGCCTTGGTGTCACAGAATGTTTGAAGAGAGTATATTTTTCCATCCAGAGTGAACAGAAAGAAGCATTTTGGAACAGAACCTTTGAAATATTCATTCAACAGTCAGACGGTCCCACAGAGGGCCGGACAGGGAGGACAGCTGAGTAACAATGTTGTCAACAGCTACTTTACATCTTTCACTGGACTACGAGAGAGCAGGGGGGGGGGGGGGCACAGAGAGGGAGAATTAGAGGGAGAGAGAGAGAAAGTTCATCAACAAACATGAGGCTGATTTTTTTTTTTTTCCTTTGCAGTATTTACATTTTGAATTGTGAAAAATAAAAGAAACTTATTTACAAAAATGCACAAACTAAGACTGTTTCATCGGCGGGATGAGGAGAGATAAGATATAAACAACTCTGTCATAAAAAGTAAAAAGATGAAAATAAAAATCAGTGATATTTACACGTGCGATAAGAGGGAGAGTGAGGGGAGAGGTGGCTTCTGACATCAGAGGGATGAGACCAATCGGCCGGTGTTTTTGATTCCACCCCAGCAGGGTCACACCTTTTCATGGCCACAGAGGGTCTGACAGCTCTGAGTGTGAACGCGCCCTGCAGAGGGAATCCAACAGGCTGCTTTGGACTCTGGACAGCAAAAAAAAAGAAGCAAAATGAGCCCCGCAGGACTGGCAGGTGAGCTTTGGGGGAAAACTGTTGGTGGGAAAGAGAATGAAAGATGCTCTCCACTCTCCTCGTATAAAATCAATGTGAATGTGCCCAATGTGGTGGAATTAAAAAAAGGAAAACGCAAACATGGCTGCAGTGTAAAAACAGCAGGTGGAGGCATGGAGCAATAGTATCAAATATACTGCTTACTAAAAATCTGTATTGTTGACTGCTCTAACCCCCAAAAACACTGGCTGTTCAGACTCGCAGGTTGGAGAATGGTCTTCTATTCTTGAGAGAATACATTCTCTCACCCATGACCTCAAACAGCTCTCTTTGATTTTTTAGGGTAAAAATTAAAATCGGTCCAAGGAGCACACAAACACGGTGACCTAACAGGAAGTCCCCTGCTTGAGATTCACGTTGGACTACTATTCACATTAAGCACATCTTCCTTTCTCTGCACATGTCCATTCGTCTTCAGAGTTATTTTAGTCTTTATACAGAGAACCTGTTTTCAATCATTTCCACTGATGGAACTACAGTTCACTAACAACATTTCAAAGCCACCCGATTCTCGTCTCCAAAAACAAAGGAATAAATACATTTAGGTTTAGCACCCCCCACCCCCTCGTCGAGTTTAAGAGAACATTTAATCCCTGCCCCGGCATTCTGAAGTTTCTCTGCTGCATTTAATCAACAGGAGGACTGACATTCACTCAGCTCTTGGGAGTACAAAAGCATTTTTTTCTACACTAACATCAGGACACCAATAATATTTCAGCTGGGGGGGGGGGGGGGGGGGGGCGTTTTGATTCGATAGCGTTTGATCTGCCGATGTATTTCAGCGGATCTTACAGGGGTTTTAGTACGACATCTTTAGAACATTGTGAAATTAAAACTAATTTTGAAACCAGCCTTTTGTTTTCTGTATGACTACATGTCAACAGACAGTATAGGGGAGCCATTAAAGGGTAACTTCTGGATTCCCCATGTTTTTCTGTCTAACCGACGGTCCAGTATTGAGGGAGAACGCTGCAGGTGGAAGTCCTGAAACGGGCTGCAACGTCATCGCTAGGCTCAACTCCTCAATGTACGTCCACTAAAAGTGATTGTTTTTGGCACCGACAGGCTCGCATTGTTATCATAAGTCTCTGACAACATTATGAAAAAAAAAAAAACTCAAGAGAGAAATAAAAACTTTTTCTTTAACTTGCGCTTGATTCGGTCGGTTTGCGTTTGTGTCTAAACGGGTTGGCGAGAGGGTCAGGCCTGATCCACGTCCTCAAAACTAAAATGCTTACATTGCCCTTGAGATTACTTTGCAGCCCTTTAAGCGTCTCCCGGTCGGAGCGCTCTCACTTAATACTGGACCAACTTCAAAAATGTTGTCCCCATTAACACACCAAAACATGATAAAATAAAAAATACCAAAGTTACCCTTTAAGTAACAATATTAAGCACATTTCAAGACTTCTCACAGCTTTAAAATCAATCAATCAATCAAATCAATTATCTTAAAACCATTTCAGACTTTTTAAAAGTAGCAACTGTTGAGTCGGGCAACTGCCCTGATTCAAACGTTTTCACTTCTTTTCATTCAACACACCACGACCACAATGAACGTTAGTTCCGTTTTAAAAGCTCAAAATGAAAAAAAAAAAGAATCAGGCTAATTTGAGTGGAACTTCAAAGACACGTCTGAAAACAACGGCTTCCTCTAGGTTCACTCAGTTCTAGCACGGTAGCACCAGTGAAACCAGTGAAGGCTGTCAGCTTCCTTTCTTCCGTCCTTCTGGTTTAAAGGGGCGTAAATAGGTTATTTTCTTCAGCAAGTCAATTCTGGAAACAATTCCTTCAAGAAGCATCGATGGTCGTGATACAGAATCTCTAGTTTCTTAGACGAGCTTCAAAATGCGTTTACGTTTCCATTGCTGCGATGACAGCTGTTTTTTATCTAATCGTGAACACAACTAACGAGCTGTAGGACAGAGAGCAAGCAGCGCACTGAGCGGCGTCCAGTGATGTACTAATATTTACACGACTACCATTTGAATTTGGTTGCTCCATTTCAAAAGGCTCGTTTTCTAGATCTGCTTTTCGCTGAGCCCCACACTTTCTCCACAACCAACATCTACAGGTCGAAACTACTTTTTGAGGTTTAGAAGAAGAGCAGGAGTCGCGGGGTATTCCTCTGGGTGGCCAATCAAATTAACACCTCTGCCCTGCCGGATGTGGGAATGAGTCGAACAGAAATCACGGATAAAAGCTGAAAAGGAGTCTAAAATCCATGATTGATCTTACCTATGTTTTCTATGAGGGAGTATCTCACGCTTTTACCAGGTAACACTCTGTAGATCAGGAAACAAACAGAAGGACAGGTGACCGGCCTGTATAAAGTAACGGAGCCACTGAACCCTGATTCACGTAAGGGGCGAAGCACCTCCGACCAAACACTGATAACTGCTACTGATGAGGTTTCCTACTCTACCTGCCACTTAAGCGTGTGAATTATCAAGACGTGGAGGTTCAATTTAAACCGTAACATCAGGCTGGATTGGTTCAAATAACGTGGCTGGAGCATTAAGGACTCTATCATCCCCGGCATCCGCTCTCCCGCCCTGAGTTGAATAAAACTTTTACCCTGATGACCTACGAGGGGCTACTTCTGACCTCGCTCAGGCAGTGTACAGTTCAGATGCAAATAAACACAGAAGAATATAAAAAAATAATCTTAGGTGGAAAAAAATAAAATCAAACTCTGCCGAAAAAATTTTTGCGACCACATGATGCGTTCTGTTAGGCAAATAAATTAAACACAAATATAGAGAAGAAAAAAAAAAAGTTGATTTAAAAAGTAAAAAAAAAAAAAAATAATAATTTTATATTACAGAGGACCAGCCCCCACTATTGAACCTTCACAGACCACCTGAGCAGCAGCGAGATGACTACTCTTTGTGTGTGTGTGTGTTTAACAATCACCTGCCGTAGTTACGACCCCTGGCAGCTAAAGAGCTAATGTTTGTTTGTTCAATGCATTACTGTACAAAAACAGATCATCTAAGAGGAGAGCAAGCAGCATGGAGGAAAGCACTAGAGTGAGTGTGTGCGTATGTGTGTGTGTGTGTGTTGAGATAAGGGTGAGGCTCGCAGGCAGGCAGGTGAGAAGCTGCTTCAGATGCTGTTAAGAGATCCGGGTACTGAACTGTGTTGAGATGAATCGGAACCGGTACCATCTGAAGGAGGGGAACAAAAGACAGTCAGAGGTAAATTCACAGTCCATGACTCAAAGGACCTGACAGCAGTATTTTACATAACGAGCCGTAATTTAAAAAAAAAAAAAAATAAAATACAGATTTTTGGGGATATATAAGGACTACACAATGTTTTCAAACCACTTGAAAATGTTCCTATTGAGTGGAGGAGAGTGAATGGACATGGCTGTAACTGAAAACATAACATTATTTGATATGTGCATTCTCAAGAAGTGCCCAGTACGTCAAATCTAGTTAGTTCATGAAAAGTTTTATTGATTTCATATCTAATACTGCCATCTTGTGTCAAAAAAACATTACTCTGAATATAACAAAAATATATAGTAGAGACGCAGCGATCAATCAGTTGATGCTTGGTGAGGGGCCGGTCAGCTACAGACTTTACCCACCGCACCACACAGCGGCACAGACACATCACATGTGTCTCTGAGTGAAGAGGACAGAGAGCTCTCAATCTGTTACAACAGCAAGTCGTGGAGGAGCAACCGTAAAACATTTGGAACAACTAACTCTGCTAACACACCTACTATATTAGAATTCATTCCCATGAATGCTGATCACAGTGACCGGCTCATCTGTTGACAACACAGAAGTAACGGCTAACGTTGAAGGAGGTTGCTTTGACTGAACGTAAATTATTACGCTATCATGTGTTCAGATGTAATCCTATCAAATGTTTTCAGTGAGAAACCTGAATAAACTCACTTGTTTGAAGAAAATCTTTTCACAGCAGTATATATATATATATATATATATATATATATATTAGAGAAGGAATTATGACCTATTTAACTTTCCAACTCTAGTTCAAAGCATCTTACAATATATAAATACAAGTACTAATGCCAAGATATGTCTTTAATCAGAGCAGGTATTTCAATAAAAATACAATCATTTTGGATGGATTTTCCTTTTGGTTTGAATTGCGTGTTTTCTGCAAATAAACACTATAGATGATTAAAAAAAGGTTAACATTTAGATTCTCCGTGACGGTGGGGAAAAAAAGTCTTGAGCCTTGCTATCAATAATAGTTCTAAGAAAGAAAACCTGAATGGGCAGGTTTGATTTGTAAAAAATCAGACAATCGACCAAGAAAACTGCAATCGGTGCATCTCTGATATTTAATACAGAACTGCTGACTATTTTTAAAAAATCTATTTAAAATAAAAGGCATAAAAGTATTCAGTTCCAACCTAGAACATTCCTGCAGGACGGTCAGAAGGAAAAACTAAACCTAGTCCCTTTGACACATTGTAACAAAATAAAATAGACGAATTTGCCTCCTTAACGAATTAAAATTCAGTACATAATAACATCTATATATACAAATGTGTTAAATCAATTTAATTCAAAATTTTGACTTGTGATGTCTGAATTGTTGCTTTATAATGGTATTCATGTTGAACACCACAACACCATGATATTGACAATAATATTACAACAACATTAACAGAAGAGTTCCCCACCGTGGGCGGAAGCAGCTGTGTGAGAGCGGGCGTGAGGAGGGATGAGGGTTGAGTTCAGCTGGGGCTGGATGGACAGCTCTGCAGAAAATAAAAGCAGAGTTCTTATTTAACGATGAGTCATTTATCAAGAGGACAGTGTCACAGAACAAGAGGATAGTGTACGCTGCATTAACGGCACCTCCTCTGAGGTCACAGCGCTGGCAGAAAACAAACCAAGAGACACCGCCGGATTGTATTTAACGAAACAGATGGTGATGAATCCATCGAGCACAACGACAACACAGTTTAACAATCTGTCAACCAAAACGGATGGAAATGGGACAGTTCACCTCAAAACCTAAAATACATATTTTTCCTCCTATCTGTAGGGCTGCTTATTAATCTAGATAGTTTTGGAGTGAGTTGCAGAGAGTTGGAGCTATCCACCATAGAGATGTCTGTTCTCTCCAGTTTAACTGAACTAGATGGCACTCGGCTTGTGGTGCACAAAGAAAAAATAAAAGAACAAAAATTTGGAAAAACTCAGCAGCAATGTCTCTTTCCAGATATCCTGACCCGGTTACTCAAGATAATCCACAGACCCTGTTGTGAGTAATTTCATGCAGGAAGTTTTTTCTCTCCACCGAACTACACCGAACTACACCCACCAACCGTACCAAGACGCAGAAGGAAAGCGTGCGTCTACTCGTGCATGTACCTGTGGTGCTGAAGTTGAAGAGCATCGGCAGTTCTCTGCCGCTGGGCAGTCGTGTGTTCGGCTGGCGCAGCTCTTCGAAGAAGCCGTGCGAGCAGGCCTCTAGTGGGGAGAACCGCGAGGCCGGTGTGTACTCCAGCAGCCGGGAGCAAAGGGTAATGGCCTCTGGAGGGGTGCGAGGTTTAAACACCTGAGGAACGAGAAGAGTGCGAGTCCAAGTATGCACAAAGAAACCCCCTTAGAGAAGAGTTCTGAATCTAAAAAAATCAATTGCATGCATTGGAGTAGAAAAGCTATCCGCTTTGTAGTAAATGTGAAAGGGCCACTTCTCTGGGTTTTACGTAGTTTCTGTACTCTTTAAGTGTCACAGGGTTAATCGACATTCAGCAGAAGGGCACTAAAGCGCTTCAACTAGTAGATTTAAATAGACTGTGTGGGCAACAGCACGTCCACTGGTATTCTCTAGAAACTGGTGTAGTGTCACTTTCTGGAACAAATACCTTTGTGTACATGTACAAATGTAAAACATTTGCAGAGTTTGCTCCACACAAAAAATGTACAAAATTGGTCTTATACCCTATGAAGAGTGTTGTCATTGACACATGGATTCAGTCTACATGTCGGACAGTACAGGCCTTGAGAATACTCACTGGCCTGCAGTGTCTTTCCCCGGGTGTTTCCTTACCTTGGTCCATGGATGAGCTTTGATCTGAGGAAACTTGAATTCTGTGTAGTTTGGGTTCATCTCTCGGATTTGTTCCCTTGTCGGGGTTCCTAGCACCTGAGAATAGATGTAGGAGTATGAGCAGTATTCTACAGACACACCGACAAGCACGAACCAAGTATATATCAAACTCCTATAATCTCCACTGAAAAGAGGAATTACAAGTGACCCTACGATCGGTTCCACAGCACACAAGACGCCTCATAAAACGCACTCACCTTGATAATCTCGACAAGCTGGTCCACCCCGCTGTCACCGGGGAATATGGGTTGTCCGAGCAGCAGCTCAGCCAGTACGCAGCCTGCTGACCAGATGTCAATGTTTGCCGTGTAGTCCGTGGCACCGAAAATGAGCTCAGGGGCGCGATAGTAGCGAGAGCAGATATACGACACGTTGGGCTCCCCGCGGACCAGCTGCTTGGCGCTGGGGAAATACAAGAAATCAGATCAAAACGATAAAGATGGCAGCAAAGAATGGCTGAGGTCCAAGGGGACGGAAGGTGTGAACTATTGTGCAGGAAATGGCTATCAAGAGTTCCTTGTTTTATTCCTCTTTCAACAGACTACAGAGGTTCTTAACCTGCAAATGTGAAAGGGTCCACTGGACGCGAGTCGATCTCAGTCGGATTTTACTTGACATTACGATACATTGTGGCAAATTAAAAAGTAGCCTCGCCACAGTTTTACACGTGCCCAACCCTAGAGAACACTGCGCAAAACAAGCGTGGTCAGCATAAAGAAGTAGGTCTGCCATAATGAATACAGACCCATGATGCCGCTGGGCTGTTTGAAATGGTTAGTTCATGCCTAAACCTTCGGATATTATCTGTAGTGCTGTCCGCTCTGCACATACAAACATGCTACACCTCTTGATTTCTCCGTTGTTAAAACCATTCTTCCATCTGCTCATGCAGCTCACCTGCCAAAGTCACACAGCTTGAGGATGGCAGTTTCTGGGTCGACAAGCAGGTTTTGGGGCTTGATGTCTCTGTGACAAACGCCTTGGGAATGGATGTATGCCAGACTACGAAACAACTGGTACATGTACACCTGAGGTCACAACATAAGAACAAGGTGTTCAAATGGAAACAAACAAAAATAACAACAATATGGTGCTTTGTATTACTGTGTTAGAGTTTCAAAGATGCCCCCCCAACCCATTCCAGAGAAACAATACGCATTAGTACAAAACACAGAAACGTCATGGTAGGAACAGACTGAAAATTACCTTCACATATATGATAGGAATGATGCTCTTGGCCTTGTTAAAATGCCTGGCAACCCTGTAGACCGTCTCAGGGACAAAGTCCAGCACCAGGTTGAGATACACTTCATCTTTCTGTGCAGCACGGGACAGAGAGAGATCGTTGGGTTAAAATGTGCATGATTTAACATACGCGTTTGCCCTACCCGTTGTTATACAAACCAATGTTACAGGAACACAAACTGCTGTTGATTTACAAGATGAATATTTTTTTTATCCATTTATCTAAAAATAAAAATTAACACATAAACAGAATCCAGGAATTTACTTCAACAAAATCTAAAATCAGAAGTGTTTCTCTGTCAGTCCAAGAAAGGGACTGCTTCCCTTTTTATGCTGCATCCTTGTAAAGTTATATTTTATATGCATTATGACATAATTTCCTCTGTTTTACTGCAATCTCCTGAAACTATGGTGCTGTGAGATAAGGTTGTGTGAATATGGGGACTTGGTGAACAGAATTTGATTTACAAATGAGAAGAAAAAAACAAATACATGAGCTGTACCTTCTCTCCACTGGAGTAGAAGAAGTAACGTAGCCTGACGATGTTGCAGTGGTCCAGCTTCCTCATGATCTGTAGTTCCCGATTCTGCAAACACGTGAGCGGAAAGGTGAGAAATCAAGAACACCAACATGAGAGGAACTTTAAACAAGGACAGGGAACAAACACGCTTATTCCCAAACCAACTTAATCATTTAGGAACAAAATCAAACAGAGAACAAGAGAACATGTGGAGAAATGAGTTTATTACCTTGAACCTCTTATCCTGCAGAACCTTCTTAATGGCCACCATCTCCTGGCTGTCGATGAGGCGAGCTTGGTACACCACACCAAACGATCCATTGCCAATCACCTGAGGTTTTCACAGAAGAGGAAACAGTCAGACACTCGGCACCAAGCACAAATTACAGACATGATTTTATAAGGCTCTTGATTCTGACTGCTGATATAGAATTTGAGGGTTGGAATGGAGTTCACAGTTTAGAACAACCATTGTCCCAACTGTTCAGTTTATGTTCATTTTCAGTTAAAAAAAAAGTGTTGCAACAGTCTGAAGTAGGTCAGCTGCAAATTGTGATATTAGTTTTGGGGGAAGAGTCCGTCTTCACAGCACAGGCAGGTTTAAGCTCACAGAATCATTCCTATACAACTATCATACATGACAACGTATCGAAAAACATTTAAAAACTCGTAGGCTAACATTGATTTAGCCGGTGCTGCGTTCATACTGAAATCATGACGGGAAAGGAAGATATTTACTCAAAATAAAGTGGATGAATAATTCCTCCAAAGTGAGACTCTGCCGGTCCTCATCCAGCTCTGGGCTTAGCAGCACATGTAGACAAATGGCCTCTCTCCGTGCCGCTCACCGGCTGAGCAAGAAGGCCTGGAAAAGGGCCGCCGTTCATCTGCATGCACCGCCAGTGCTGCGGTGATACAGCCAGCCGAAAAAATGGCAAAGCCTCACCACAAGCAAAACCATGGTGAGTGAAAAGGCAAAAGCTGTCCGTTTTTATTACCTTATATCCACGTAATATATATACTTATGTCAATTAGATAGTAAAATGCTTAACAAATAAAGAAAAACAAAAAGAAAACCGTAGTTATCAATCTACTTCATCTGCTTATAATGATAAATTTGACCCGCGTGTTCACTGTTCAGTGGTTTCACATGACACCGTGATAACCTTCAACTGCAGCAGACATTGGAAAAGTGTCAATATTTCTGATAAGCCACAATAATAAGACTATCAACTTTGAGATAAAAATGCAATAAATGTATGCGAGCAAACTATTACAGAGACATTAAGTATTCTTAGAAGTGATAAAAGGAAAACAGCAGAAGAACCTGCAAAGGTACGAACAGCGACGCCCACTCAAAGCAACACCAGCCTCAACCCATGTGATTCCATTAGCCTCTCACTCACACAAGTATGTCACATGATCAGATCAGAGACAAGACGGCTAGCAGAAAGTAGGCTATAAAGTCACCATTGAAAGCCATAAATCTCAGCACCTGGCAAAGTGATCATGGAGCCACTGGTATTGATCAACAACCTTATCAACTTCAGCCAGATATATTGCAGTCATTTGGTGTAATGAGGTGATAAAAGTCTTAGTTACAGTAGCAGACGAGGTGATAAAGTTGCACTTCTACTTATAAGAAGGACAGAGCTTCTTCTGATGACACCCAGAGGTCTTGGTTGGGCTTCCTTGCTCACCTTGATGTCAGTGTAGGAGACTTCCTGTGGGCGGTCCGGTCCCTGACCTGGTGTGGCCACGACTGTCGTCACCTTCCCGCTGTCTCCTAAGGAAACAAGCAGCAACAGGGTCAATGGGAATATAACAATACAGTGTTGTGATTCATAGCAGGTAATCTGGCAATTGCTTTATTCGGCTAAAACTTGTGGAGTTATAAAAAGGATTAAAAGACAAACTTCTGGCTCCTTCCTACAGAGGAGTTATGAAACGGCTTCACAATAGCCCCCAACATCCAACCCAGGACACTCGCTGCCTTAACATTTGGACCGTCTGAATATTTAGGTTAACGGCAGCCTGGTGAAGGGGTGTCAACTTTACGGTGCCTCCAGGGAAGTAGAGAGGAATGGCAGAGTTCATAATCAAGACACTGACTAATTAAACTGGGAATGAACCCAAAAATAGGCCAAGCGCTTTCTTTGTCCTGATAAACTGTTTTAAGTGGTAACAGCCTTTCATACAAGGATTAGTTTGTTACACCGTCCGGTGGCGACGCACTATAATTGAGAGGATAGAAAAAAATGCATTATTATACAATAATGGCCAATCCCGTTCACGACTGACCCGGTTTGATTACAGTCATGATGCACTGACACCGTTTTCTGGGACTTGGGACGGAAATGCTGTACACTTCATTTTACTACATTGTTAATATTAACTCATTCACACAACAAATCCTACACTGATGGCAGAGGCTGGCATACAAGGTGTCAACCCTGCTAATCAGGATCCAAACTAATGCTCATTCACAAACACTCGCACACCAATGGCAAAGCCTTCAGGAGCAATTTGGGGTTCAGTATTTTTTCCCATGGATACTTCTAGATGTCAACTAGTGCTGCCAGATAAACGGTGTTTTCATTCATCGTACTATGCACATGTGCTACAAATACATTGCAAATCACTGCCTGAAAAGCAATGAATCATTTTTTTCCGAGATGGTTATTAAAACCCGGTATTAAACGGCCTCCGGGGCTAAAGACCGTAGCATTTACTGTCACGCTGAGGCCTCTCCGTGCAGACCAGAGAGGCCGCGGTGGAGACACTGAGGTGAACCACCTGAAGTGAACATTACGCGAGTTACTCCTGAATATATATACTTGGTTGAACCGGTATACCGCCCAGCACTACCTGCAAGCCAATGTAGCGATAACTACCAAAATTACTCCCACCTCAATGTTTACCCCAAGTCGGCACCGTTCTCTTTTTTTTTAGACCTCAGAGAAAAGTATTTCAATACAAAGTAGCATTAAAGCTTTCACATCAAAAGTAGTTTAGCCAACTTTACTAACATTTGCACACTGGTGCTAAAAGCAGTGAACAGACACGAGTCACGTGATTCGATTGACAGAATTGAAGTCGACTTGTCGTTCCTCTTGACTGATGACTTGAATCATCCACTTTTAGTGGGCAGCCCTAGTGTGTTCACTGCTCATGCTGTCGTCTCACCCATAGTGGAAAAGCACAAGCTACACCAGTATTCTCTGCCTGCACGACACTCAGCACAACATTGTGGATAGTAGTCAGAGGGGCTTCAACAGCTCACGTAGGCGGATGAATACCCGTCAACACTATCATTCTGATAAATCACCGTGTACCACCACTCTGAATCCCCACAGCAACAATGATTTACTTCACCCTTATGAGATGTCCAAACTTTTTTAGTCTCTCTATCACATTTTAGGTCATTGGAGTAGAGTTTAAGGCAGAGCGTGAACAGCAACATCCCCGGTTCGAGTCTGGCCCTCGGCTTTAGTTGCATGTCAGTCCGTGCTGCCATTTCTGCTGGTTAAATACATGAAAAATAAATTCTTTCTGTAAATTTACAAAGTCCAGAAGGTAACATTTTTTGAGGAAAATGCACGTGTTAGCAGCTTATATTTTTGCTGTTAAAACAGAATACAGAATATAATTACTGAAAGGAGTTGAACTAGCAGTTAAAATGGAAGTTCTGAAAGAAGTGTGAGTAAATTATAGGAACAGTGAAAACTGTGGGGATCAGGAGCCTAAAAGTTGTTTTTTTGTTGCTGACCTGAGGGTTTGTGTCAAAGCGCAAAAAAATGGAAAGGTGAAATGTCAGTTGAAGAGACCACAGATGAGTCGAGTTAAAAGAAAGCACGGACGTTCTGCTTAATTCAAGTTGTGCTACTTAACTTGCCACCTTACACATCAAACACTATAATTTGCGGATATATTTCAGTAATTTCGACATAGAAAATAATTTATAGTTATAGCTAGTTGAGAGGAGATTCAATTTTTCTCTGCTGATCTATGCTACTTAAATAATAAAGCGGCCTTTTGCTATCTAGCTGTCATTGTGCTGCATCGCCCTGACCGTGTCTACATACTCAATGCTTTGTTTACCAAACAAGACAAGGCACTTATTGATATGGCCCTCTTACAGCCAGAACTGCACGTCCCGGTGTTCTCGTACGTCCGTCCCCACGCACACACGGTGAATAGGCCGGCACCCTGGTGATATCTGTTACAGCTGAAACTGTGAGGCGTGCAGAGAGAACGGGTAACTGGGTTCTCTTAACTCAATGGCCCGGTTCATGAATACACATTCACACTGGGCGCCAGGTTAAAAGTAGGACAGATAGTTAAAGGATACGCGTATGCCGACCGTCCACGGTGTTCCTCCTCTTACATTGTTTTTGCTGATGCATCAGTCAGTACAGCCGGAGATATCAGGGCTCTTTTTCCTGCTGCCATTCATTTCTTACAGTAGAAAAAACACAACTGACACAGGACTGAAACTACCCTGAGGTCCATAATAAAGGTGCTGCCGTACTCTGGCTTTGTTAGTGTGTCTGATTTTATCATTGTTTCATTGTGTCTGAGCTCAGTGTTTGTCTGAACTCTGCTTCCTGTCATTCAGGAAAGGAAGGAAACTCTAGTCTCTCGGAGGAAATAATCCCTGAAAAACACGCCATTTTTCAAACTTTGTCACATCAATACCTATTTATTTGGCATTTTTATTAACTCAAAAGGCAGATCATTTTTAGCCAGATTTGACACTGCAAAATATGTGTCTTAAACATGGCCCCACTATAATCACAATACAATGTTTTAAATATACATACTATTCTGATTAATACATTTACCTACAGATTTCCAACAATGTCTTGTCTTCATACACAAAAACACTGTGAATACACAAACTCATCATATTAAAGCTAAGTAGCTTTAAGATAATTAAGTTTACCTTATTAATATGTAGTTTAATGCAGCAAGATCTTCCAAAAATCAAACCAGGCCATCCGCTGTATAGGGAGAACCTCTGGTGTAAGTGCGAGGTTTCCATTAAGTATACTGTATATATTATTTCATCATGTGACAGTCTACCACAAAAACAGAATCAACACATCATTTCACTGTTTGTGGACCAACTCCAAAAGTATAACTCAATGAAATCATAAATTCTCTAGTTGATATGCCACTTTCTAAGACTCTGGCAAATATTTCAGTGGAATAAAATCAGTAGAAAATTAACCATATAGGGAAAAATGCCATCACATTGAAATAGGTCATTAACCAGGAGGGCAACAATCGTATTATCTACCTCCCACTCTTGATCAGTAGTTTATCTCTTTGTTTAGGTTCACATTGTACCACATTCTGGAGTCTTTTGCTCCAGAATGTGGTATCTTGAGTATCTTATATAAACTGGAGTACTTAATAGAAACCCCCAACATTGTGTCATCAAACATCCTCTACTGTTATTCATAATAACAGATCACTGGTTGGTTCTCCATGTCCAAGTTTAATTTCACCGGTAATATTAAATGTCAAATCACATCATTCTCTCTCACAAATAGCTGGCTAACTGGGCTAATCCTGCCTCCTGAAATAGCCTCCAGATCTCCCAAACCCGACAGCGTATTCATCAATCATCTTTACCAGTTGATGGCAACATTTGGGGCTTTAAGTGCCTCCAGCAGTGTTGCAGAGAGAGGGAAAGCAAGAAAACATGGGTCACACTGCTTTGAACTACAAGTGACCTCCCAGTTGGGCTCTAATATCAAAGCCACACACCATTGCCTGCTAATGGATGATACGGTTTGGATTAACACATGCAGGCACACACACAGATCTCTGCTTACACCTGTCACTATGGTAATAAAGAGGCTACTATAACTCCATCTCAGACAGAGGAAACCTACTCCTTGGCATCCCAGCAGACAGCCCAGCTCTTGTGCTGGATATGCATCACTTGCATCCTCCAGGCGTCGGCCACCTGCTGCTAAGCCTTTGCCCCACAGGTGACCTTGGTGAAAAGGCAACTTTCCGCCCTGACCCTTCTCCAGGCTGATGGCTGATGCCGCACTCTCAACGGCACCCTCAAATAACACCCTCGGATGCAGCACTCGAGCTCGGGTATTTGCGGTCCAGCTTGGCCACAAAGGACAACGGAGTCCCGTTTTACTGCTCACTCACATTGACCACAGTGAAATAAAATAGATCCTCACATTGTAATTTAACATTAGTGGATCAGATTATTCGTCAATATGATTGACGTAATACTGAGTTACAGTGATAACCAGCCAACTGCTTAGTTTGACATCAGTAGGGCTGAATAACGTTACATCCATCCGCCGGACGGTGAACTAGAAACATACAAAACAAGTGGCTAACGTTAGCAGGCTAGCTGGTTAGCATGCTAGCAAGTTGGTTAGCACTACACAGGAGCAATAACGACTTTCCTCCGGATTATAACATACAACACTGGCAGATATTTTTGAGGTAAAAGCACATAATATAATTTATGGGATAGACAGACTCCGACAAAGCGCTGAAGGCTAATTATGACTTACTGGCAAGCTTAAGGTTCGAGCATCCCGACGAGCTGCTGCCGGAGGCCTGCGGGACCCCGGACTTTCCTGTGCTGCTCCCCACGGCAGCGGCTGATCCGGTGGACGCAGCGGCGGTTCCTGGAACACCTGGCGGCTCAGCAAACGAGCTGGTCCTGGGCCGCCCGCTGCCGCTCATATCTCTGTGCAGGGGTCAGGGTTGTTTCTTTCACTATTTTCAGCCAATTGACTATTAATTATGAATACCCAGCAGCGAATAATCGTGGAAAGACACACCGAGAAATATCGCTCCCGTTGCCGCCGGCTGTCTGGGCTGATAGCTGTTGCTAGACACCTAGAAACAGACCGCTCGCAATGCCACATGGGAGACGAAGTTCGAACTAGCTGTTGCTCAGCTTTGCTGCACAGGCTTTCATAAATCAAAACAACTACAAAGTTAAAATGACTTAACAGTGGATGTAGGCCAAGGAAAGAGCAACGTCCACAGTGTACAATACCATAAAAATAAAAGACTAAACATTTTAGTATTCAGATAAAAAACACAGATTTTGGCCTGTTCGTGACAAATTGCCCACCACTATCCTGATACTACAGAGATTATTTTTACATTAGAGTAGTGTAGCTATAAAGCAATGTCTCTTCACTTCACTGGCATAAAACATTCACATTCCCTCAATGACATGAGCACTGAAATTATTTAGATTTTCCACATCAGAAGACCTGAATAGTGTTTTATTTGTATTTCCCACTAAGAAAAGTCACATTATAGTAGTGTACATTTGTCAGCCTGGGAAGTTAACGAGCTCGTCCTTTTCAATGTTCCCTCCGCTGAGGATGCACACCACGCTCTTCCCCTCCAGCTCGGGTATCTTGTCGCTAACGATGGCGGTGAACGCGGCACAGCCCGACGGCTCGACCACAAGGCCGGACCTGTAGAGGGTGGACACGGCCGCCTTGATCTCTTCATCGTTTATGAGGACAATCCCCTCCACGTAACGCTGACACAACTCGAAGGGCAGTGTGCCTGCGATGCAAAGAAAAGGAGAGCGTCACGAATTAGTATCAGTAACAATTAAGAAGGACTTCACCCTAAAGCCATGAGCCTGAATCTAACTTAAAGCATCTCATAATTTAAAGCCACAGAGAGAAAGATTGAGAGAAACGACTTGCACATGATACCTGCAAAAGGTGGTGCAAGTCCTGAGGCGATGCTCTTGGTGTCCATGCCCACTGGCTTCTTCTCAATGAAACTCCTGTACATGGTGCAGGCTGGGTTTAAACAGAAACACAACGGGCCCAAAGTTCACTAAGCTGCTGCGTGTGAAGCTAAAACTGCAGGTGATGCTTTTTTAAAAACTGTTGCGTGTTAGTTTTACCTCCATCTGGTTCCACACCGTAGATTCTGGTCTTATCACAGCCTGACAGTTTGATGGCAGCGGCCACACCGGCCAGAAGCCCCCCTCCACCACAGCACACCACCACCACGTCAGGCTCGGGGATCACCTCCAGCACCTCTAAACTCAGACTGGACACACACAAACCCGGGTTTAGGCTTTGCTCTAATAGAAGTTTGAATCCTCCTTATTCCACTGTCAGCCGTTGAGCGTACCTGGCGTGTCCTGCTATTAGATCCAGGTCATCGTAGGAGTGCAGGAAGGTCATGTCGCCCTCCTGAACGCAGCGGTTCACCACATTCATCAGACAGGAGGTGGGAACTCGCTCCACCTCCACCCCGAAACTCTGAGGACGAGAGTGATACTTTTAAAACACGGCTTAACTGCAACTAAAATAATTTGTCCTTTTTTCAGATTGGTGCAGAAAAAACAAATTACAAACAGCAAAAAGCAAATCACAGCGTAGACCGACAGTCGGCAGATAACCTCTAACCTGTATCAGGGTGGATCTGGACAAGGGGGCCGTTTCGGGTTACCTTGCCCTTTGACCCATAGTGTTTCGAGGCGTACGCAAAAGACTTCCCATAGTTCCCGGCGGACATGGTGACAAAATCACCCCCATTTGGTCTCCTGGCAAACTGGTTGGACACTCCTCTGATCTTGAACGAGCCTGTCAATCAAATGTAAGACATGTCTTTAGCAACGGGCCGATGCGCGGCTGTTTCTGCGAGAAAGAACCAAAGTGTTTTCGTCCGACCAGTTATCTGCATGTTCTCCAGTTTGATGTGGATGTTGCAGTGGATGTCGAGAGGCAGGGTCGTCTGGCACCAGGGGATCATGAGAGTGTTGATGACACCCAGGGGGCTGCTGCTCACCGTCTCCCTGGCTTCTCTCAGCAGGTCCAGGATGACGGCGTCTGCGGGCACCTCACCCATCTGTGTCAGAAACATTTCATGAGCAGGAATGCATTGTGGAGCCAGCATTTTGGCTGATAAAACATACGCATTCAATAAACAAATGGTGTATATAATAACAATAATAAGTACTGTACTTTGTTTTCAATTACTACAGTAGTTTTAATATAGATTTATCCATTTATATGATTTCACATCAGCCCTTTACACTACTCTAACTCGCATTCATCATATGTGCAAATTACAAATAATATTGTAAATAGTTATATTAGCTAGCCAACGTTACTATTTGGGGATTTTATCTGCTGTGCTGATAACATTACTGGACATGTGAACCACCCACGCACCCGTACTGATTTATTAAGAAAGAGCGATTGCACGTTGAATTAAAAAAAACTACTTTTTTTTTTACAGAAGAGAATTTAAGTAAACCACCGCGATATGTTTCGTGCACGAGGCTTAGTCCCACTGACCTTCTCACTTGTTTGGACTTAAAAATTGACAGCTCCGTGATGTTTCACAGTAACCGGAAGTGATGTTCAGGAAGTTCCTTTTGGACTCATGGGGACATCCCCGGGGTACATCCCCGCATTGAATGTGTTGTAACTCTGTTATGTTGTTCATTCTGTACACATGACATCTATCGCATTTCTGTCCATCCTGGTAGAGGGATCCCTCCTCTGTTGCTCTCTCTAAGGTTTCTTCCTTTTTTCTCTCCGTTAAAGTTTTTTTTTTTTTGGGGGGGTTCCTGTACCGATTCGAGGGTCCTGGGACAGAGGATGTCACGTGTACTATACTGTACGTGTGATATTGAGCTATACAAAATAAATTTTATTGAATATTGGAATACAATTTACTAACAACCTGATCTTAGTAGACTTGTTTAAGTCAGCATTTCCACTGCAGGTGAACAACACTTATCAATACAATAAGCATTTTGTTACATATATGGTTTTATGGTTCCCACATTGTTTCCCCCTTATTCATTAACGTCACATCTTGTTCCCTTGTACCTACATGTATGTGTCATCAGTTCTGTACTAGTTAACAATCAGTAAAGATTTCAATTATTTATGATTTAGTGATAATTAAATTGACAAGAATTATGCTGCACGTTGGGGCAGTAATCTAAAGCTTTCACCATTTTATTTATATCAACATGTAATATTATATTTATCAATACTTAACAGTACTAACAGCCTTTGAGTCAAATGAAAATTAAAAAGATATTAAATTATCACACAATATTTATTGTATATTAATTGTCGTACATTGTCAGATTTTTGAATTATATCAGAAATATGATATTGTTTCCAATACAAAGACATATTTAGAAAGTTTGTCATACATTGATTTTTATTGTGCTACTCTGTAAATAAACAGTATACATACAGTTTACATGAACATACTGTGTTCTATGTGACAAATGCATCTGTCTCCTTCTTGACTTCTGAGCAGATGCAAAGAGCTGCTGATGGCTTCCTGTGTGTGTGTGAGGAGCTTCCCAAACCCACCAGCACAGAAGAAGCAGACGGAGACAAACTACGTCCTCTGTGCGGTTGGGGACGGGACGCTCCTCGTCCTCTCGGCTGGTGGGTGGAGCGGGCGGTGTCGGAGGGGGGAGGGGCAGGGAGGACGTCACCGTACTCACTGGGTCTCGGACTCACTGGGGTGCTGAGAGTGGTTCAGTGGTCTGTGGTGGGTCTGGGTCTTCCTGGGATGATGGATTTGGTTGACGTCCACTCTCAGTTGCCCCAGGAGTGAGAAAAAAGCACAGAGGAGTCCTGCCCTGTGAGACACAAACACAAGAGATGAATACTTTTAACTCAACTATACGACCGCTACATTGTTCAATGATGGAATCTTATTACTGATACTTCTGTAGTCTTAGTGAGGGATTACTTACTCAGCCCACTGAAAGAAAGGCGACCGCCGCTCTCCATCTGGTCCTGTAGTCCTCCATCCTTCTCATCTGGTCCTGTGGTCCTCCATCCTTCTCATCTGGTCCTGTGGTCCTCCATCCTTCTCATCTGGTCCTGTGGTCCTCCATCCTTCTCATCTGGTCCAGAGTGAACACATCTTCTCTGTTGTCTAGGAGATCCAGGATGTTGCTTCCTGTGTTACAGCCATCGATACCTGAGTAAAAGAGACTTGGAAAACTTTTCTTAACGTTAGTAATTTTTACCATACCTCTGTCTGATACAAGCCAACAGATGGAGGTCACAGCAGTACACCATCAAGACCATACTTAAATTGTATCAGAGCTGTGTTTTATCCACCCTATTGTACGGTTCTGAATGCTGGAGAATGACACAAGAAGATCTCAACAGACTATCAACCTTCCACACCAAGAGTTTAAGGCGAATACTGCACATTTTCTGGCCAAACACCATTTCAAATGAAGAACTGTATGACAAATGCCAACAAGAATGCATGGAGACCATCCTAATGAGCAGAAGATGGGGATGGATAGGACATGTGTTGAGAAAAGATCCTGCTGATATTACAAGAACAGCCTTATATTGGACACCAGAAGGGAAAAGAAAAAGAGGCCGACCAAGAAACACATGGAGAAGAACTGTGGAGAAAGAGATGCAGAGCCTAAGTCATGGAGCACCATCCAGAGACTCGCCCAGGACAGACAGGAGTGGAAGACTTTTGTTGCTGCCCTACATGCCAAGAGGCATAAAGGGAAATGATGATGATGTCTGATACAGTCACCTACACCTAACTATGAAAAACGGATAGTGAGTAAAATGAACAATCTGTCAGGACCTGTGTTTCCCCTGATCTCCTCTCCACACATTCCTGTCCTTTATGTTGGTAAAATAAAATCTGTTTTACCAGATTCTGTCTCCTGTGGTCTTGCTATCGCCAACCCCGCCAGACGCGAGGGAAGGCTGTCTGGTGCTTTATCAGTCCTGCCAGACGCAAAGGTTTTACAATCCTGCAGCAAACATGCTGTCGGTCTCAATCCGAGTCGTGAGTAAAGTGAACAACCTGTCAGGATCCCTGTCTGACCCGTGTTTCACCTGCTCTCCTCTCCGGTGTCGATCCACGGGACATCACACCGTCGATCCGGCCTGCACCCTGTGTCGGACCACGGGCTCCACACATTCCTGTCCTTTATGTTGGTAAAATAAAATCTGTTATACCAGATTCTGTCTCCTGTGGTCTTGCTATTGGGTCCTGATCTTGAACTCCCGTGACAGAATCTTTGAATAACTGTTAAGTGAGACTTTGAGGCAACTTGTGTTGAGTTACCTTTGTCTGGTAACGACATCTAGACTTTATAAAGAAAAATACACAACAGAATAACAACCATTCACTGCTAACTTACCTCTGGTTTCTGCGTCGAGCATCAACCATTTTTCAAACGGAAAATCAACAAAGAAGAGATATTTAAAAGCTCTGCTGCAGGATGCTGCCTATCGCCAACCCCGCCAGACGCGAGGGAAGGCTGTCTGGTGCTTTATCAGTCCTGCCAGACGCAAAGGTTTTACAATCCTGCAGCAAACATGCTGTCGGTCTCAATCCGAGTCGCTGTCTTCATCCGACTGCCAGTATTCTCTGCATGGGGGGAAGCTGAGGCCTGAAGTGGAGGGTGGAGACTGTCTGTAGTCATCTGCCCGGCTCTTCTTTGTGGAGGGACCGAGGCCTGAAGTGGAGGGCGCCGACTCCCTGCAGTCCTCTTCTCTGGTCCTCTTCATGGAGGATCCGAGGCCTGAAGTGGAGGGCGTCGCGTCCTCGTGGTCGTCCTCACCGTTCCTCTGCCTCTTCACACTCGCCTGCTCCGTGAGGTCCTCTTCCCTGCTCCTGTTGGTGGACTCTTCTAACCTCTGGGGGACTGGGGGTGGATCTTCCGGCACGTCATCCATGGAGTAGTACCCGGAATCTTCTCTCTCCGTGTCGGACTCGTCCTCGTCCTCCTCCTCCTCCTCCTCGTCGTCAGAGAAGAGCAACTGAAGCAACTCACGCAAATAGCCGAGCTCCACCTGACCTCCAACCACGACAAGCTCCGCCTGACCTCCACCCACAACGACGGGCTCCAACTGACCTCCACCCACCACGCCTGGCTCCACCTGACCTCCACCCACCACGCCTGGCTCCACCTGACCTCCACCCACCACGCCTGGCTCCACCTGACCTCCACCCACAACGCAAGAGATAAGGATCGGGAGGTTACCTTGGTCGTCGTCGAGGATCCTGATGACTTCAGGGAGGCCGTCTTGTGCAGGACGTTCGAGGACGTAGTCGACACCAGCTGAGAGGGAAACATTTAAACTGTCAGGATTTCTCATAACATGAAATATTTCTGGATTACATGAAGCAATAATCAAAGTTCAAATTAGAAAAGACGACAGCAGAGCCATAAAGTAATTAGGACAGCACTACACAACTCACATAAAGTCCCCAACACACAAGAGGGTTCACCTTTAAACATTTATAGCAAACATAGTGCAGCTCTGCCTCTGTTAGTTTGAACACAACTATATTAATAATGATAAAAGCAATAAATATTATTGTCGTTATAGATATTATCCTTATTACTGTTATTATTATATGTCCGAAACAACAGAGTAGGGTGAGAGGAGCAGCTGGCCACGGGCTTTTCACACGTTTCTGATCTGGATTCAGATTCCAGTTGCTAATCAGTCAGTCAGCGGGTCAATTAACCGACTGTTGAGTACTCGTGAGCTCTGGACAAAGACGTTTATTTTGCATTTGTGTGGACGAAACGGTCACTGGCTTGCAATAAACAGCGTGAACGTATTTGTTGAACTAGCGACACACAGTGAAACGTGTCTACATTAATCCAACATGACTAACCTCTTTAGTTTATAATTCATTATTCTCCCGGTTTATGAGTTGCATATCACAGCGCGTGGAGGAGATGCAGCACGCGCACCTGCAGCCCCGTACAGTTACTTAACGGATCGCTCTCTTGTCCCTCGAAAACCAAATACCACAACAACGAGCAAAGCGCATCTCAATGCTAAATGTTAGAGAAATAGTTTATGTAATATGATGACGTAAAAGGATCAGATGTTTGTTCAATAACTCAAGTTTCAACAGTCAAACCCACTCAGGGTCGCATCGTGCCCTGGTTTGATGGCGTAAGCTACGTCCTTACGCAGGATACGTCCTTACGCAGGATACGTCCTTACGCAAGCTACGTCCGGACGCTCGCCTCTAATCGTTCCATATGGTTACCATGGTGCACAACTTCAGCATTTATTTAGCCTTTTATGAAAGTGTTCCATTTTCAGAAATATACATTTTAATGTTAAAATATGAAGATTTGATGCCTTCAAACCAAAATAACTGTGTTTAATTAAACATCTACACTATTGTGAACACATTCCACAGACGTCCCGATACATTTAAGACATTCTGTCACTCAAATAATCAGTTTACACGAGTGTCTGTTTCCGACAGGCCTGATAATATAGTGTCAACTGTTCACCTTTCACTGCTTTCTAAACTGGGAATACTTTAAATGCTTTGAAGGGGATGAATCAAAAGAAAAATGCTAAAATAAATGTAAAAAGTTGTCTTACCAGCACAGGTATGGGCCATCTCTCACAGCACACTCCCCGCAGGTGCTCCTCCTTCAGCCGAAGATCTTCAGGCGCTTCTGTTGTCCACGATAGTAGCGATCTAGTAGTTTCTCCAACAAGTTTCGTATCAAGTAGCTTTTCTCAAGAAGTTAAAAACTCAAAGAGTCAGCTCTCCACGGTATGGATGTCCAAGAGGTGTTCAGCTCAAGAGTTGTTCCGCTCAAGAAGTGTTCCGCTCAGGTCCAAGTGCAGAGTGAGCGATCCGAAAGTTCTGAGGCCTTAAGTAACCTCGGTCGGGTCCGTTTCCATGGCATTCAGTGAGGCGTGCGCGTGTGAGTGCGTGCGTGTGATTATTTGTAACCTCATTTTGATATCTGCTAATTGGTATTTTTCTGCTTGTAGAAGTATAATAATTAATAAAAGAAACAAATATAAAGTAAAAAGACCACTTGGAAGGTTCAGCATTGTGATATTGCTTAAATCTTCAACTATATTTACTTTAAATTAAGCTTTTCTTCGTAATTGTTTTCCATATAAGTAATAATAATATGATATGTCTTGTGTGGGTAAAACAACATACTTCAGTATCTTGAAGGCCTAGGGGCTTATTTGTTTTGAAGTAGACAGGGTGTCGTAACTTCTAGCTTCCCAGTGTTTTATTTTTGCAGATATGGAAGGCTCTCTGACCAGCTCCCCTTACCTTAACCCACCTCTCACCCAATATGACCTCAATGTGGAAGGCTACTCTAATCCAATAGGCACACTTAACACTGAGATTCTTATAAAGGCCAGTTGGAAAAGTGCACACTTTTCCGGAGGTTTTGGGAACTTGCCTGTTGGCTGCATCTGTAGATCATGTTCATTTGTCTATAGTAAAATTTGGTCATTTGAGGATTCATTTGCATCAGCTAACCACTGTTATTCTGGAAGTAGAGATTTCAATAAATCAGGGAGTCATTTGTCACCTTCTGTATGTGGATTGATAAATAAGACATACATTTTTTTGGAAACTTTCCAAAAACTTCCAGAAATTCAAGCATGTGAAATAAATTCAAGGACATGGGACATTGTGTTAGAACTTTAATATTTTCAATATTTAGTTGTTTTTTTTGTTTAGAAATATTGCACATGGTCAACATGCCTGCTTATGAGATAACACTCACCTCGCTCATCCTAAAATTCCTTCTCCAAAGTAAGGACAGTTTATTTTTAAGCACAATCATACAGTGTACACACATACATGTGTGCGGATGCACATATGTCTGTGTGGGTGTGTGTGCACGCGTGCACGTGATTGCACATGCATGCAGACGGACACTTTACAGCCCTAACCCCAAAGAGATGAGAATTGATAGTCCTCTATTTATTACCTGTGTGTATTCATATATATTTATATATTGTATATCCTGAATATATATTTCATATATATCCTGAATCAACTGGGTTTGATAACAGTCAAGATGGTGGGCAAAATAGTCATGGTGACTATAAAAATACTGTCTCTAGAGTAGAATATAGAATGTAGAATACGATGAAAAATATACTATTGATAATGTTGCTGTATGGAGAAAGAGCAAGAGGTTGGTCGTGTTAACACGCTAACTGCATGTGCCAAAACATACACACACACCCGAACGCAGACCTAAATGCACATATATGGAAATACCGGTATATATATTTTTTTTTCACACATCCAACTGTATACAGAGAAATAAAAGAGATACCCATAATAATAACTACCCCCCGCTCTCCGCCGAGGAAGCAAAGAGCCAAAAAGTGCTATTCAAAAATTGTCTTTGACTTTTAGTAAGTTATAATCTCTATCTCTTCAACAATAACAATAATTGTGTGATTCTTTTTTGTTTTATACCATAGTTAAAGACAGTATCACAACAGCTCATTCCTCTCACTGACTGACTGCGTTGGATTTAATATCTATGGCACAGAGCCTTCCCCCCCGAAAACAAAATAACCCAAAATAAAAATAAAATAAATGTCCTATTGCACCATTTGACGGGAAAGGATAAAGTGTCGATAAGAGAGGGAGGAGGGGAGGGCTCCAGAGACTGCCCTCCAGGGCTGGTCTAGGATCTGCTTTCCCTGAACTAACCCTAACCAGAACCATCCTGAGCTACATCGCGCTTGACCCGGGACCAGTGCTTAAGGGCACTTTCTAACAACACTTGAGGGGTTGAGGTAAAGAAGAGGAATGAGGAGAGTTAAAAGAAAGGGGGAGGGGGGGGGGGGGGGGGGCAGGGAGGTCAAGGAGAGGAATAAGTTGGTTGATAACATACGGAACAAGGTTATTCTTTTTTTTTCTACTAAAACAATCTCTAAAAACAATACTTTCCTGATTTAACTTGCGGCGAGACGGGCCGCACAAATTGTGCAAACACCTGATTTCAACGTTTTTACAAAACGACAACCGCCCCAGCTCCCCCCACTTCTGTGTCTGGTGAGAATTGAAGAGGAGGGAATGGGGGTAAGGGGGGGGGGGGGGGAGAGAGAACCGCCCCAGGTACAATTAAAAGTAGGGTGGGGCGCAGACTGATTTTGTCCCCTTTTTTGTCCAGAGTTTAAATTTTTTTGTTGTTGTGATTTTATATTTTTTATGCTGGAGAAGAAACACAATAGAGCCACAAGAGAAAAAACAGGCCACGGTATAACGGGTTATTTCCACGGCAACGATAACGAGAGAAAGCAACATTATATCCACTGGGAGATTCAGAGAAGTTTGGTTCAAATTCTACTTTTTCTCTCTGTTGGTGAGCTCTATCGTGTTGTTGTCCTTATTCGCTAATATTATCTTGTCTTCCTATAGTTAGAAGATGAATCTTCCATCCGATAAGCATCGTCCACCGTTCTTCTTCTGCCTTTTTTCTCTGTGCTCCGTCGGGAGCCAGTCAGTCAGTGTCGAACTTAAACGTAGATTCTTCGAAGCCTCACAACCAATAGTCTCTTTACATAATCTCTTTACGGTGCCTGTTCGCACAGGGCTTTTTTCGGGGATGGGACCCCAACAGACATACAGACATATAGAATCAGCTCCCGCCAATAAGGACTCAGTCTTTCATAATGGCAATAACTGAAGGTGCAAAGATTGGTCACACTACATCCCAACTCCTGCCTTCCTTTTTCTTTTTTTCCAGGAGCGAACTGATTTCACGCTTTCAGTCTCTCTTCTCACTACAATCACTAAAAACTGTGCAGGCCAATGGCTTGGTCAGACCAGATTTGACTTTGTTTGTGTACGAGTGTTCACACTGCACAGATGTGTCCATGTTTATGTTTGTGTGTGTGTGTGTGTGCGCATGTGCTGTATATGTGTGCGTGTGCTGTCTGTCTTGCAGCATCGAGGGGTCGTGGAATATCAGTGGAGGTCGTTGGGGTTGTGTTTGTGTCCCGACCACTGTGCTGAGGAGTGGAAGGGGTGAGAAGGAGGTCAAGTCAATGGCATCTGAGGGCTGGCTGGCTGGCTGGCAACAGCAAACTGCATCTGCACAATAAGTGACAAAGTGCCTTTGTGTGTCATGATCCTTGGTGGCTGCTCCCGGGGACCGCCAAAGAGTAACAGTCTGATTTGGTAAGGGTGTGTGTGTGTGTGTTTATGTGGGATCATGTGCATGCTGGAGATTACATATGCACCAGGTTTTGTGTGTGTGTGCCGGAGAGATAGTGAGTGTGCGCCACATAGTTTGTGTGTCGAACTACAAACTACTGTACAAATGTGCTGAGAGCAGACCTTGGCAAAGTGGTAACTGAAAACACTCTGGATACTTGGGAGGGGGGGGGGGGGCAATACTGCAAGAAGCACTTGACTCGTCAGGACTTGTGATTTGTCCACTTTTGAGGCTTATTTTTTTTAAAAGTCTGATTGGACGAATCAAGCGCACCTCAAGTAGTTTGAATATTTGCGACTGTATTCAGATGTAATTTTGCCCAGGTCTGGTGGAGATTAGTGCCAGTAGAACGGATCCCAACGGAGCCATTGCTTCAACTGCTTCAACGCACACAAGAACATTCTTCTCTCTCTTCCTTTATTTTTTCGACTCTGTCATCCCGTCCAGCTTAGGACCCTTCAGTTTTCGGCTCCTCGGGGCTCCTGGCTTTGTCTCCTTGCTGCTCCGCCCCTCCGTCCTCCCGGGCTGATTGATTGAAAGAGGAGCTGTGGGACGGGGCGGGGCCGGCTTCGGCTAACCCTGCCAACACTCCCAGCTCGAAGGTTCCGGGCGCGGCCGTCTGCATGATCTTCTGGCGGACTTCGCGGATCTTCAGCTGCAGACACACCTTGGTGGGGAAGGTGTCCGAGTAGCGTGCCTGGAAGGCGGCGGTGGCCTGAGCTGGAGAGGGTGAGAGAAATAGGAGGCGAACAGAGAGCAAGAAGATAGAGCGCTTGTTATCAACACTGTACGATATCAAGTATTAGCATATGTCCTGTGTGGTATTCTTTATGACTGCAATTGCGACTGATTCCGTGTTAGTTTGCTTTGTATTTATTGAGCATTTTGCATCACATAGAGATAATGAGTGAGTGGTTACCAAGTTTAACGACACAACTGAGGAAGGAACAAAACAGAAACAAAAGAGCCCTGTAAATCCAACCAAAGTCCCTGTATACTTTCCACTCATATTTCTCTGATACTGTAAAATACAAAGTGTTTTTAAAGTATAAGGACTTCTATAAATGTGAGGTAGCTCCCCTCCAAATATGTGAGTATTACTGCTTGCGCTGCAATGAAGGAACAGACTGTTTTGAGCTGAACTGAGGTTTGCCCGCACATTTGAATAAAAGTCAAATATTGAATCTCCATTTCAGGTAGTTATTCCTATCGTAACATTGTGTCCCATCTACTTGTGGTTTACCTGAGGGGAAGAAGCCATGTTCCTGAAACAGCTGCATGACCAGGGCCCGGCGCTGATCCAGAGTTCTGCGCAGAGATGAGTAGGGGACACGATCCAAGTCTCCAAGAAGATCCTCTCCCTCGGTACCTGGTTGAACGAGGAGAACATCGTGTCACTTTCAGTGCACCTTTTTGGAGCTGCTCCCTGCTGCTGCACCCGATGTACCCGTCGTACCCGCTCTGTCGAAGGTGAAGATCTCCCCCTCACACTTGGCGGCGCTCTTCGGGGTGTTGGGCTCCGAGCTGCAGCTGGAGAGACGGCGGGTCTTCCTCCTCGGGGAGCTGGGGTCTTCGGCTGTCGGCTCCAGCTCTGAGATGAAAAGGGGGAGGGACAAGGGGGATAACAAGAGTATGAAGAGGAAAGGGGACACGTAGGAAGAGAGGACAGGGTAGATTTTAGACATATCAAGCACAAAAAGCAGGGAAATAAAAACAATGTGACGACACAACAACGTCTTAATTCCAAATGCAAATAACACAATGTTGCTTTTTAAGAAAAATAGTACATCTCTCTCTGAGCATCTCACCGGTGGAGTTGCGTCTCTTCCTGCGGTAGCTTCCCAGGATGACTCTTGGCGAGGTGGCCAGACTCTGCAGAGTGGGCGAAGGCAGGACCTCCTCTGGGTTGAACTCTGGAAGCTCAGCAAAACGCTCCTCAAAGTACGTCTCCGACAGGACCCTGCGCACAGAGAACACCGTGGTCATGCCGGTTAAGGGATTGGACGCACGTTCCTCATGGCCTAGGGCTGAGTTGTGTCAGGGCTTTCTCTTGTCTGTGGCTTCCCCACCACTCTCTGGCTGTCTAAATAAAGAACAGAAAGGGGAGAGCACTCTGCCCACTCACATTCAGGAAACAAAGAGTTTCCATCATCATTTTATGAAGTTGGAGGTCTGGTTGTAAAATAATTTTTTTTTAAAAACAGAACTAGATGCCACAATGTGCGAACATCAGTGTTAAATAAAGTCGACAAATGGAGTCCCGTCCAGGGCGCTGAATCTCATCTTCAAGCTGCTTCACGCTGTAACTACAGAAGATGAGCTCCTGTTATACGAGCGCTCTCAGCTTGACAAAATGTAAACTGTTAGAATAGAGAGAACATTGTCTGACAACGACCGGAGAGCCAGAAGGACCAGGCTGACTTGTTTTGTTTTGCTTTGGCACTGATTCTTCGAGAGCCGTGACTCTGATGAGTCCGATCACGAGAAGGGCTCTGGACTTTAACGAAAGCTTGTCTCGCAGCCAAAGATGAGACTCGAATTATGACTAAGCGCTGAACGTCTCGCATGCATTTCCCTCGTTTTACGGGTGCTTCCATATTTGATGTCATCTCGCATATTCCGAAGCTTCTAGACACTAAACCCACTCGGAAATATTTGATTCCAAAACAAAAATATGGAAGCACTGACGATAAGTTCCCTCAGCTAGTGACTCGCGCCTGTCTCGTGCCTACATCGTCCCACTTACTTCTCGAGAGAGTCGGGCGTCTTTTTGAGCGGCGGGGGTCTGAACTTGGTCTTCTTCGAGCCAGAGGGGGGCTCTCTTTCCGCAGGGGGAGGGGGTGGGGGGTCCAAACCCGGGGGCGGCAGAGGAGGGGTGCGAGGTCCGGCCTGGGAAGAGAGCGAGACAGTAGGTGTACCGTTCCCTCACGACTCTTTGAAATTGTCTTAATTATTCCTTCATTTTTTCCACTGCACAATATCTACGTTTATGGAGAACTGTTTTGTTAGCATGTCTCTTTGTCTCTGTACTATTGTTTCCAGCTCAGAAAAGATTGTTTGTCTTGCTGCAGGGGGAAAAAAACTGTTGATAAACACCTGATGTAAGTGTGTAACAAGAGGAATAATACATTCTGGTGTATTCTTGTATCAATTAGACCTAAAACCGTTTGAATAGGCTTCTAAAGCTCTTTCACCAAAGCTTTGAGAGATGAGAGAATCAGCTGAATGAGCTGGGCAGCTTTTCTCACCTCTTTGCTGCTGGCGTCCATGCTGTGGTCCTCTCTGTCCGTCTCCCTGCCTCCCTTTTTGTTCCTGCTCTCCTTCACCCCTCTCTCTGTCTCCCTGTCCACGTCGCTTTGTTTCTCTCCGCCGTGTCCATCTCCGAGGTTTTCTTCTTTGATGTGCAGGCCGAGGTCCTCCTCTTTTTTAACTGGAGCAGATAAAGATCAGTTTAGACTTTGATTCAAAAAAAAAAAATAATAAATAAAAAATTCTGCATCATCCTCATTTATCGCACTGGTCTTAACGTTCTTAATCCTGCTTGCTCAGTTTCTAAAAAAAGATTTGAATCTGGAGGAAAAGCTGACTGATTCTGCAACAACATGGCCCCTTTTAATGCCTTAAAGGGACAGTGCGGATTTTTTGAGGTGGGGTTGAATGTTCTTAGCCATAGACAGTAGAACATCAGTACAGCGATCAGCGGTAGCTAATCCAAAAATGGGAAAAGAGGTGGATCGTGGGTGGAGCTTAGGCAGCCCTGGGTGACGCTGCAGACGCAGCTAGCAGCTAGCAACCTGAAACCGCACCTACCTGTCACTCAAAGCGGCCACGTGCTCCTTTATGCCTAACTTTAAGCCTTAATACAATTTAAACAGGTGAGTTCTATAAAAGTCAGCCCCTAGTAATGTTGTAATTCACACGGATATTAGCTATAGAGACCATAACCAGGCTGTAAACATGTTAAGTTATGCTGTAAAGCCGAGCATTTTTAACATAGAGGTCAATGGAGATTTTTTTGGAGCCAGCCTCAAGAGGCCATTCGAAAACTTCAGTTTTTTTTGTCCCGTTGGCTTTATTTCTCAGCACTCGAGGTTGCTGCTTGGTTTAAAACACCAAAGTCACACAATAACACAAACAAACTCATCAATTGAGACAGTGATAGGCCTGCAACCTCCATGTTCTGTGAGGTAGAATTACTTTAAAAAAAGAAACATTTTGCCAAATGAGTCTCGCGGCTTTGAAGAGAGCACAGATAACGGTCCTGTTGGAAAGAGCTGTCTGACGGCAAGGTAAAGCGGTGAAAATGTTCTGAATATAGCGTACACTTACACTGATTCTGATTCATCAGGTGTCTGAAACAGGTTTTGCTGCTGCCCCCGTCCACTACCGTGCTGATACTTTCTCCAAACTGGTGGCGTGCCCACCACCATCTACTGTAGATAATACACTGACTATGGATAAGAACCTCATACAAACCCCACTTCAAAACATCCAAACTATCGCTTTAAATGTAAAGAGAAACCAATGCCCATGGCGGGCAATTTAGAAAATATCTGAAGATTCTGCAACACCATGTTTTTCAATCTTAAAAATCCAGAGACCTTTCAAAGTGTCCCTGTAGGATGACAGGATGGGTTCACGTAGATGTCAATGTTTTTATGTCTCCACACTAAATGAAACTAACTTTTTTTTTAGTAACCTCACCAACACCAAAAAAAAAGTGAAATTTAAATCCAAACCACACAAAAGCGGTGGAGCGTTACCTGCTGTGATATTAATCGGACAGGTGGCAAAAGAGGAGCTGGCAGCACAGCTCGACCACTCATCCGACAGGTTCTCCCTCTTCACCTCCACCTTCAGCTCCATCTCCTCTGCCGCCGAGCCCTGCGCCCCTGTCGCCGACTGAGACGAAAGGCTCGTCACGTCCTGGGCCGGGGAGGCCACTGCGGGCGGCGCGGTTGTAACGGAGACCAGGCCACTGGGCAGAGCAACGGTCGGTGCAGGGTAGATGGCAGTTAGCACCTGACGGAGAAGACAGCAATGACAGCAACGAGAGATTAGTGTGGCTTTTCTGGTGTATCCCTGTTTGCTTTGTAGAGCAAGAAAAAGAAAGCTAACAGCCGAACAGTGACAATGTCATGAAGCGAGCTGAAGAAGTGAGAAAAGGGGAAGTGGGATTCAATGAATCTATTACTTCTAGAGCAGGGTTTCTCAACCTTTAGTAGCATGAGGCCCACTGCTGGAGAACAAACAAACTGGGTTTTAAATATGTGTTATGCCACTGTCAGCTGTAATGACCAATATGTATATATTCTGCTTACCCTCACCCATCACTGCCTGCCATTATGAATCCAACTTTAAAGTATTACGGTTCATAATTCCTCACCACACGCTTTAGAGCTTTTACTGGCGCAGGGTTGTCTCCCACATCACTCTTTCATTTAAAAAAACGATCCATTTTGCATCACTGTGTCTGAGGGAGCGTTAGCAGCAAAAACCTGAAGATGTGCTGTGATATTCAAACGTAACTGGTCATTGAAATCATGCATTTTAATTTCTGTATTCATGTGAATAATTGAATAATTTGGAAACTGCTGCCACACGATGTAACATGTAATGTAATGTAGTCACGATTAATTGATTCCAGAATGCTGCACCTTTAATCCCGCTGCCTCTGGAGCTGCATGTGCTACAGCTGATTTTTCTGTCGAACAATTCCTTTCCTTTTCTTTTTTCTTTTTAAATGTTTTAAGAGGTATTTGATACGGTTTAATTAATTCATACACCACTGGTAAGACATGGACATTTTGTGAAATAAATCTGCAGTATTTGTATTGAAAAGAAAAACCTCCAACATGTAGAATTACTACTATAAAGATATAGAAAGATATAGTAAATAATTACTACTGTAAAAATAGTAGTAATTCTTTCACTCCTTAAACATTATCAACTTCTTTTATAATTCATTTTTCATATTTTCCTCGTGACCGCACACCTCTGTGTTACGGTGTTAACGCTGTACAGTTGTCTGTTCCTCTTTACCTGACGACCGGCGGCTCCCGAGGCCTGACCCGGAGGGGTCTGTGGTTGACAGCTCAGGGGCGGGGCCAACAGTGGCTGAACCAGGGTTCGCCCCACCGGGGCGATGGTGGTGAAGCCCAGGGTTGCCAGGGACGATGGGAGATACGCAGGGCTCGGAGCGGACGTGGCCTGTTGGAGCGTAGCCGCGGTAACTCCCGGGCCAGCCTGGACATAGGTGATCCTGAAGGAGAGAAGAGTCTGAGCGTCAAAGACAGATATTACAGCTGAGGATTACAAATAAAAAAGGCAATAATGACCACAGTTTTCCAAAGCCATAGCTGACTTCAAATTGCTTGTTTTGTCCCAACAATCCAAAACATAAAGATATTCAGTTTACTGTCATAAAAACAAAAAATACTTTCTTTATCTACATTTACTGCAAAATAAGTTATGAGCCAAGCTGAAATCAAAATAACTGAGGAAAATCAAAGCGTCTAATAGGCGTTAGTGACCTGGTGGGTGGAGAGGTCAGAAGAACGGTCTGCGGGGGCGCGGCACCGGGAGACATCACTGTTGCCACGGAAACAGGAAAGGGACTCCCAGGATGCACTGCTGCTGCACCGCAAGGGTGAACGTTGGTCTGGACCACAGGCATCGGAGCGATCTGGATGATCTTTATGGGGGGGGGTCACACATAAACAAAAGGAATTTCTCACCAACTTATCTAAACACATCTGATATGTATGTATATATAATTTAATTTATTATGAGACAGAGAGAGGACGAGATGCAGCAAAGGGTCATGGGGGTGGTCCTAAGAACAATTCTAGGAGTTTGTTAAAGCAACTGGTCCCTTCAGAATAAAACGCAGCACAGTAGTAGAGCTACAACTAACCCTAACCCTACTAGCATCATTCCTCACCTAATTTGATTGTCTGGATTAATAATTAAGTTTATAAGGGAAAAACTGTTAAAATAGTAGAAAAAAAATGCCCGTTAGAAGGTCAGTAAGCTCGGGAGATCAGTCTAAAATCCACAAATAATCAATTTACAATCATATAAAAGAGAAAAGAGCTAACTCATTCAATTTGAAAAGCTAGAACCAGCTAATATTTTGTATTTTTCCTTCATCAAATAGATTCTCTGTCCCTGCAAAGCAGCAAGTGTGTGATGGTACTTTCTAAACTCAAAGAGGGAAAGCTTCAAAAAGCTTTTGTCCGAATCCGACCGGTCAAAATCGGATAAAGACTGCAACACAGAGCAGTAAAACATGAGCATAACTGACCTTCGAAAATCTACCTCGTTCCCATCAGGAACATGTGTCACGTGTCTTAGAATGCTGCTGATGCAGATTTGACTACCTTGTCACCTGTCAGCAAACAGGGTGGCGTCTATTTAACCTCGGGAGCTGCTCGCACTCGCTTCAGTCACCGCGTTGACATTCTTACCTTGTTTCCTGTCACGGAGCCATTCTGCACAGGAAGAGGCGGAGCTACCAGAGAAATGGAGGGATGAGGAGGAGTAGACCCTGTTCTCACTGTTGCCATGGGAACCAACATCTTGCTCTGCAAGACCGGCGACTGGGTTTGGACTAACGAGTGAGAAGGAGAGAGCGGGGAGACAGAGAGAGAGAGAGAGAGAGAGAGAGAGAGAGAGAGTTAAAACACTCAGCGTGAGAAACAGATGAATCGAGCCAAAAGACGGGAGGGGAGGACGGCACAGGAGCGACGGGTGGGTGGAGACACACTGAGACATGAGAGGACATTTCAGCTACTGATAATAGTGAAATTCCTCTCTGATAACGAGGTGGAACAATGTTCTGTTGCTTCAGACTCTTCTGAATAGAGTGATTAAGGCATGGGTGGGCGGCGGGCGCTCATACTCGTGTCAACAGTGCTTCCCCTGTCAATCATGCATCTCCCGTTTATGTAAGACAATCACATCTATTTTCAGAGCTTCCTGCGGAGATGATTAATAGAAAATAAGGGACTTACAGCAAAAAGAGACGAATTTAAGAAAGACTCTTTTCCAGGTCTCAGTGGAGACCGTTGAAAACACTGAGACTAAACTCTGATTTGTTCTTTCTTTATCAGCCAACCGCTGCTCTCTGTCTCACCTCTGGTTCCGGGGCTGACTGATGCAACTCTGATGCCCGCCCCCGAGTGCATGCCATTGGCCATGGCGGCATTGGCGGGCAGGGAGAGAATTTGCTGGTGGGTGAGTTGAGGGGAGGAGGGGCCCTCGGTGGGCAAGATGCACTGGACCTGCGCTAGCGGCTTGGGGCCGGCGGGAGGTGTGAGAGTGGAGGTGGCGCCGGTGGGGTGGAGCTGGGGCTGGAGGACAGGTAGGGGAGTTTGTGCGTGCAGCTGTGGGCTGAGGAGCGGCACTGGCTGGGCGGCGGGAAAGGACCCTCCCAGAACTAGGCTAGTGACCAGGCCGCTGCCCCCCACGGGAGTTACACTGACTGGACCTGGGGAGGAGGATGAGGACAGGTACCCACCACCCGCGGCGATTGGCAGCTGCTGAGGTCCGCCTCCTCCAATCAGGAGAGCAGCTTTCTTGTCCTGAGGCAGGGAGTTGCCGGTGACGGCTCCTTCCTCTGGCGTGCTGGCGATGGGTCGCACCACATTGGTCACCATTGTGCCAAGGACCTGAGTCAAACCCTGTTGGGCCAAAGCGAGGGGAGCCTGGCCGCTGGATGGATGAGAGAAGACCCCACCACCTCCTTCTCCTCCATCTGCTGCTGCTTCTTCTCCCTTGGATCTTCCCTCGCTCCCCTCCTCTCTCTTTCTCTTCCTCTCGGACCCCCGTCCTCCTCCTCCTCCTCCTCCGTCGTTCCCTTTAGCGGAGGTGGAACCGGAGTGAGGAGTGGAGGGAGAGCAAGAAGGGAGAGCGGAGCGAGCCACTGGCTGGAAGCCATGCTGGAGGGAAGAAAGAGAGAGACGGAGGGATCAAAACTGGGAAGGTTACTATGTAAAGTTCTCTTCTACTTCATGAACACATGAAGCTACTTACTTAAGAGCTCACAGTAGCTCTAGAAAATCTGTGAGTTTTAAATGTTCAATGGGGATGAAGGAACCACCAACGATATGAGGTCTTTAATGCAGAATTATACTGTTGGTAAGAGGCTCGATACCTACAAAAATAATCCACCTACATCAATACTTAACTCATACGTGTGATGAAGACCCAGATTCAGTTTTTACTAAATGTGGTACCTTATACTCCATGCCTTGATGCAAAGACTATATATGGAATAAAAGTATTGAATAAAAAATCTTATCTAATCTAATCTAAAATCCATAATATTTTATAATATATATGCAGTGCAAAATGAGGGAGGAGAGACACGCGGTTGCCCAGAAAATCAAGCTCAAAGTGAAGTCTACTGTGGAAAGTGATTCCAATGACTTGATGATGACGACTGCAGCTACCTGTCCATCTGGTTCATCTTCATCGCTGTCCGTCACTCTCTCCTTACACTTGAGGTCGATGGAGCCTTCAGGACAGGAATCCTCTGAGGGTGGGGCATAAATATGAGAAGTTAGCACATTTCAGCAAAAGGGGACTTAACGCACAATATTCTTCTAACTGCTCCCCGTTTGCAATCAGTGCCTTCAAACCACCAGTATCAGCATCGAATGGCCAATTATGAGCTATTGTTCAATTCTAGCACTAGCAACTAACAGTCCCGGGGCTGAGGCTTACCAGATGACACAGCTTCTTTTTTTCTTTTTTAGCATTTAGGTGTTTTGCTAAAACCGTCATTCTGATTATGAAGTGTCAGTGTCTATTTTTGAAGACACACTGATCGTTGTGGGAACTGAAACTATGACTTTTGTGGTTGTGCAACAACAGCCTCTCCCAACAGCCACTAGACCGCCGTGCTGATCACCTAACTCACCCATGACGTCGTCGTCTCCCTCTTCCTCACAGATGACCATGCGCTCTTCGTCGCTGGTCACGTCCTCGCTGAGCCTACCCTTGTACAGGGCCTGAGGCGGGGGCTGACGGCGAAACAGACTCGCCCCCTCCTCCTGACAGGAAAGGCAAAAGGAGAAGCACATTTTACAGTTTTACAACCTAACTATGAAGCATGAATCTCTGTCTGTGTGTCCTTCGCATATCTCGCGAACCCATCCGATCTACTTCACACTTGGTGGGTGTTTTGCTGCGGACCGAAGGACGTGCAGTATTAAAATTGGTGTAATTTGGACATGCGACAACGTCAATATTAATATGCTTTGAATAAACAAGCTTTGGGCAGTGGGGGCGGTGCTTCAGGAAACTGCAGACAAGCATGTTCGCCACACAGCTGGCCTTTAAAGGCCGCGGCTCAACTGCACTTCACTTTTGCTGCTGGATGCACCAACGTTATAACGGAACTCTTCTTCACTTCCATAGAAACAAACAAGCGCTCCAAAACAGCCACGCCCTCAAACAGGGACTGCACTAGTAAACTTAAAAACTAAGAAAGTAAAACCCTAAGTACTTCAGAAGAACACTTCAGACAGAAGTAATAACGCTATTATCAAGGCATGGATACGGTTCTGCCGCCAGCATTAAATGAAAGCCTTTAAAACAAAAGAGCTCCCATGCAGGTCTATCCCACTGTGATTAGGAGTGTAGCAGCAAACACCACGGTGCCTTCAAAGGCACTAAAACACCAGTAGACAGTGAAACCTTTGAAGTTGGAGGGCTGAGCTCCCCCTGGAGCTTTCGGTGGGCTTTCAGCGGCAACAACTCAAGCCCTCACACAAAGAACCTACAGAGTCCATTTGAACAGTTCTTTTTGAACGGCATGCTTTCAGTCGTGGAGTTCAACCGAAATGTTTTGCAGCATGAAGGACACACGTCTGCTGTCTATAAATACACACACGTATGTTAGTGCGTAGGCGCTCTCATACACACAAGCATTAGCCCAGATTCTGTTTTTTAGAAGAATTACTTCAGTCTGCTTTCATTCTCTGCATTTCTTTACTTGATTTAGTTCTGTCTTTGTTCTCTTGGCTGCAACAAATACAGTGTTAAAGTGCTTGAATACTGACTTGACTGTAAAGCACATGATTTTAATTCTCTCCAGCTTGAAGATTAAACTAGCTGGTGATCGTGAACAGTTTGCTTCACATTCTTTAATCTTCCGAGTCTGTTTGCTGCCTTCGAGCTACAGATCAACAACCGCCTACCTTCTCCAGGTCTCTATCCCTCTGCTCCAGGGTGTGCACGGCACTCTGGGAAAAGGCTCGGGGACGCGGGTGCTGCCCTGCAAACAGCCCCACTCGGCGCTCCGATCCCATTGGCCAGCACGAGCCTCCTCCCTTCCCCCCCTCCGGCACCTGAGACTCCGGATGGGGATCTGGAGGAGAGAGGAGTCTGATCAAAGATAAACTACCACAGTGAGTCATGTATGGAGTAGATCAACAAAACTAGTTCCACATAAATCCACACCAACGCGCTGTCTTAGAGCATCGGCAAAAACGCCTGCGGTGTGCAATAAGAAATCTGTATGTTTTCTATAATGACGGTTCATCATGTCAGACGATGGTTCAGTATGGCTGAATATGTTTTAAAGGATCTACGCCAGACAAAAAGAGTCAAAGCAGTAGATGATTCACTGACTGTTTTCCTTGTAAAAGCCTTTTTGTGTTATGGTCTGGAAATGCTCAACACACACGCACGCACGCACGCACGCACGCACGCACGCACGCACACACACACACACACCTATGCTCTCTGACATGCTCCTCTCCCGTGAATCCTTTGGCAACCCACGGCCCTCCGACAGCGACTTCCTGCGGTCCTTGTTACACCACTTCCAGTCTGGGTGGGCTCTAAAGTGGGCCTCTTTCACCTGGAGGAAGAGGAGGAGGAGGAGGAGGAGGAGGAGGAGGAGGAGGAGGAGAGGGTCTTTAATGTTTTTCAACAACTTATTCCAGACAAGCTGCTATTAATGTTGGTGATTCTGGATGTATAGAGCGCAAAATGAAAAGCTCTCATATACCGGCTGAAGAGTCGCTACTTCATAAACTGCACACTGCAAATCAATCCGAAAATAAGAGCCAAATAAGGAATTCTATCTTCACCTGGAAGGCCAGATCGTGGTACTGCTGCTTCTCGTTGGGCCCCAGAGCGTACCACCACTCCCCCAGGATCTTGCTGACTGTTCGGTTGTCTTGGTTGGGATGTCGCTGGTGCACCAGGGCCCGGTGGCGCTTGCTGAAGATCATGAATGCGTTCATTGGTCGGCGGATGTGATCCTTCTCCCTCTGGTTGAGGTTTTGGAAGGGAACACAAATCTCAGTTTCATGGTGAGAATATATTTGTCTCTGTTTTTTGACCGTCCGTCTGCATGGTGGACTGACCTTCCTGTCTCCGTCCTTAGGCAGGGCGCTGAGGGACTGCGTGCGCCTCTTCATGGAGCCGGAGGAGGGCGCCGCGTCGTTGGCCACTCCCGGGGAGAACCTACGTTCACACCACAGAGGAAAAAAGGAAAACCGTTGAGTCCAAAAGACACGGGAGATTAAGGGAAATTCCTCAATGTGAGGGACTTTCAGGAAAATGACAAGGCTACAGGGCTGCGAAGGATTTAGGGAGGAATCGAAGACACAATAGTCATCATTTATTAAGATACTGTGTATCAGAGTGTGGAGTCCACTCTTTATTTGATCCGTTTTTCAATAGTTTTAATGTATTTCACACCTTTGTGGTGAAGCTCCATTTTAGCACTTGAACAGTATGACATGCTACGGTGTCCATACATAGTTAAAGTATAAACCATGTTGCCTTTTTGATTACAGCGTTTATCTGCAGTTTGATTATTGACTCTACAACACACAGCCTAGAGATCACACGTCAGACAACCAGAACAGTGTCTCCCCCCTTTTCCTTTCATTTACCGTGGACGTAATCTGGACACTTTTCTTTTATCTGTTCAGCCTTGGCTGTCATCACATACGCATGCCAACTACTGAGTATTTATTTGGTTAATTCCACAGAAACGGCTGTTTCTACTACCACTAATAAATTGCAATCTTCCTGCGAACCACTGGATTGTTTCAAGGAAAGAGCACCCTGACACAGTAAATAACACAAATGCTGTCACAGACCGGGTCAAGTTTGGATTACTATCGTGTCGGAGAAACAGAGCAGCAAAAAAGACGTTAGTTTGTACACAAATTCTTATTATGACTTTAAAATATCGAACAGTTGATATAAGTGATGAAAGACAAAAAAAGAGAACATGAATAATAAAACTAAATACTGGAAAAAGGAAATTCACTGGTTCATTTTTTTAAATTAAACACACCAGTGATGAAACAAAACTGCAGACCAATAAATCAGTGGTGAATAAAGCTGGATAGTGATCATTGTGACCATTAGAGAAGTCTTTTGAAAATGTGAGCCAGCAGACAGAACGTCTGAACCTTTCAGCTGTGAGTGAACTCAGTGTCCTACATGAAGATGCCACTTTTTTTTGCCCTCTTGTCTAGTGTTACTAAAGCCTTTATAAAAAAAAAAAAAAGAATAAAAAGAGAAAAAAAACTGATATACAGCAATCACATAAATACAACAAAGATTAAATAAGCAGAAATGAGGAAAAGAGTGACCGTAGAAGGTCCGTGAAGGTAGAATCTAAGCCAGAGCAATCATGAGGTGTCAGGGAGTTCGGCTGGGAAAGCACAAAAGAAATACAGAAAAAAGAAAGCAAAAAGGGGGTGATAGACCGAGAATTGACAGATAAGAAGTGGCAGATAAAAAGCAAACAAATACATCTAAAGAATGTATATCATGCTCCCTACAGTGGGAGGTGTATTTGTGTAGCCGGGGGCATAATTTGGAGCTCAAAATCCTGTTAAAAGAGTCGGCTTTGTTATTATTCATGCCGTTAGTCTCTTCATTGAGATGCAGCCAGACTACAGGTGTAGCCACTGCAACATCGAGAGATTGCTGAAGTACTTCTTTTGGTGATGACAGGCCTTTGTGAGCACGGTGACCCTGAAACATTCAAAACCGCACTACCAGCCAGACAGCCACGCAGCCGTCTGAGTCACTCTGAAAGAGCAGTAACCCAGCCAGACGCAGAGACGCAAGCCTGAGAGGAATGGAGGAGCACAGACTGTACAACTCTTTGCCAGACACACACACATACACACACAATCACACAAACGCACACATACACACACACACTGATACAGCCGGTAGGAAAAGTTGTTTGTTGTTGTTTGTTTCTTTCGAAATTCTGCTGTCGGAGGTGAATTTCGGTCCACCTGTTCTGAGCATAGCGGCATTAAGAGTTTTAAAGTCTTCGACGCGGTCAAACTGCGTCTAATTTAATCTACAGTTACTATCTGTTTTCTTGTGAGTCATGCACAGAGTCGCGGAAAGGAAACAATGTATTCAGTGTTTGCTTACAATGAGTTGACAACCTTTAAATGTAACACCAAAACCTTTTAAAGGTCAGAAGGTTTATTTTTTTTCTCTCCATATTTAAAGTTGCTACAAGGAACTTTGATTTTTTTGTTGATTTTGGTGGACAAAAGAGGCATTGTTTTCTGAGAACCAGATTCCCTTCAGAAAACCTCTCTATTCACTGCCGACGGTGTCTGACAGTCGGCCCCGTGCAGTCCTAGTTCTGGTTCTCCCGTGCTTCTCCTCCCTCCAGCGGGCCAAGCAATACAGCCTGGGCCTCCAGCAGCGTGGTGTCGGCAGAGCAGCGAGGCCAAGCTCTGCTCCTGATTTCCTAAAAATCTGACCAGGTTGCACCGTTGACAAGCATTAAGAATAACTATATAGAAGCAGCCAATCCTCTCGCTGATGGTCTTGTTTACTTAAGTAGGTCATACAGACGCATCCGTATTAAATGAAAACTCTTTCATAACCAATTAAAGTTCCTCACAGCAACTCTGAAGTAAATTGTAAAGTAAATTTAGCTACAGAGTTTGTTGTTTTTCAAAATGGATACATACATATAACAATTTTGGAAATGAACATTAAGACGTTGTAGTGTAGTAGTAGTTAAAGTAGAGATCATAATTTACACAAGAATACATTTTTTAATATTATGATAATGAACCAGTTACTATGCTACAAAATAAAGTGATATTCCACTTCACTGAGTTTATACGTGAATAATAGGCAGATTTAAATCACCACACTTGCATGTAAACCTAAACCGGATCAACGGTTGTCTGGCAGTTTCCTGTGTCTGACTGGAGGACTGGCCTCATTTCACAATGTGGTCAGTGTGCCACAGCGCTACTCTACAACTGAATTTCAATTCAATCTTTTGTTTCTTGTGCTTCTTCCTCCTCTTCTCTTGATTCCATTTGCCATCCGTAGGCCATTGCTGGACACTGCTGAGCACAATTGTTGTATTCTGCCATGTTACTTTTATGTGGCCAAAAAAAGAAGAAGCAGAAAGCATCTCACAATGCAGAACAGCAAGCACCACGATTAATACCAGGGAGGTGGATGAAATCGGCCCCTTTGTACTTACGGGTCGTCTGTATCGCTCTCTGTCTCGCTGTCAGCCCCGCCCCTGTCTGTAGGAGGATTGTCATTGGTCGGGGGAGGGCACGACGTCGATCCCCTCTCTATGTCTGGGGGGCCGGTCCGTCCATCGCTCACCAGGGCCACGCCGCAACGAGGCTCTGAAAAATAAAAGCCATTTAATAGTTAGTTGGTGAAAGAGCTTCACGGAGGTAAGAATTAACAGAGCCATGAGTGTTAACGCAGGGCTGCCCTACATGCAGCTGATGGGCAGTTTTATTCTGGCGGTGGGAGGTGTGAGAAGCTCTGACTACAACTATGTTATAATCAGTGTTTGTTTTATACTGCAGGTGTCTTGCTAACAACGTTTATTGCAGCCCATTAGCGAGATTGCTTACTTTTACTATGTTTGGACTGGCCTCCACTTTTGAAGCCATTATAACTTGTCCGAGAATTTATGTAGTCATTAGTTAGATGGAAAAATGCTTAGAAGACAGTTTACAGTGTCCCCCTCAGAATGAATTTGTTTTATCTTTTATGCTCATGCATCCTAAAAAGGCAAACTGTCTGAGATTGATAATGTGACACAGACATGAATAGGATGCCATGAAGTATTATAATTTCCCAAAGAGTAAGCTGATCAGTCAATTGACAGAAAATGAATCCCCAACTATCTTAAGTCATTTTACATAACAAAATGAAGAAAACTGGCTGGTTCCGGTCTCTGACATGTTCCGGTTTGCTGCTTTTCTTTGTCAAATATGTTAACAAACTGAATATATTTGTGTTTTTAGATTGATGATGTGACCTTGGTCTCTGAGAAACTTAAAAGAGCTAAAATAAGGCCTTTATGAAGCTCTGTGGAGGACTACGGACCGTCCCCACCACTCACAATTAGTCTCGGACTACATTTTAGCAATCCAGGCAATAAATAGTGTTATCAACAATGTTACTGGAACTATATTGGTGTGAGCACCAACTGTGCTGATTTGCAATTCAGTCGCGACTGTTTTGGGAAACACTGCCTTGGCTACCGGTACGTCCGACCAAACACTATTTATACTGAGGGAAATACTTGTTTGTAAGATGTAGTCGTATACATGTGGGTACAAGCAGTGGTGTTTCAGAGAAAAAAAGGAGTGGGGTCATTGGCTACCTTTGCTCTGATTGACAAGCTGTTGGCCATCGGCAGGCTGGGCAGCCGCTCCTGATTGGCTGGGCTCCAGGAAAGGGACGAGCGAATGCCAAGGGAACACTGGCACCGACCGAGGCTCCACGTTGGTCCAAACTGTGGGAACGCAAAGGGGGAGAGTGAGAGAGAGAGAGAGAAAGGAAAAAAAAATGAAATGTCATCATGTTTATCAATCTCAGTATCATGGCCTGCAGACAGAAGGTAGCGCTCTGCCCTCTGGCAGCATGTGAAATCCTCCACGATCGCCAGCCGGTGACGAGCTAAAGCTCTACTAAAAACTACACTTTGATAGAAACTGAAGACCATGAATGGAGTTGTGTGTTCAGCCACCTACTCTGCGCCCCCCCCCCCCCCCCCCTTCCAACACACACACTCGCACAGAGAACATCCCTCAGGATAATGAGAGTTGAGGGGTCATGTGGTGTGATGTGATGAGGGAACCTGTTATTTCATCCACAGAGACTCCAGACCAGTCGCTGTCTAGACTGCTGCCGAGCTTCAGACTCTCAACCATTTCAAGTCAAGAAAGACTACAGAGCACAAGTTGAATTTATTACACAAATCTCTATAACTACTGTTTTAGAGATGGGTCGTATGGTTACAACAATAATATATTACAATATTGATAAAAGTGTTTTTCTTAATATAGATATAAATCGTAAAATGCATTCTCAACCACATGTAAAATACTTCAACGGATGTTAAACTGAGAACCACTTAAAATGAAATGAAAACCATGTATCTCCAAATTTGGTGATTTTTCTCCGTGGGTGAGAAAGGGCTATCTGCAGTCATACTGCAACGTACTTGTTTGAACCCAAACCATGATCTTTTTCTAAACGTAACCAAGTTTTTTTTATCTATAAACTAAATGAAATGACTGTAGGCCTACTGTACTGACAGCTTTTTACCAAATATATTTTAAAAATCGGCATTTCATGGTTGGAAATGGCTCAAAATGCCATCTACTGTTTGAAATCAGCCCTAATATGTAAGGCCAATTCTAAGATACAGACAACCGTGTAGGACTAACCTACTTCATGAAATAAAAGAATGTTCCAGCTCTCTGATCAGACCCCCTCCAGGCCTCTCCCCACAGCGTCTATCGTTTTTACTGTCTGTAATCACAGTGTAGCACAATCACAGCACAGCTCAAGCCTGTTCTCTCCTGTCTGTGGACTTAAAGTTAAGCTATCAGTGATAAAGACTGATTATCTAGCAATAGCGATGTGATTTCCTACGCTGAGATACGGGTGTGTCGATAAAGCAGGATGTTGCTTATTTCTTCCCATTAAGCGGCTGGCTAGCTAGCTAGCTAGCTATGTTAGCTTGCTATTTCCACCATGTTTTTATACCGACGATGTTTACAGTGGGGGGGGGGGGGGGGGGGGGGGTGAGAGGCGGGACTGTGGGGGTGTAGGGAGAACTGTTAATGTACACCGTGGAACGGAAGGCAGGCAGCTATTGTACCCGCTAAACATCAAAAGGTTAGCGTTGTCGTTGTGTGCATGTTAGCATGCTAATCCTAGCATTTAGCGCAAAGCATCACTGTACCTAAACATTACCTTATTAAACGTTAACATAACAGGAAAATACTCCTACTCCTTAAGCTTCATACATCTTTTGAAGAAGAAAAAACTAAAAACATTGTCACAAAGCAGAGAACGGGCCATTTGTCTAAGCTGATGAAAAGTTCACAAAACAAAACCCTCAATAGCTTAATTTGTTAGTTTAAAGTGAATATTTCCATAGAGTGATTAATTATGACAGATAACACAATATGTTCACATCATCATGATACCACTGAAAGCTTTACTTCTGCTAATACTACCACCACTATTACTGTATTTCTACCATTCTTCTACTGCCAATACTAATACTACAACCACTAACACTGCTACTACTTCTAAAATCACAACTGTTACTGCTAATGTCACCACTACTGCTACTGCATGTTTGGATATTTCCACTTTGGGAATAAATGCAATATTTTGTAGTTTTATCAGCAGCCGTTCATCCATCCATTAATTTATCTATATATACATATATATATATATTATATAATTATAAAGTATTGCATATTAAAGATTTCAGCCTCCCCTGACTGCGGTATTCCACATACAGGTCTAGCCTGTTGGAAATAAACTGGCTTTGAACTCTGCTGCAGCACTGCAATGTCCAGTTCTCGTTTCCATTAATAATTTTATAATAAAGTATTAAAATGGTCTATTTATAGCTAACCGTTCGCCAGCTTATGGCTCATCTAAAATGGAGGTCCAGATACTGCTGAGCTAGACAATGAAGAAAATGTAAACAGACCCCGGACCTGCTGTTCAAGAAGTTCTCTTTTGCAGATTCTGGTGTCACCTGACTATTATCACTGCTCTAAGTGCTCTGAACTTTGCAATACTACTTCACTTATGCTGCTGTTTGCATGGGGAACTTCAGCTGAGGAAGTGAGTCTTATTCAAACGTTTTATATATATTTATATCTGTGCAAATCAAATGTTTATGCTGACCTCTTTCAGTTTTGTTGTCCCCGTTTTAAGCCATATGTCTTTTTCTGTGCATGTACGTTGAGAACTGAACAGAATACAAGAGTCAATATTATCCTAATACTACGATTAGTAAAATGCAGAGACTAGATTTCACTGTGCATAATATGTGAGAATATACGGTTTATTTCACATGTGCAGCTGTATATCTGAATATATATCCTAGATGAATTCAGATATACCGCTGCAACTCAAAGACAGCCAAAGTGATACCTGATTTTTAAGGTCAATATTGATACAGATATTTAGCAGTTAAAAAATTATACAATATAGCTAACAATATATATATAATTTTAAATAAACATATAATTACCGCCTCCCAGTTTAATGCTTCTTCCCACCAGACATGTTACAGTTTACATCCATGTACGTCCAAAATGTCATCACTTTGTATCGTTTTATCCAATTAGACATTTGTGTGAAATGGTCACGATTAACATATGAATCCTTGAGTTATGGCCAAAAATGTGTTTAGTCCGGTCACAGTGACCTTTGACCATCAAATTCTAAATTAAATTCGCTGACGGCCCTCCTGAGATGTCACGGGAATGGGATGGACACGAGGCTACAATGGCCTTGACCTTTGACCTCCAAAATCGAATCCCTTTCTTTCAGTACTTTGAGTCCAGGTGGAACTTTTGTGTGAAATTTTAAGAAATTCCCTCAATGAGTTCCTGCGATATCACTTTCACAAGAAGGGACCGGACGTGTGGACATAAAAGTACGTACGGACAACCCATAATTATAAATGCCTCCGGCCACGGCCGTCACCGTGACAAAACAATCCCTTAAGATTTTCTTTTGTTGCTTACAGTGAGACATTTTGCAAGTGAAACATTAACTTGTCAGTGCTCTCTGGAGACGCTGTTTCTAAATAGCCTCAAACCTTGTTTGCCATGTCTGTACTGCAATTTGTTGTTACTCATCGGCTGACATATAATGTTCATTGATACGGATATATCCGCTAAAACAGCTAATACTTTCCAATTTATTGGTCAAGCTCTGTTCAATCAGCAGTGTGGATACCAGCCAACTTTAGGGACTGAACCCATTTGCTTTGCTTAAAAGGATTGTCTCCATTCTCATGAAACCTAAATGTTATCAGGAGGCTAGGTCCGACTATCAGAGACAAAAACTGATGTAAAACTTCTGTTTGGTCACTTAGTATACAATAGCAGGTTATTGGAAGGTTTAAGCTAAGTTTAAGACTTTTTTTCAGACAAATCTGTATTCAAGATTGAATTAATAACAAAAATAAAGAAACTACACTGGCAGAAACAGACCGTTTTCAACTGACTGTGGAAAATGACAGCTCTGTGACTAATTTGAATGACAATAGGAAATGTTTACAGGGTCAAGAAGCCTGTAGTAAACCTGCTGCGTGTTAATGTAACAGTGGAAGTGAAAAATCAACACTCCTCCACCCACAGCTGTGGTTTCTATTTGGTCTGCCTTACTTTCCAACTCTGCCTGCACCAAACATCACTGTGTAAGGGTGGAAATCAAACCCAAATCAATGGGAATAAATCTGTAGTCAGTAACATTTCTGCACTTTTAAATAGTCTATCTTTCTCATTGTCAAAAAACTCCACAAAAAGACCAAAACTCACAATGAAATGAACTCAGACAAGTATTATCTGTTTTTGCCAAAGCCCTCTGTGCTCCATAGAGAACCATTGTTGTCAAAAAATATAAAAAAACATATCACCGAGGCAACAGAGTGACATTTGACATTCTTGCAATGAACAGTGGGCACTGTAGTTAAAATTAATCTGACATTCACCACACTACTGCTGTAATTACCCACCAGAACACCAAATGTGTATTAATCCACCATTGAAAATAGTCCCTAACAAATGCAACTCTTGTCTGAGTAACATTGGCTGAACAATACAGTGCCCAGCTGTTTAAGGAAATTGCTGAACCTTTTATAGAAATAAAACTATATATTTTTTTTTTTTTTAAACTTCAGAATGAACATAAGGGCTGAGTGCCACAGAGTGTGGAAGTAAAGAGAGACAGACATTTGTTGAGATTTGATGAGAGTGAGAAAAACACAGAATGTATGGCCTTTTGCTTTAAGGTGCTGAACAAATCTGACTTGAGATCCTGAACACTTTTAAAAGGACCAGCTGACACCCTGAAGAGGCGAGCCGTGAATATTCCAGGGAAGCACCGACGGTGGTGAGTTGTGAAAAACATCAGAGAGAGACACACTGCACAGAACGAGCCGTCTTCATGTCGTCTTTAAGGTGGAAAAATGATGCGACTCGACTGTAGATATCCACCTGTCATGTGACTACAAACATTACCGCCACTTGGAGAGTTTCCCAAATAACTTCTCCCGTGTGTGCAAAAAGCAATAACGCAGTTCCTGAGCCATGCAGCGAGATGAGACCTCAGCCGAGCACTTATCCCTTCTTCACTGAAGGCTGCAGACATACTCATAGAGAGCAATAATGAAACTTGTGATGCTAATGCAGCTGCACTTGAGCCGGGCTATATTTAGAAGCATCTCATCCGCTGGGGGCCTCCACTGCCTTCTGCCTGCGTTTGTTTCTGGGCTTCGCTGAGGCTCGGGGTGTTTTTAAAAATGTATGGCGGAGGAAACGTAACGCTATCCTGAGGAATAAAAAGCACGCTCCGGTAATCAGCTCGGGCCTCGACGCTTTACTGCGTTAATTCTAACGGTGGAAAGCGTGTATCCATGACAACGCGCCGGCAAATACGATTACTCCTTTTTTTTCTGCCGCAAGTGATGAAACACATTCACATCACGGCAGACCTGCCCTTGATGCCCTGTCTGAGGTTGTTGATTGTCTGGAACAGCGAGATGAATGCATGCATGCGTGTGTGTGTGTGTGTGTGGTAGAGGAGGAGTGTGAATGTCCTTGTTGCTCTCTGCACTCCTGCTCTCAGTCTTGCATGTCTAGACATGTCAATATTCTCGCCCTCTTAAAGGTTTCAGTGAAACACCCCTTCTGTCTCTCTCTCACAAACACGGATATGAAAAGGGTGACACCCCCTGCACACGCACACTCAATAACTGTGACACTACACACACAGAGTCACGAATTACACACACACACTGAGCCGCGGGTCTGGGTGGTTGCCTGCACGGCTGATTTATATCAAAACCTTTTCTGATCTTCACGCCTGAGAGGAAAAATGGTTTCACTCTGAAGTCACCTTTACCGCCTGAGCCGAGTCAGGAAATCACAGTTCAGTCAGAAAAGGGTGAAGAAATGCTAAATAATTTAAAGATCCTTATGCATTAAATCTGCTACTTTTGACATTTGTGGAGAAGGATATAGAGACGACAAAAGAGATGTTTTGACAAATAATCATCAGTAATGTGGATAAAATGATGAAGCAGGTAAAGGCAAATGATGGAATAGCTAGATCAGTCTGGTAAGTTCAGAAAACTTTGCAGTAATGCAGCCTTTAAAACCAGGAAAAGTCAACCCTTATATATTATATATTATGCCATATGAGCAACCACGCAATTTGTCCTGAATGAATATATTAACTGAAAAATGTCTACATGACTTATAAATACAACCTCTTGTTTTGTCAAATGCCAGTATGAACTGTGACACTGAAGATAAAAAGTATTGACAACATCTCTCTGCACTAACAAACTCCTGTACATTTATTCCACTTTCCCGTTTTCAGACTGAGAAAGTGTTGTGCTAAACGGACACAAAATGAGAAATCCTGCATTTCAATTGAAAACCATCTTCCCCGTTCCTATATTAGTAACATTTCCGAGTTTTGGGCTGAAATATTGCAAGGTTGGCATGGAAACAAGCACACAGTATATGATTAACCCAAACACCTCTATTGCTCAGTGGCCAATTTTCTTATATCCAGCAGAGTGCACACAGAGCTGAGAAAAAATATTCACACAGATTGTTGCCCAAATACATACTCTGAAAGAGGGTACGCAAAAGGGTAACTTCTGCCCCGTTTCATCCTACCTTAAACAAAATGCTAAATGTCCTTGTGTCCACTGTGGCCGATTATAAGGGAGTCATTGATAAAGCAATTGTTTAAGGAGAAAGAGTATTTCTTAGAAAACAACAGCAGCCCAAAGCGGCACATTTCTGTCAATTATGGTATATTATAACTTAAAATAAAACATCTTTGTGAAAATAGAGTATTTGCCACATACGTGCCTAATAAATATGAAGTAGTAAGTCAATAAAAACGCTCCCAAAAAAAGGTCAACATGTCCTGAGAAGGCAAATCAAACATCCTTTGAATATGGTTTCCTCCTTCAGTGCTAGCAAACCATAGTAAAGTGTATATGAGTCATAGCCATAACACTCTTGATGACACTCCTGTAACTCTAGAGAGATAATGAAAGCAAGAATATCTGGGCTGGAGTACACAAGCTTCAGCATGCACATCCCTTCCTACTATAGAGTACGGACTAAGTGTGTCTCAGCAGACTTTGTATCTGACGGGAACAAAGGTCGAAGCCACAGTGCCGGGATGATCCCTCGCTCCCTCTCCCCGTCCTTACTCACCAGTGCCCGGCCGTCCCATGATGATTTGCTTGCGCGGAGCAGGGTAAGGCGACTCAGCTGGCAGTATGAGCGGCAGCAGGGCGGTCGGCGTGGGGTGACAGGCTACCGGCTGTGGCAGCCCCCCTCCGGAGGCGTCCTGGTGTCCCTCGGGTTTCCTCTCCCTCTCCCGGCCTCCAGAGCCAGAGGAGGACAGGATGGAGCCCGACGAAGTGGGCATCGCGGAGGGGCTGGACAGGGCAGCGTGACCCCCCATGGCTGGAGTCAAGGACTGGGAGGAGACATCAAAGAGGAGACGTTTGAATTCACTTTCAAGGTGGAGTTTCTCAGTCACTGACAAGATTATAGAGCAGGGGTATTCAATCCAAATTCAACGAGGTTAGAGAGTTTCCTCATGCAAAGGTCTGAAACATCACAATAATGAGTAACTTGCGCTATGATTTAGTCCCATATATATTGAATTAGCCAACAGTTGTATTATTGTCTGTATGTAGTCAACAACTGACTGTCAGATCAAGTAAAGAAAGTTCAATTGAATAATATCCCAACAATATTTACTGTCAGTTTTTTAACTGAACTGGATGAATTATAAATAATACATAATCTAATAATAAATAAATATTCTTTCTTGTTTCAAGTAAAATAAGGGATGCATTTAAGATTCAATTACACAACAGAAAGCTTTTGAAAGATGTGCATCCTAAAATAAAGTACCCACCAAATAAATTCAACTGAATCGTCTTTGCCATGCAGCTTTAAATTCAGTTCATTCAGGTGTGAAGTGATGTCACCGAAAAAAGCCACGATATTATATTCTTGTCATCTTCTAATAAGAGAAATGTGTGTGCAGGGTATGGAGCCAAATCCAGGCCAATAGTTTTGATCATTTGAAAAAAACCTGAAACCTGAAAGTTCTTTGAAAAATACAGCAATGTATTCAAAATACAAATAAGTCAATGAAAAGGTTTTTTGTGTTGAATATAATTTTGATTCAGTTCTGGAATTTTTTTGAATAAAATATTTATTTTCATTTTTCACTTTCATATATATTTTGATATTCGAGGTAGACCACAACTTAAACCTTCAGGTTCAAATGTTTTTTCAAATGATCAGAACTGGCCTGGATTTGGCTCCATAGCATGGGCTTTATCTGTGGTTATTAAACCACTTGTTTCATCTCTATTCCTCTCTGTTAACATCATTGTTGGACAGTGAATTCATGTGTTAGGATTCTGATCATATTGGGCTCTTAGGTTTATTTTCTGTGGCTTCATTTCGGATGTGAGTGGGTACGTTTGCTCAAAAGCTTTGTTCTTTGTCTTGTAGTGGCGCTTCACATTACCGCTTTTAATAATCGCCACGGTCTCTGAACATATGAGACACACTGGTTTTAAACTGCCCGTGGGAAGAATGAACATTTAAGAGTCTGTCCATTCTTGGTTAAAGGCTCTGGCCTCGCCGACCACGTTTCTGTTTTTCGAGAACGCCATGGTCCGCCTATTTGTGACCCATCTTATAGAGATTATACATCGTCCAGGTTAGGATGTCAAAACTACATTCTGAATCAGTGTAAATAGACACTTTTGTAAGATCAGCATAATTTGACCAAATGGACTTCGATAGTAAATGGACTTGTATAACGCCTTTCTAGTCTTCCGACCACTCGCAGCACTTTACACTACATGCCATCATTCACCCATTCATACACTGACGGTAGGGACTACCATGCAAGGTGCCACCTGCCCATCAGGACATAACAAATTCACATTCACACCTATTCATAGACATATGGTGCAGCCTTCGGGAGCAATTTGGGGTTAAGTGTCTTGCCCAAGCACACTTTGACATGAATTGGATGCTTCCGATTGGAAGACAACCTCTGAGCAACAGCCGTGCCTGTTACCAACAGCAACTTACGCAACAAAAAGCATTTTAGGAATTTTAGGAACCACTCAAAATACATAATACTATTGAATTGATGTTCTTTATTTCTTAGGACCTCAGGCTCATGAAAGCCACCCACTTGTAGTAAGGTTGATTGATATGACATTATATGATGAAAAAAAGATACAACTTTGCTCTACCATTTCTTATATTATTATATATTTATATATATAATTATATTTTTATACCATGAAGACTTTATCCACATGGCCGATCCCTATGCTGCATGTGATCATATTACACAAAAACAGAACAAAATGACTAGCTTACCGAGCTGGAGGTGACCAGGACAAGAGTGGATGTAGGGTTGCGCAGGAGAACTGCACCGTTGGTGGTGGCCCCGTTGATAGGAACGGGGACCTGGAGGCCTGGGAGAGCTGTGTGTTGGGGCTGGCTGTGCTCTCTGGACCTGCTCCTCTCTCTCCTCCCCAATGGGCCATCAGAGAACTTAGCCAGGGGGACATCTGGGTTGCGGACAATGACTGGGGAATCACGGAGCGGCACAATGCGGCGTGGGGATGGTTCCAGGGGCAGCGGGGAGGGAGGGGTGGGAGAGACCAGCATGGGCGGAGGAGTGGAGGCAGCGGAGGATGGTGGCCTGCTGGTGGCGCTACGAGGCCGGGGAAAAGAAAGTGAGGAGGGGGTTGTGGGCTGACTATGGGGGGAGAGGACCCTGAAGGCGGCAGGGTTGTGGCCCAGGGTTGGGTCTCCCATCATGCCCACCAGCTGTTGTTGGTCAGGTTTGGTCTGGTAGTCCTGGATTGCAGGCAGCGGAGGGGGCGGGTAGGTGTCAAGCTTCCTTTTGCTAGGGCTCATGGGGACTGTGAAAGTGAGATTGGTCTGAAAAGTGGGCACAATCCCCGACAGGTGGCGCTCTCGGTCAACACCTGGTGTACCCATCTTAGTGCCGCTAAGCTGGCGATGACGGCGCGGAGTAAGTGAGGCAGGAGCAGTGATGGGGCTGAAATTGGCAGGGCGAAAGCCAAAGAGCGGAGAGGGTGAGGGTGATGGGGTGGGTGAGAAGGGCGACTGATTGGAGATAGGCGAGTATGAGGGTGTGCCTGAGCGGGAGCCCCCCAGGGAGACCAGCATGGTCGCTGCCTCACACTCATCAAAGTCAAAACGAGAGAGATCCTGGGGGAGCAGAGAGGGAAGGACCAGGCGAGGGCGGGAGTCTCCTCCACGGCTGCTGGCCTCGCTGCTTTCGCGCGATGTCTCATCCCAGTCAAACTCTGAGCTAGCTCTTCCACCACTCATTCGGAGGTCAGACGGCGTCAGGGTCCCTGTGCTGCTGGCTCCACCCCGTTCCCGGCTACCTCCACTGGCTTCCATCTCCTTGGTCCTCATTGAGAGGTGTCTGGAGCAGTATCCTCGGCGCTGGGACTCTTTTGAGCAGCCTTCCCTGGAGCACAACCTCCTCCACTGCTTCCCATTGAACTTCTTACGGATGCCTGTTGGCGTGCACACCACATCTCCCTTCTTGTACTTTTGCTGGGCAGCTGTCAGTGGGGTGCGGGAACGTGAGGAGGAGGAGGAGGATGAACCTGATCCAGATCCAACGCCACCACCAGCTCCTCCACTGGAAGAACATCCTCCTTGGGCCTTCTCTACTCTGGAGGAGGATGCGGTGGAAGAGGAGATGGGAGGGAGAGGGGGAAGCTGAGGGGTGATAATGACAGCTGCTGGGTCAAGGCCTAATAGGACAGGTGAAGGAGGGGGGTGGGGGTTCAAGGCCAGGTGAGTAGAGGGTACCCCAATGCCCCGCACCACAGAAAGGTGGGGATTGAGGTAGCCAGGCGGGGGCTTAGAGATGATGTGGCGGTGCAGGGGAAGTGCCATTTGTTTGGCCCCAGGTATGATCATTGGAAGCATGTTAAAGTGAGACACTTCCATGTCTTCTTCGGGGGTAAGTGGCATGTATGGGTGGTGTTGCTGCTGTTGTTGGTGCTGTTGCTGCTTCGCATTGTTCTCCCTTTCTTGCTCTCTTTCCATCTCTCTTTCCTGTATTCTCTGGAGGTCCCTCTCCCTCTCTAAGTCTTTCTCAATTTCCCACTCTCGGCCTGGAGCCAGGCTGAGGACTGAGGCTGGGGTGACTGGGGAGGTAATGCTGTGGCCTGATGTGGAGGAAACCGGGACCATACCTGGGTAGGGTATTCCCCTCCCCAACACTGACCCCACGCCGGGTGTCATCCCCCGGCTCAAACGACACACCTCCTGCTCCACATCTATCTCCTCCCTGTCCTCCCGTTCCATTTCCTTGTCTCTGACCCCCTCCTCTCCATCCCGTCCCCCTCCAGACGGCAGATCCAGGTCCCATGGTGGCACCAGAAGCCGGAGTGTTTGTCGGGAGACCCACACTGCCTGGGTCCCAACAGCTGTCCCTCTGCCATCCTCTTCCTCGTTCACGGAATCAGGTCTTTCCTCAGACAGCAGGACTCGGTAGCGGTTGGCCACCGCAGGGTGTGTGTCCACCTGGGTCACCACACCTTCTCGGTACCACTGCCACTGACCCTCGCTGCCTTCGTCATTTCCAAATGGTACGCAGACACGGGTGCCAATAGCTATTGGATGGACACCAGGCGGTGGGGCATCTAGGATAATGTCCACCACCCCTGGGGGGCCGTCATGTTGATACGGATAACGGCACAGCGTCTTCTCACCATTCAGTTGCACCTCCAGGCTTCCAAATTCACCGCTGACCTTACGCACCACTCCAGCCCGAAACACCAAGTCTGAAATCCCCCCCTCGTCCCTGCATTCGCCTTCTCCCTCTTCGTCACTTCTTCCCCTGAGCTGTCGAGCGAGGACACGCTGATTCTTCATTCCTTTGGCTAGGGCGTCAGACAGTGCATCAGGGAGACTGGGTAGTGCATGTGTAGACATCTGTGTGAGGGCGTGTGTGTCGCCGACTACCTCCAGGTCAGCTGAGTGCTCGCTGGCGGTGTCTGTAGAGGAGCAACGGGGTAGGAGGACGGGCGACGTTCGCTCCGCATCTCTTGCCCCTTCAACTCCTCCGGGCCTTTCCCTGTCCCCTGCCAGCGTCAGCGTAGGGGGTCCTGGGGAGCCGTCCTGAGGCCCCTCCCTGTCAGTGGTCCTGCTGTGAAAGTTGTCAATCAAGCTCCTGCTCTGACTGTTGCCATCAGGGTGAGAGACACAGATGTCTTTTCCTGAACCTGTTGACCCGTGGTTAATAACCCCACCACTAAGAGGAAGAGGCGGGGGTGTGCTGGAGGAAGGGTTGCTATGGTTACCAAGAGCAGACAAGCAGTGTTCAGAGGTGTACTTCTTCTTGGGGACACGGGCCTTGAAGGTGGCCGTTTTCCGGCTGGAGGCGGGGTTTGGGCTGTTGTTGGCGCTGGGTGTACTACTGTTACTACAACTACTACCACCACTGTCACTGTGGCTACTGCCGCTCACAGCTGACCTCCCTGGTCTATCATCCGAGGATGTCAAAAATTTCCCAGAATCCATCACAAGTGATACTGTCGTTTCTGACAGCGCTTCTCTGTGAAGACCCTGCCCCTCTGAAGTGTCCCGTGCTCTGATTGGGTCTGTCTGGGAGGACTCGGACTGTGAATTAGAAGAAAATGGGGAGGAGGGTGTTCGGTTTTGTGGGGATCTGCTTCTGTCTCTGCTCTCATCTGAGTCTCTCTTCTCCCCTCCTTCGGGGGCATCCCCCGCTCCGTGACGCTTCCCCCCTTTGGCCCGGGTGGAGGGAGGAGAGCGCCGGCCCTGCTTTTTTATCGGCTTCATCTTTTCATCTAGCTTGCCTTTTCTCTAAACAAGTCTTTTTATTTATTTATCCCAGAGATTCTCTTTGCTGTTCCTCTCTTGTTTTGCCTTGCTTTTTTTTTCTTCCTTCTTCCCCCTCCTTTTATATTATCTCTATTTTTTCTCCTCTGCCGGGGCCTCTCTCTCTCATCCTGTCTTGTCTTTGTTGCGCGACTTCGGCATTTGCCCACCTTATTCCAGAGACTCTAAAAGAAAGGGAACAGGGAGCGCAGGTTACTCATGTGGCTAACACGTTCAGAAATTCAAAAAGCCCATTCACCACGACAGATAGCTACCAACTGCATGGCTTTGAGTGCAAAAGTGACTGATTGAATCAAAAACAAACATCTGTGAAGACATTAAAGAGACATCAAAGTAATTCAAAATGAAAGCAAAGCAAAGTGGGACTTTATGATCACACAAAAATGATCATAAAAAATAACCAGTAATAACCAGTTAAATATGAACATTAATTCTAAAAAAAAGTATTCTGCGCTAAAAGATGCACCATCGTACTAGAGTAGTAATGAAAATGACTCATCTACAAATTCATTACACATTAATTCATTACATAACAGGTTCTACTCACATTACACAAGGCCTGCATCCATACCAGGTACATATTGAAAACAGGAGGCCATATTGTAGGGTAAACACTAAGTAGGCTCACAACACAGTATGGAAATAGTGAGGAGCACTTTGCAATTTGCCCAGACAAGCCTTTCTGCACACACACACACTCTCTCATACACACACACACACACACACACACACTACTTCTTGGCCGGGGCAGTAGAGGCGGGGGAATTCCTTGTTCGCTCGCATATTGAAACCCTTCTTTTCTCTCTCTCTCTCTGTGGCGACCTTTATCTATGTATTTCAAAGCAGAGTCAATCCGCCCCTACAAACTCCATTTCCTGTGGAAGACCATTACCTAACTTCCCGTTACTTTATTCCTCCTTCTCTCTCTTTGCTACTATTACACTTTCATTCTTATCCCCTGACTGTCTTCTCTCTTCGATATTGATTCCTACCTCTTCATCTCTCCTTTTCTCTCCTCTCCTTCCACTTAAGTCTCTATCCTCATTTTGTGCTGCAGTCACCCAGAAAAAGTCGTTCAGCATCGCTGCTAGCCATGCCAGAGTCATTCAGAATATCTCCCATTCCACAGCGAACTCATTCACACCTCTGCCCCCGTTTAGAAAGTAAAACAGATTGATTTTGCCGACTTGTTGAACGGGAGACTGTTGTCATTTAACTGGTTTGTTTTCCGTGTGGCTGATACGCGCGGGACTTGCCTCGGGTACTAGGTGCTGTGTGCTCTGCCTCGTTTCTTCCAACACAAGAGTCTCCACAGAGCTGCGAGTGCCAGAAAGACGTTAACAACACGCGTAAACGAGTGAGAATCAAACCCCCCCCCAACTGCTCTGTCGGCTTCTCTGAAAAATTCTCACTCCGATATTGACTGTGAAAATGTTCTGGATTGATGTCTATTATCCACCGCTATGTCTACTTGTCAGTGGCTGTTTGACTGTCTGTTAACTTCCATGTCTGCCTGTCTGTCCCCGTCTCTTCATCCATCCTCCAACCAGTCTCTTCCCCCTCCGTCTCTTTTCCCTTCTGTTGCCTCCCTGTTTGTCTGCGCATTCATTCAGGTCCTCTTAATATCTGCCACATCATATCGGCTAGAGAGAAATCCATTTTCAGAGATAAGTGCCGCCTGTCTCAAGGCCACACACACATACACACACACACACACACACACACACACACACAGCAAACATCTATGTGATGATAGTTAGGAGTGCAGACAGAGAGCCAGGGAGCTAATAGCAGTCACTGTGCTCTATGCAAATCCCTATTTAGGACAGACAGCCGTAGAGCAGCCACCATAAAATAATTTGGCAGCCGGCCTTACTTGGTCACGATAGAGGTATGCTACGTGTGTTTACTCAGTAGTGCGCCGTGTACAACAGCTGGTGTCAGAGTCATGGGCCTGGTGATAACAGCTTAAAGACAAACTGACGCAACTCACTTGCCCCGCAGTGTAACAAGGACCAAGGAAGCCCATATGGGAGCTATAGTAGGCCTCCTATGTTTCATGTGCAGCGATCAAAGCGGAGCGCTATCTGCTCATCGGGTATACACGACTTGCAGATTGGCGAGTTTGGCCATATTTTATTTGCAGAAACGGTGTTTACCTTCTCTTATACACAAATAAATGGTAGACATCGAGCTGACGCGAGACATGCGTGGTGACAAAAACTGGGCTACGACAAACTAATAACAGCTGAGGCGAAATGCAAAAGATTATAATATTGGATATTAAGTGTGTTAACTTGATCATGTTTATGATATAAAACTGCATATGCCCTCCACACATTGTTTTTGCCAACCTTGCCATACATTCACTATAATTCACTATCTAAAATTTGCCAGACCTTTCGGTCCTTTACGGTATGGTTTGACCTCCTGTAGAGATGCTAAATCTTTTTTTTTTAATGGTACATTTCTGACCCCGCGCCAAACTGCATATTCAAAAGTTTTGTAAATTGCAGAGCCCCTCTTTAAAAGTGTATAACAGGATCACTATGGTGCTTTATTAAGAAGAGGCCAGTATAAATGTATTCACCAGAGCAGAACAGCTTCTAACTTCTCCACACAAGGTGCAAAGCACAAGTTATAAAACTACAGGAGGTGATGTCGTCACCTCTGCTTTATCTGGATAGTACCGTGTATGTGTCAAGCCCTCGTAGTACCGCGAGTACTACCAGCTTTTACTCCACAACACAGCAGGCCGTGGCGTGCAGCGACCAGGCCTCAACTACACACACACACACACACACACACACACAGAGAGAGAGACACAAGGCCGCTTGGAAATCCTCAACTCACTGTCACCGGGAAATAACCGGTTTAACGGGCATATTAACCACTTAATACCGTGTAATACGGCCGCACTCCCCGTGTTGCGTGACAGCGTGAAAGGTGCCAAACAGATGAACGCGTTAACTTTGTCGATCCGCTCCACGGTCACAACACAACGACAAAACAGCGGACACAAGTCGGCCGTTTTGGCCCATCCGAAAGTGACAGTCGTCTGAAAGGGTAGCTAAAACTAGCCGGATAACTTTGTGGTGACCCTTGTCGTTATTTGCGTTATTGCGACCGAGATACAAAGAAGGGGAAAGTGTCAATGTGTGAACTAGTCCAAAGGAGAAGGCCCTCGAGCCGCTTCAAAAACACGTTAATTCAAACAGCCACGTTGATTCGTGGAAAAAAAGAGGAAGAAAATATGTAACACAGACAGAGGAGGAGGGAATGACAAGGGACTTTTCGAGGTTTCGATACAACGCAGGAGGAATAACAGTTGTTTCTAGGAAGTCCGACGGCAGTTATGGCGTTTAATTTATTTCTAGTGGAAAAGTTTCAAGCTCACTATGTCTATCGGCACCGCTCCCTTTTTTTTTTCGCAGAAGACACACAATCCGCCCTCCACTCCTCTCCGTGGGCTTTACCCACATAATCAGGAAAAAATATGCTGAACAGCTCAACTGCTAATACTGATTATGGCCACGGTAAACAAGAACAGCGATAGCGGCTCGGCGAGAGCACAACAAGCCCCACTGCAGTGCTGCAGGAGACAGATTTGTGGGCAGCTTATACTCACCCGAGCTAATGTAGCACCCCAGTGTGGTTCTCTGGTGAGTCCGCCGGGTAAAATAGGGCAGGTCGGCCGGTCGTCCGCAGCTGCCAATTAGCGGCGCTTCATGTTTCTCCGGCAAAGCAACTTAAAAGGAGGAAAAAACTACTGCCCCTGTACATTCTACACTACAGTCGCAAAATGGTGAATGAAGCCCCGAAGCCTTGACAACCAGCCCGCGCGGCCAATCGCGGGGCACGAACGCGTACAGTAGCCAATGGGATCTCGCGCAAGGGGAGCAGGGGCGGAGCCCCGCGTCAAAGTAAATTTGATCGGCGGCGCGCCGCGGCCAATCTGAGTGTGGGAAAACACAGAACAGCTGTTGGGAGAGCGAGGCTGCAGCGGCCAATGGGGCTCCTATGTGGGCATGTCTGCGACTTTGTCGGGCACGCAGGACGGGATTGAGATATTTCTCTCTCTCTTTCTTTCTTCATTCTTTTCATCCCCTCTTCATTTGTCTACAAACACGGGAAACGCGCGTAGACCGAGGAGACGGTGTCTGTCTTCTTCTTTTTTTAAACGGGTTAGACTTGTTTCGATAGAATAAACACACTGACGTGACATTATCAAATTTAATATAGATCAATATGTCATGTCCCAAGCTGTCTCGCGTATTATAACTACAGCTCACACTTTTATATCACAGCTTTAATAAGAGTAGACAACTCTCTGTGAGCTATCTATTCATCTGTATGCATGGCAGCGGCGTCTCCACTATGATCCATGTGAGCCACAGGTTGAGTGTAGTTTCAGGGGAACCGCAGAGAACACCAACTCCCAAATTCTCATGCTTTCTTCCTCTCCATCCCTCTCACAAACTCACAAACTCTCTCCCTCCCTCCCAGCTAATCAGAAGGCTCTCTACACAGCGCCTTCTACACGGCGTCCCTTAGTCCCGCCTTCCCCCGCCAATCAGGACAGCCGCTGGCTGGCTATACGTCACCGGAGCAGCATGTGATTGGCCGAGACGCCCGGGGTCTGCAGGCCAATGACCGAATGCTGCGGTGAGGTCATTAATGCTTGTTGCCATCAGCTTGGCCAAACAGGAAGAGTGAAACCCCAGTGAGTAAATTTGGTCCAAACATGGGATTATGGGTCCCAAGAGAGTGACCCACTTACACTGTGGGCCTTCCCTGCGCGTGCACACATTGCGCGCGTGCACACATTGCGCGCGTGCACACATTGCGCGCGTGCACACATTGCGCGCGTGCACACATTGCGCGCGTGCACAAGCAGGTACATGCTGTTACATGCTGTTACACACTGACGAAGAACAAGAGACAAACATGCAAACAGGCTGAGTTAGACACGCATGAGTGCTCAAACACAGACACACACACACACACACACACACACACAACACAGTGGCAATCCGCTGTTATTCCATAACACACTAATGGTGTGTGTGGATTGCTGTGTAGCAGTGCGACTCGCTGTTTCTATAGCTTACAGGCACAGATGGCGAGTTTGGTCAATGATGATACAGAGCTGGCTGGTTGCGGCAATGCAGTCTGCCTGGCACGCGCACACACACGCAAACGCACAGACAGGCGAGTGGGTACACTTGCCATAGTTACACACAACGGGGCGAACGCGTACAAGCCAGCACCTACACACACATAGCAGGCGCAGTGGAGTTATAACATGCCTTGGCGTTACATAAGCTGTGCGTGTGCTGGAGCGCACACACACAAACACACACACACACTGCGCCCAGCCCTGTGCAATCACACACACATATATATATATACACATTTTTGTGTATATCGTGCAGACTGTACAACCTCTTTGAGTATGCAAACATACAGACATGCACTGCTGCACATACGACAAAGTACAGTACGGGTTTATTATTAGTATTTAGTTTGCACATGAATGCACAGACACACAGCATTTCTGCATTTACTGTACACATTTCACGGCTGTAACACGAGCGACTTGTGATTCACACATCTGTGAGAATGCACCGCAAACACGAGCAGACATGTAAGTGCAGAGTGAGTGGGATCTCCAGACATCTCCCACACCCCCGATAGTGAAGCACTGCAGTGTCTGTCTCCCCTCTAACCGACTGTGCTCACTCACAGCAGACGAGCGTGCATTCGGTAAAATGTAGGGCGAGGGTGGCGAGCACACAACTTTCAAGGGGTGGCTGGTTTCGCGAGGCGCCCGCCGAGAGACATCAAAAGAGACCCGAGATCGAAGTCCTCGGGCGAGCTTTAGGATGAGACGGGGACATGAAAGTGCGAGGGAGACTTTGGTGGTAAAAGGCAGACGAGAGACAGGCGGTGAGTAGAGATTTGAAAGACAGGTAGATGGAGAGAGACAGACAGAAACAGAGAGAAATGGGCCAGAGAAGTAGACCGAGAGCTGCAGAAGTCAACCAGTTTGTGAATGAGTGCCACAAATCCGGCTGGGATTAGCACCTCTGAGCACTTTCTAAGAACGAGGCGGAGAGCCGCGGCTAAACCCCCCCTCAATCCCAGTCACTTTACACTCAATGCATTATGGCCACTTAACTGCTAAACAGCTCCAGGGACCCCTGCTCTGTACCTGACCCAGCACTCTTAACGCTCTCTAATTCAAGAGTGTGTGTTTAAAAAAAAAGAGAGAGAGAAAAAGAACAAATGGAGAGTGAGAGATGGACCAGATGAGTCCCAGCTCTACTCGTCTCCACCCCGGCCAACATTTCGAGGTTGAGTGTATGTGCAGTGGATTTAACAGCCTGCACCTGCGGCCAAAAATGAAATCTGAGATGAGTCACTAATAGCCAGTAATTAAAAATTAAAAATGTAATATCTTGGTGGTGTTAGATGAGTAGGCTGTGTCCGTACCTCACATCCGTTACAGCAACAATAACCTTTTTTCCTGCCACCGAGTTGCATTGGGCCAAATTTATATGGTACTATTGAATTACGCCTATCAGAAAAAAACCAACCAAAAAACAAAGATCGCCTTGAAAACCACAGGTCCACATCAAAAAAGGGATTCCATGCTACCAGATTTCACCGCGGTACATATGTATGCCTGGTGTGCACGAGAGGGTTCCGCACAGAACAGCCGTAATGGTATAAATCAGGCAGGAGGGGACCTTGAGGTGACACCTTCTGTTTCCCTGGTCAAGAATGAACTGTCGAGCTAAACATTTCAAAGTCAAGGTCCTGAAAGTGCTCACGAATCAGGGGAAGTCTGAACCTCTACATTTTTCATGGCAACTGAGCAAACGTAATCTACTGATGAGGACAGAGTGATACGGTCCAGAGCTCCAGAATAATACGGCAGTGGTGGAAGACTCACTCAGATTTTATACTCGAGTAAAAGTAGTAATAACGTCTATAAACAGATTCTGTATTCACATACATCTGTAGGCGACAGAACAAGATTTTGGCATTGAAAGTGTTCTGGATTCTGGTTTGTAGTCCGAGTAGTATCGACTAAACACGTTGGAGCAGGCTTTGGTTGAATGCAGGTCAAAACAGTCAAAAGAGGAGGAACACATTGGCCGCAATGCAATCTGGGAACCCACCGGCTATCGTCTGCCGATAATTTCGCTTTTTTATTGGTTTAAAATGAGCTTGTTAACTGGCTACTTACACGTCGTCTCTCAACTCCAACCTCGCTTCTCAAGTTGCTCATCGGACTGCTGAGAATGAGCAGCGCACTGACAAGGAAGTCTTGGCCCGGATATCATCTGGCTACACCAGAACCCCAGAAATATAGCCCCTCACCTCTAAAGGCTTATCTGTCATCCGACCGATATGTGATGGATTCCGAGATTGATAGGTTCCTCATCTGTCTGCGGCAGACATGGGTTGATTCAACCTAAATTTGTTCCTCGCACTCATTGGACCAAAGTTAGGCTTTTCAAAAGTTCTGACTATAATGACCCCTTTTATGAGAAATGTCATCAAACACCTGCAAACCATGTGCATATGTTTTGGTCAACGTGTTCTCTAACACGAGAGATGAGTGCGCCTGCAGTGCAGAACCTGTTTCGGCTCGTGGTTTGTTACTAAAAGAAGTGCTTTTGTTATGTAACGTATGCACGCGGCGTTAGTTAAGTGTGAAAGTTACCTGACAAAAGTAAAGTATTATAAGCATAGACTGTATACAGGAAGTGGACGTAGTCATCGTGACGTCACCCATTGGTTTGTGGACTGACGTTATGAAGCCTCGAGTTCAGCTATTTTGGCGTCGGCATCTGGGACTACGGCCGTCACCATGTTGGTTTTTTCGCAACCAATGAACAGAAGTTACAATATTTGGAATGCGGAGGAGTGACATAGAGACGCCGCATATGGCTCTGGTAGCGGCAGCGACCTGTCAATTACAGTAAGCCCGCCCTAAAGCATAACCTGCTTTATGGTCTATTTGACTCTAAATGGACCATCATTGGAAGAAGACTTGAAACTAGAGATTGAGACCATAACCTCATGTTTACAATGTTTACTGAGGGAATAAATCAAGAGAGAAGTAGAGTCATTTTCTCATAGACTTCTATACAACCAGAGGAGTCGCCCCCTGATGGTCAGTAGAGAGAATGCAAGTTGAAAGACACTTTCGCATTGGCTTCAGTCAGCAGAACTGGAGGTTGCCGCCTGAATATAAGTCAACTTATAAAGGACACGAACAGCGGCCTCCTGGGTAAAGTCCTGTGTTTATTTGACCCCTCCATTCACCCTGACCTCCACAAAACGGGGACATCTTTATACTACGTTACCTGACTAGCTAAGAGACAGCCCTGCACGTCCTAACTCACAATTACGTGGATTATATAAACCTTTCACTGTTTGTAAACCATGATGATGTAAGTAAGCCTGCAGAAGCATGGCAGACTGCAAGAGCTTATAAAGCTGTGCAAGCATTAACCACCAAAGATTGCAGATGCAACCAAATTAAATTGACTTTCCAGATCCGCGTGCTGTTAGTGAGTGGGTAGAATACATTAGTGAGTGGATCGATATTTAGTGGCCAGATATATTTACATGTGTTTGCTGGAGAAACGTATAACGTTGTACCAGCGAGAAATCCCTGGATGCCCTGTGGTCATGTACAGAACGTCAAACACCGTGACGTAGACTCAAGAGGTTTGACTTTTTTGAGATTACGACGGGCGCTACAATCACAAGCACTTTTGATCAGTCCAGTGGTAGTCAACACGTTTTAATAGCCTGCAGCCATAGATGGGTGGCCGTGTTAACCGTGGTGACTCTTGTAGTTACGGCAGCTGTTGAAAACACAAACAGGACATGAAGGTGTCCTCGTAAAAAGCCTTCAATCAATTTCAAATACAGACTCATCTGTGTTTATTATCTATGCAGAACATATAGCAAGTTACCACGAGCAACCACGGACGCATACGGCTGAGTGTCACCAGTTAACACGGTCACCCGTTAGACTGAAACACATGCTGCTCTGAAACGGTCCTGATCCTGCTGGAATTCTGTAGAACTTGAGTCACAGTTGAAATGATGAGTCTGACAACTGAGCGTGCAACAACCAGACATTTTGATGCTGGTAGAAGTTTTAATTCAACGTTTAAAGCGGGTTGTCTGGATGGCGGTGCAAAGGACACTACTGTTGCCAACAAGTGTGTGAATATTTTTGATGACGGCCATAAAAAGAGTCAATCTAAATTACAGTGCAGGACTTTTCATAGCCTGGTTTAGGTCGTGTACACCTCTGTAACCACTGGACTCTGAAGGTAACCCGGACACTTATCGGAACCTGATGCCATGACTTTACAGTTGTCTCATTCCTCAGTTGCCTTTGCTTCTGGCCTCCAAGCAGATCTGATAGCTGACTATTGGCCAGTCGAATACTAATGAGATGGAAATCACCAACTCTCTCACACTCTGTGGGTAAAAGACACTTTCAATAATTAACAGCTTGAAAATAAAATAAAAAGTGTGCCTATGTAGAAATAATTAGCTTCCCATCTAAGCCAGAATAAGACCACATTTTATTTTTGTACTTATGAAGATGAACTTTTCTACCTGTTGCACATCATTTTTTTTATCAGTCAGTGTGAAACACTTAATATTGTACTTGTATGAAAAGTGTTATACTAATAAAGTTTGATCAATTGTAATCGTCTCCAGTTCTCAGTATGGGTTATCACAACTGAACCAAACTACTTCCACAATAAAGACGCCCGTACACAACAGACGGATTAGTTCATTAATGGTGAGATTTAAAACAATGTTTATTTTTAAAGAGTGCCACCAGGTCAGTGTGTAAAAATGTCTTGTTCCTCCGTTTCATTCATTCTACTACATCTGCAACAGTCTGCGTTGCTCAGTAGATGGCACTGTATCCTCAAACTAAACTGCACTGACCTGTAGGCCGATGCTCTTGAATGGTCCTGATTTCTATTGGTCGTGTGACATTGACCTCATGCTTATAGCTATTAGACATAGTTACATATGGATATATCGGACACATGCATATATCAGCTTCGCACAAAAGTAAGTTGGGAGCTCAGTTTTACATTTGCAGCCAATTTGCACCTCATAAATAAATGGGAGGTAACTTCGAGGAGCTTTTATGATAACGATATATTTGATCACAGAAGAGTATCTCTAGAATCCTATAAATCAAGATGTGAATTCTATAACAGTGTGAGGTTTGTTTGTTGGCTAATAAGGACACAGGGGACCATTATGTTCCTTTGTTGATTTTGAGATTGACTGTTGACCGGAACGTTTATGTGTTTAGATTTACACATATTTTATCAACTGTCAGCTCCACATTAACTATGTCCTCACTGGGTTCATTACCATGTTTTACAGCTGTGGGTGCTAGAGTGTGAAGTCTAATCAATGAGGGAAAGCAACTCTGAGTAAAACATGGGACGGAAACAAATAGTTCTATAAAATGTGAATCCCATCACATTCATAAATACGACAGAAAACAGAGGGGAGAGAGATATAAATGATTTAAAATATAATTTTTCCATATTTCAACGTGGACGATAATGAGAGGAACCTAAATATTACATAGGAGGCAAACTTTTTGACTAAAGAAGTGCTACAGATGCTTTTTTCAGACCAAATACTAATATATTGACAATAGATTTATCAAAACAAGATGTCAGCAAATTATGTATTTTGTAATACCAGATTATGATAATTACTTCATTAGATTATTTAATCTGATGTATTTTTTTTAAATCAGTTACTATAATGTCATAAGCGAAGTGGATGTTGACTAATCTATTGTTTACTCCCCCCCCTCCCTTCACACTCATACACAACCACATAATATGGGTATATAATAAGAAACGTTACACTGATCATGTGTCTCACCACGGTTTGAATGTTGGAGGTCCACAGTTTTCACCGTAACCTGCTGCTGAAAGTGAAGGCGGATTCCCAGCAGGAGCCCCGCAACAATGCATGATAATTAGCCTTCTGTTGTGATCTGGTTTCTGTCTCGGCCTCTCTGGACTGTGACCTCTGACCTCGTCCCACAGCCAGACAACAATCCCTCTCGGCTGGAGGCCAAACAGCCCGTCAATCAGCCTCCTATTAATACGGCCCATCCCCTGTTGAGATCAGCAGCCGGTGAATGCTTCAAATCAGATTGCAGGGGGTGAGACAGAGGGGTGGAGGGGTGAGACAGAGGGGTGGAGGGGGTGAGACAGAGGGGTGGAGGGGAGAGACATGAAACAAACACTGGAATGATTAGCAGGACTTTGAGAACACAGTGAGACTGTGAAAGTAAAGAAAGTAAAGTAGAATGACCAGTGTAGGCACAGAGAGAGAGGATACTGCAGTCAGTCACGAGTCTAATAGCTGCTACATGAATACTTAGCCAGTGATGGAATGTAACTAAGTACTTTTACACAGGTACTTAAGTACATCTAAGTTTTTAAAATAACTAGCAACGAAAGTTGTCAAATAAAAGTAGTGGAGTAAAGAATTACAATACTTCCTTCTGAAATGTAGTGAAGTAGAAAGTGGCATGAGAAGAAATGACTAATATATTATTTATATATATATATATAATATCGTTTGTAAAAAAAAAATAGTCAAGTAGCAGTGCTATTTCTTCAATCATATATCTTCTCAGTTGACCTGCCAAACTGTTATTATGGTAATCGAAGAGCTAAGCTAAAGTGCAAGCAGTGTAAGACACGACACTGGCATATTTCCATTTCATTACCTTCCACAACGGAGAGCTGTCACTCTGTGCAAGTTCCCAGACTGGACAGATCAGTAATAATAAATGTGCGTTTGCATTTTTATGTCAACAAACTTTAGTTAAACACTCAATTATTGAGCCATTATGGTTTCACGGGTTTCACACGCTATCCCCAAGATTCCCTCTCAACTCTCGCGAGAGTTTCCCAGAGCAGGCGGTAGAACGTTTCTAGTTTCTAGTAGTGGATGTATCATGTACTACTAGAAACTGACAGCAGGGGGAGCCAGAGTTTCAGCGAGACACCAGGAGAGAAATCAACATGAGGCCTTTTGTTCAGCAGTCTAGTGATTATTGTACACATGTAGCCAAAAGTTTTGAGAATGACACAAATATGAATCTTCACAAAGTCTGCTGCCTCAGTTCTTATGATGGCAATTTGCATATACTCCAGAATGTTATGAAGAGTGATCAGATGACTTGCTAGTAAGATTGCACCTAAATCAACCATTTATCGGATCATCAAGAACTTCAAGGAGAGAGGTTCAAATTGTTGTGAAGAAGGCTTCAGGGCGCCCAACAAGTCCAGCAAAGCGCCAGGACCGTCTCCTAAAGCTGATTCAGCTGCAGGATCATCGGGGCACCACCAGTGCAGAGCTTGCTCAGGAATGGCAGCAGGCAGGTGTGAGTGCATCTGCACGCACAGTGAGGCGAAGACTTTTGGAGGATGGCCTGGTGTCAAGAAGGGCAGCAAAGAAGCCACTCTCCAGGAACAACATCAGGGACAGACTGATGTTCTGCAAAAGGTGCAGGGATTGGACTGAGGACCTGGGTCAAGTCATTTTCTCTGATGAATCCCCTTTCCGATTGTTTGGGGTGAGCGCTTCCATCAGTCCTGTGTCATGCCAACAGTAAAGCATCCTGAGAGCATTCATGCGTGGGGGTGCTTCTCAGCCAAGGGAGTGGGCTCACTCACAATTCTGCCTGAGAACACAGCCATGAATAAAGAATGGTACCAAAACATCCTCCGAGAGCAACTTAAAGACGCCTTATTCAAGTTCTTTAGTTAGACAAGGTCCAAAATCTATCCTTGTGACTGCAGAAGTATGAACGAGATTTGGGTAAAAAAAAAGCTCAGAAAAGTGGGGAACACAGTAAACTTAATACATAACCTTATTGAACTGTTATTAGGGGAGTAGATCTATTTATATGCTATATATAAATGTGTGATGTTTTAGCTAGAACTGGCAACTGTGTCACAATAGATTCATCTATATTTAAGACATGTTTAAGCTACAACTCTCTGGTGACGGCCTCTCAACATGTGGAGAGCTGCTGTAGGGTTTCCCTCTGCGGTGGTCAACTAAAGGTCTTTGGAGGTTTTACTGTTGGTTGGATAAACAAGCTATTTTCAGACATCTTGCCTTCTGGGAAGTTGTGATGGGAATGTTTCACTACTTCAAAGCATCTTATAGACCAAATGATTTGTTGCCTTTATCAATAATGAAAAGAAGCTTTTATTGCAACTGCTATAAAAAAAAAAATTAAGATATAAAATAATCAAATCATAGCTATCATCAGTACTTTTGGTAAAAGATTATTATTGTTTTTTTATTAAAAGATCTAAATACCAGCCTTAAAAAACAAACAAATTCCAACAAGCACCCAGAGAGGGGGTCGGGGGTCAAGCAGAAGATAAACCCACATAATGTACGGAAAAGATTTGAGAGTCTTGTCATTAATACTTCCATTTCTGCTGAAGTGAAAGCACGAGGTGTCATCCGGGACACAATCAGCATCAGAGGAGTTCTCAGGGATCTTGTCGAGACTGATAGACGACGTAAAAACAGAAGCATTTCTATTCTGCTGCTGCGCTCATCAGATAACATCAGATAAACCGTTCAAATCTGGTAGAAAATATGAAAGAATATCAATTAAAGCAAATGGATAATTCTACATTTGAGCCATTCACCAAACTACTATAAATAGAGTATAACTTTTACTGGAGTGCAGTACTTGAGTAAATGAACAAAGTAGAAGAAAATAAATAAAATAAAAATAAATAAAAGAAAAGTAGACATCCATTTTTTTTAACCTTTTTTTAATGAACCCTGATTATTGTTTAATTACAAATGAAGAGAAACTCTAGTACAGGTGGTTCCTCCATGATAAAAACAAAAAAGGGTCCGTCTCTCCTCTGGAGTGACAGCTCCCCGTGGAGGGGGACACGAGACCAGAGAGAGGGGACGGGGGGGACACATTTCAAATAATACAATGGTTAAACAGTACAAAGCTTTTTTTTTTCTTACAGAATCCGCCAAAAGGGGAAGAAAAATATATATGTACAACATCAGAAAAAAAAGAAAAAAAAGAAGTGTTTCTTCCCCCTGCGTTATATCATGTGGGGATTATGTGACCCTCTTGTCCATGGTAACGTGGTTATAAAGTCAACATAAGTAAAAAATAAGATTAAAATTAAAAATAAAATGCACTGAAGCAAACTAGTTGAAGTTCATGGGAAAGAGTGCAAAACTGGAACAAAAGCTCACAGGAAACCAGGAAATTCATGGAGAGGAGAGACGGGGCAGCAGGGTTCAGAATAATCAAAAACAGTCATATTAATAATAGAATTACAAGAGTAACAGTAATACGTCAGGAAAAAATACAGAAGAAAATGACAACGACAAATCGGGCGCGGTGGGGTGAAAATATGGACCCGGCGGGGGAACGGTTATTCTCTTGTTTTGTGTGTAAGGCAGCGCGGTTCAACGGTTCAGGTACAGCTCGCTGTTTGTATTCTTCTTTACCACACACTTCAAAACGGCTACATCGGTCCTCTGAAGTTCCCGAAAATTGGATTTAATTATTTTTTGCTGGCACTTTTTTAATGCTGAGAATGTAAAACAAGCCAATTAAAAACAATGGATGTAAATGTCTGGTGAAGAAAAAGTATTTAAAAATAAGACACACACGAGTCTGGAGCTAGCTGGACGAGAAAAAAAGGGAACTTTATAACCTGGAGCCGAGATTTAATTTATGTTGAACAGCTGTGTGTGTGTGTGTGTGTGTGTGTGTGTGTGACGGCATAACCATGGAAACCACACATACACAAGTGCACGAACACACACCGAGCAAAATGAGCAAGTCAGGCTATGGGAAGTCCCTCTCTCTCCACTCCGCTCAGAGGTTTTATGATGCAATTTCCTCAGCGTGCGAGTGTGCATGTGTGTGTGTGTGTGTGTGTGCAGTTTCTATGGTTTACCATCTACTCCAGAGAGACTGTGGGGGCGTCTGATGTCACATGTGATGTCATGCTTCCCTTTATTCTAGCCACAGTAAAGCCTCACTGTAACCAGGACAGGGTGTGTGTGTGTGTGTGTGTGTGTGTGTAGGGTTCAGACCAGCCCGTACACACTCTGATCACACAAAGCCGTCTGAGTCCAGAGTCCGCGCTCGAACCAAAGTCCGTTTGTGTCGGCAGCTGGCTTATGTGAGGCGACGCAGAGCAGGAAAGACCCGCTGTCGTCCAATCAGAATCGTCCGGAACACGCGGGTCCGTCGCAGGCTCCCCGTTTCAGCAGATCGGGGGCCTAAATGCGTCAGGTGTTTCAGTTGCAGGAGGGCGGGGTTTACCACACGGGGACAGGTGAGGGGGAGACCCTGACGTGGTCAAACCCCGCCTACTCCAGGGAGGTTAAAACACGCCCACCGATTTTACCCCAAAAGACTCTGCTAACTCATTTCTCCTCCGTCCCCTGAATACACAATAACTGGTTCAAAAACTAACAATAATTTGAACAATATAAATATAAAACTCTGAGGCCTTTGTCGCTGCAGCTCAACGGTCAAGAGAAGGCAAGGGTGAGAAGGCAAAGGTAATCATATGCCCGTTTGAATATATACATATCTTTACCATTAAAAATAGTAGGATTTTCCTGATTTGTATCAAATGACCATATTGAAATATAATATTTGAATTCAATATATATTTGAATAAAATATATATGTGTAGATTTACTTATTCTGTATCTCTCTTTTACAAAAAACAGAAGGCATGGTGGTACTGCGTGTGTGTCTGTGTGTGTGTGTTATACAACATGCTGGGGGTAATGTGATAAAACTCTTGTTGGCTTATAAAAAGGCACAATCTTATGTGGACTTGTTCGTTACAACGGGCGCAGTGTTCTTTCTCCCCCTCTTTTTGAACTTTGAGTAAAACGCCATTAAAAAGAAGTTTTTTCTCGATATCTCAGTGAACGTTTGCCTGAATTTAACCTCGACGCTCCGCATTCATGACTACGCGGTTCCCCGCCCCCCCCCCCCCCCCCGAGATAAATCTGTTTGCTCCGAACGTCGGCTGTTATCTGCGACGCACGAAACTTCCTCAGATCACTGCAAATGCCCTAAAATACTGTCCCGACAGAAAGAATGCAGTTAAAAAAATAAAACAAACAAATGAGGGGGGGGGGGCTAGCAGAAGAGCTGTTGATCCGTACGTTAGAGGGAGTAAAAAAAACTACCTCAAAGCTCCAAAACCCCTCAGAGTGTGTGAAGTCGTGCAGGACCAACTGTATCCTGAGAGGGGTTTTTGTCCACCAAACACACGCATACAGAATTAAGTGTGTCTGTAATTACAGCCTTTCTAGTCGCTGCTTCCTCGACAAGCGAAGAGAAGGAGAGAAAGATCCGGCTCTTTTCCGCAGAGACCTGGGCATTTTCTGTACAGTGGGATCCCACGTCCATCTGCTGGCTAACAAATGCTAATGCATGGCGGGTCAGAGGTCAATCTCCCTCTTCCTGGAGACAAGGCGCTGATTGGAGAGCTCTTCCTAATCTCCCTCTTCAGTCTGAGAGATCCATCGGAGAGAGGTCACCGTTCTTTTTTTCTTTTCTTTTCTCCCCCTCACTACGCCATGGGGCTTGGTGACGGGCGTGGACCGAGAGGCACTTCTGTAATCTCTATCAGGGCTGTTAAAAGTGTTTGTTTTTTTAGTAACATCAGGATCTGTCTGTCTGTTGTTGGGGAGCGGTGATGATGTGAGGAGGGCACAGGTGTGATGCGAGGTGACCCCCTTGCGGATTTAACTGGCGCTCTGAGGTGTTCTCATGGGGGGGGGGGGGGGGGTTGGTTATCTGAAAATAATACTGCTGTGTTGGTGTTTGATGGGGAGTAAAGGGTCTAGCCTTGCAGCACATCAGAGACCACACAGGCACATCTGTGTTGTCGTTCTACGCCAGCCGTGACGTCTTGTAGCAGCCTGCTGACAGAACTGACCACAGGAGTGCACGAAGGTGGGAAAGAAGGGGGGCAGCACTGCAACGGCGACAGACCCGGAGCGGTGATAATGGCGTCATCTTGTTCTTCGCTACCTTGTGAACATTGTAACATGTGCGGGGAAATATTTGGTTTTGTGTGGAGTCATTTAAGGAGCTCGCAGGGCTGCGAGGTCAGCAAAAAGTGCCCGACTCCTTTAATTGTTGCACAGAAAACATTATTTCCTACAAATGATACATGTTCAGACATTAAAGTGTGTTTACGTCATCACCTTTCAGTTACTGTCTCCACTTTGCTCACGTTCACTAGTGCCATCAAGAAGCCACAAGGCATTATGGTCTAAAACTATAACATTTGAAGACGAGACTCAGAGAGGTGTGTGTTTTGTATCCAAGTAGAAGGTGTGTGTGTGTGTGTGTGTGTGTGTGTGTGTGTGTGTGCACATGATGCTCAGCAGCCAGTGTTTTCTAGAGACAGCTGTGCCGTGGCCCTCTGCAGCTCAGAGCTCGCTCTGCGCTGGGTGGGCGGCGGTGGCAGCATCAACCCCAAAATGACCCCTCCTCCACCACCCCCGGTCGCCACCTCCCCCACCGATCTTCCGCCCGCCCCCTCTCTCCTCCCCTCCCGCTCCTCCTCTCCCTCGGCCTTTACTTTCTTGTCCTCCGCCTCGTCCCGCTCTCCGTCCGCCTCCATCTTCTGGTCCTCACTCCAGCGGCGCTTGAAGCGCAGCTTGAGCGGGATGCAGCGAGTGCCCCCGGGGCTGATGGGAGCCGCCTGACCCGGCTCGCTCTTCAGGTTGACCGGGTGGAGGACGACCGGGCTGCTACTGATGCCGCCGCCGCCGCCGCCACCGCCACCGCTGCTGCTGCCGACGCCGCTGCTGCCGACGCCGCTGCTGCTGACGCCGCTGCTGCTGCTGAAGCCGACGCCACTGCTGCCGACGCCACTGCTGTCGCTGCCGACGCCACTGCTGCTGCTGCCGATGCCACTGCTGCTGCTGCTGCTGCCGACGCCAACGGGAGGGGTGGCGGGGGTCTTGAACACCTCCTCGTCGTCATCAAGGTCATCGTCGGGGTTACCGTGCGGTGGGACGGAGAGGCCGCTCCCGCTGGCTCGGTGATGGTTGTTGAGCTGATGGTGATGGTTGTTGAGCTGATGGTGATGGTTGTTGAGCTGATGGTGATGGTTGTTGAGCTGATGGTGATGGTTGTTGAGCTGATGGTGATGGTGGCGAGCTGTCGGGGTGAAGATGTCGCCGTCGTCATCCCGGTCGTTCTGATTGAGCTCATCTTCCTCACTGATGTCAGTCACCTCCACCTCTTCTTCTGACTCGATGTCGGATATGGGCTCCACCTGGAGAGGAAGAATATTTTACAGGATGACGTTTCATTTATGACTCAAGCCAGATGTTATTCATGTTTGAAATGATTGAGAGGCATTTCCGAAACCCCTGAACCATCCCTAAGTGGAACCATCACATCCTGTGTGTGTGTGTTAGCAGTCTCACCTTGATCTTAGGAGGCCCTGCAGCCAAGGCAGAGTTGATTATCTGACTAGACCCTGTGAATGAGGAGGACTGGCTGGAGGAGGAGGAAGCAGAGGCCAATGAGCTCCCACAATCCCTCTGCTTGCGCCCGAGCGGCGGCGGCTGCAGCTTGAACTTGAACGGCGACGGGTGGTGCGGCCCATCCTCCCCGCCTCCTGGCTGGTGGCCGAGCGAATGAGAGAGCGGCATGGGCGGGCCGTGGAGGTGATGGGCGGCCGGCTTCTCGAGGGTGGGGCGGTGGGGCTGAGGGATGATGATGCTGGGGTAGTGGAGGAAGGCCCGGGGGCTGAGGTGGTAGTTGTAGACGGACTGGGTGTGGGCCTGCAGGTAGTGCTTCATGTCCTCCGGGTTGAAGGAGAAGTGAGAACCCAACATGGGGGAGGACATGGAGGGAGAGGGGGTGTAGGGCAGGTGCGGGGTGGGGGTCATGGACAGGGCCGGGGACAGAAGACCCCCTGGGCCAGGCAGCGGGGAGACGGGGAATGGAGACAGAGAATCCGGGTGGACCCTGGGGCCATGTCTGGCCAGCCCGGTGTTCGGGTAGATCCTGAAGAAAGACTCGTGCGGCAGACGTGGAGGGAGCAGGCCCCTGTAGACCCTGTCGGGCCCCACGCCTCGCTCGTCGGCCCCCATGGCCTCCTCCAGCTCCGAGTTGGTGGAGGTGCCGTCGCTGCAGTCGCTCACGGAGCCGCGGGCCATGCGCCGGGCCACGCTGCTGAACATGCCCGGACTGCGCAGCTCCTCGCTGGAGGAGAGGACATCCGACGGCGTGGAGGGGGGGAAGCGGAAGTGACTGCTGCCGGTCGGCACCGGGGGAGCACTCTGAGGGACACGACCTGTGAGGAGGAAAAGAGGGGAGGGGCGATTAAATTCAAATCCACAATGTAATGTAAATGATCTAAAAACAAAAAGAAGATAAAGGAGGATGGAAGAAGAAAGCAGGCGAACCGGCCCTTTAAACTGAGGAGAAAAGTAGCAAATGAGAGTGAGTCACATGTCTCCCATAACTCAAACTATTTTACCCAAAGGGTCACAGGCACACAGAAAGAAAACACTGGGTTACTCAAAGCCACAAGTTCCCTTCTCTTTCAACCCCTCCCCCCTCCCTCTCTCCTGCCAGAGAGACTGTGGCACGGCAATAAATTCTTGGCATCCGCGCACGTGCCAGAATAAAATATTGGAAAAGTCGCTCTTACTGCCATCACAAACATGGGTTGGGTTCCTCTGCTTTTTCCAGCACTGCTGAGTGTGTGTGTGAATGTGTGTGTGTGTGTCTCACAGCCATGTGTGTCAGAGAAGATGTGTATTTATCTGATGTGTATGTTTGTGAGCGTCTGCGCTCGCTCATCAATCCAGATTGACGTGGGCATGTGCGTGCGGGTGACCGTCGTACGAAACCATCATATCACAACATGTCATGTGTGTGGGCCACATCACACAGAGGCTATAATTAAAGTTTCGTGCCGCACTTATGTCACCCGGTATCCAACGCTCCCATATGGGCCTTGTTTACACTGGGTGGCCGGGACCAGAACGGGAGACGACTTCAGAGGAGGGAGAGGAGGAGAGGAGGAGAGGAGAGGGATAATCTGGGACGTGGCACACCGACGTCTGAGAAGATACATACACACACACTACACCCAAAATGGGTTTGTGTATAGGATTTGTACTTCTATAGGATGGTATCTGATTGAGCCATCTTAGGGGTTAACATACTTGATATGAATAGAGATATAAAACCAGGAAATGATTTAAGCACGTTTGCCCTTCTGGTTCCCTCATCTCGAAGTCAATGGGAAGTTTTGGTAAGATGTCTGCAGTACGCTTATAGCTTTTTACTTTTACCAATTTTGTTTACATTTCAAAAATCATAAAAGTGGTGTTCATTCGTGAACAGTATGTTAATGAACATAACGTGCAAGTATCACAAGCGTGTGTTTGCCAGAGAGCTTATTTTCTGCAGTAATCATAAATCCAATAGAAAACGTCCATTGGCTTTTTGTCGCGGAAAGCAGTGAGATGCTAACCTCCTGGGTTGGCCTCCAAAAAGCTCTCGATATGATTGGATTATATTAAATGCAGTGTGTAGATGGTGACCAGGGCTGGCCAGAAAGCTGCTCCAGGTCTGTACTTATAAGATTTATCCTTGGCATGTTAACTGGTTGGTCCCCCGCTACACTAAATTTCACATATAACATTTGAATGTCTTGAAACAAAATCACAGCAAAATATCAGATCATGATTGGCTCTCTGTGAAAAACTCTGTTCTTGGCTAACAAGCAGTGGTGCAACGGAGCACTGTCGAGCCGTACGTAGTTTTACTGACGATCATTATCCGACAATATTCAGTATAATATGTGATCAGGACATCATTTATGCTTTTCTAGTCGCCGATCTCCGATAATGTTACATCGTAAACAACCAATCCCTGTTGAAATTGATGGAAACAGAGCTAGTAACGTTAGCAGCATCGCTAACGAAGAAAGGTTTAATTTGGTTACGTTATGATGCATTCAGGCTCTGCTCAGTGAAAATGAGTACTGGGCGGAGGTAAATTATAATGTTATCATGATGTAATCTTGTAAAATGTAGTTTTGGTGAGAAACTTGAATAAATCCAGTTGTTTTCAGAGCAACATAAATAGATATTAGAGATGAATTATGAGCTGTTTACACTAGCTCTAAGCAGATTATAATACATCATTAAAACTACTAATGACAAGATTTGTTTTAATCAATGAAAATACAATCTTTTATTTCCTTATTTAAATTGTGTGTCTTTATGAAGATAAAACCCCATAAAAAATGACTTTCCCAAAGTAAAAGGATAACACGGAGAATCTTTGATGTTATTGACTTCAGAGCAGTTGAAATGATTTTTGGGACGGATGGATCCTTGTAGACCAGCTGCTTTAATCAAACAACAAAGGGAACTGTGTCTGCCAATATGGATCATCAATGATCTGCAATTAGTATCAGCGGCAGAAAAAACGTGATCAGAGATCTCTAAAAGTTATATTTCCTCCTTGATCCGATCCGTGAGTTTTATGATCCCTTGCACCACTACTATCAAGTGTTCAGCGGGTGTTTTAGCGCTTCAATCTCAAAGATAAGTTCAGCAACACAAGCACAGGGACCTCAAATTCAGACACCTGAAGGCCAAAAACAATGCGTCTGCCCGAGAGCTTACGCTCCTTGAACAGCTCCATTCTGTCAAGTGTAATTTCATTCTTTTCATCAAAACTATAAATAACCGGGAATTTTAGTTCCCATGGGATGTTATCAGGGCAGAAAAAAGAGACAACGGTTAGACACAACACAAGGTAACATCTCCACCGTGATGCTACACACGTCCTTGAGTGGTGAGCCAACCTGGGATATCGGGTACAGAAATGTGAGTGTGCGCGTACCGGAGCCCATGTCGATGAAGGGGTAGTTGACCAGCACCAGTTTGTTGAAGTTGAACTTGTAGGTGAACCTCTTCCCTTTGGTCTTGTGGAGGATCCTCTTGTTGTAGTAGTATCTAAAGAGTGAAGGACAGACAAGAGTGTTATCTCCCAGAGAGTTACCAGCTGTAAACACGGTTCTCACCAGCATGGATAAGTCCATTTATCATGCACGTTTTCCCAGCTGAGACTATGGACTGAAGTAACATTTGTCCTGCATGGAACAAAACAGCTCACAGCTCATCAACCAAAATCACCAAAGTCCAATGTTTATCCCAAACCTGAATAAACTGTATGAGGAGATTTAGTAATCTTGACCACAGCTTTTATGGTCACAAGTCATCGACGTTTTCTGGTATCCCTACTGATGTGAGCCAATTACGGGTTGTGAACATAAATGAATGAAAAGATACTGAGAGTCATTAGAGGGTTTGTAGTTGTTAAAATTAAACTTTTACTTCAATGAATAACATCAACCACCTCTGGTGGGGAAAGAACTCGATACATAAACTGTTTTATCTCAAAAGCAATGCGCCCACACAGCGTTTAGGTACTCGCGTTCGATGTAACGTTATATTAGTAGTCCGCACAATGGTTTGTTCGACAGCTATCACACCAGCCCAAACCAACAGACCAGAGTTTGTTATGACCGAATCAAAGGGGTCAGGTGTGAAAGCTTATGAAACAGTCCGTTTAATACGTATTAACGTATTAAACGCCTCTGTGTGACCTACATAAGCAATCAAGACCCTCGGCGAGACGTGTGGGTTTCTATACAGGATTCATTCTACATTTTTACCAATACATCTCCAAGATTTCCAGTGTATACTGTATATAAAAATGTGAGTAAAAAAGGTTGAAGTCTGATGTTAACCCATACAGTGAAAAACATAACGTCAAGAGACATAACTGATCTGCCCGAACGTTAAAGTATTTTTAAACCAATTTTTCCCCAGTCGAACTTAACTGACCCACATATGCTTTTGAATACAGGTATTTGTGAAGCAAATTTCCATGACTTCCCACAAACTTTCTGGGGTGATTTATTTTTCCAAAACTTCTTTTAAATTCCATGACAGACAAAACGATTTGCGGCCTGCAGACCAGATGGGCCTATGTTTACATTTCCACAAGATTTAATACGTTAGCCAGTTAAAAGGAAGCAGGTGGAGATTGTTCTTCTGAGATTTGACTTTTTACATTATAGTTTGCGGTTATGGCTAATACTGGGACAGGATCAGCAAAGAGAAAAAAGAAAAGAATTGACAAAAAACTAAAAAAGGGAGAGTGGTGTAGCACGGGGCGAAAACACGTCAACCGTGGTCGGCCATTCAACCGATGGAGAGAATCGTTGGATTCAAAGAGATTCAAAACTGATCCTGAATTGGCCCTCTTTCTCCTAGACTGGTACGTAATATTTCTTATTTATTTATGAAATAAATTGCCTGTGTTTCCTCTAGGATTTTTGTCAGCAAAGCATCAACAAAGCTAGTAAACGCTTTGGCTAACGTTAGTTAAATGTAGCAGACGTTAGCATCCCCTGCTTTATGGTCTATTTGACTCTAAATGGACCATCATTTACTAAATGAACATCATGCTGTATTGAAGAAGACTTGAAACTAGAGATTGAGACCATAAACTCATGTTTCCAATGTTTACTGAGGTAATAAATCAAGAGAGAAGTAGAGTCATTTTCTCATAGACTTGCAAACGTGTGGACTCAGTATATGAACTATAACTTATATAAGTAGGATATAAGAGTTATATAACTCAGTATAACTTGCGATGCGTGGACGTCAAGGGCAGAGAGACAGTTATGTGCTGCACTCTCCCCATGAGCCTGGCTACTGTTTGCAGATTTAACCCCATTGTGAGGCCAGATGTCTCTATCTTTGTTTTGACCAACTTCCTACCAATCACGCTGACCCGGGACCTTTCCTGATCTCACCAGAAAACAACTCAGCACCATCTAGTGGACTGAAAAAGCAATTGATTCTTTTTATTAATAGTTTATATAATAAAAGATCGATACTTGGCGTCCGTGTATCGATACAATATCGCCACGCAAAATATCGCGATACTATGCTGTATCGATTTTTTCCCCACCCCTACTCATAATGTGAACACGCGGTTGGATTCAAAATCTCACTGTGATCTAACAGATTTGCTCAAACCCAGGCGGCTCCATTAGTAAGGGATTAGTCATCGTCAATACACAGAGCGATGGAGAGGAGTGAATAGCGAGCCGCTAACAGCTCATCCAGAAGATAAAATGGCTCCGTGTGACTCACCGATGGCCCTCGGGGAACAAAACCGCATTCATATTTCTGTACATAAAGACTAATAAATCAGTGTCTCTCATTCAGCTGACACTGGTCACTTCATTCTGGGAACTGTAATGCATTATGCATCCTTTCCAGTCAGGCTCGAGGAGCTCAGTGGTTAAATTTGCTCGAACATTAAGTTGTAAACATGTCTCTTGTTGTTAATTAGTTACAAAAGAGCTGTTCTCCATGTTTCTGTATAAATCCATCCCCCTAATTTAGGCTACATATATAACAGACACAATATAAAAATAAGTGTTGCAAATGTAAAACTATAGTAATAAAATACGATGGTATATGGAGAATAGAATTACATATCTGTGAGGCGGATTAATGTTCATACAAGCTCAATAATCCAAAATGTAAACCTTTTGTGTGATAAAACTAATTCAAGATACAAGATAAGATTCTTACAGAACAGTAAATTATTAGTTTCCTACGATCAGTCACACTCATAGTGACAGTAATAATATAGGACATCATATTTGTCACACTGATGAAGCCGTGCCCAGCTGACTCCCTGCTCCACTATGGTCAGAGTATTAGTCACTGGAGCTTGGTACAATGCAGAACAAAGTGAAGTGTGTTTGACGTAGACCAGGAGCTCATCCAGCTCCTCAATGACTCAATGAGTGAAGGGCCTCTTCTGAGAGAGACGACTACTACGCACACCCACACCCTCGCGTTCAACGCAGACACACACACACACACACACACACAGAGACACACAAAAGGAGCAGGCGGTTATGCAGTAGGCACGAAAATACATAAACAAGTAATGATAAAAAACTACCGAGCATGCACAGAATGAATCAGAGCGACTATTAGTCATTTCAATAATTTAACTCAAACGTATTGGGGGTAGGGTTTCTAATCATTGAGGGAAGTTGAGCAAACATATAATACTTTCTTAAATTAATATATACTATATTACATGTTTGACGGGCTCTTAGTGAGATATGATGATAATAAATAAGTAAATAAATAAATAAATAAAGAAAACAGTTGACGTGAAGAATGTAAGGTAAGTCTCACAAAAAGGCAAAAAAACTGAAGAAAAATGGCAAGCCCTTAAATGTGCGCTGGAGTTCAGTTCTGGCAGACTTTGTACAGGTGGAAATTAACACGGAAGTTGCAAGCGGGCATACACGGAAAAACACACAAAAAAAGCCAAGAGTTTACTACACACACGCTCTAGGAAGTCAACAGAAGTATTTGTGAGCGGGTGTTAACAACAACCGTGGCCTGTGTGCCGTAAAACAAGAGCTGGAAGGACATCATGTTCACAGACGTGTGGATGGATGGATGGCACTTTGAACGGGTCCAGGTGGAAGAGGCCAAGAACGTACATGTGAGAGGAGTGAACACGCACGCGCGCACACGCACACACACACACACACACACCTGAGTCAATATGGGACAGCCGGTCTCACATGCCGGGCCCAGGCCTCGCTGCAGGCCTCCTGCTCTTTGAAGACCATTTGAACTTCCTTAAAAAAAACAGAAACTAGAAAGCACTTTTCACTGTATAGACTCGGCCTCTATGTTTTGTGTACGTGCGTAAATGTGTGCTTGAGATCCAAAGTCAGAAGCGCATACGTCTCTACACACGTGTGACGTGTACGCGTGAATGAAAACACACACATGTGCACTACAAAGACGGAGAGAAGCATCAATCAAAGACTTCACATCTAACAGGGAGAACCTCAGAATGGATTAACAGCCCTCGGTTCATATTAAAAAGGTTCGCAAACCACAGAAAAGACTTTCGCATCAAAGTAGCTCCTTGATGTAAAACACTCTACTGAGACCAAAAAGAAAGTAGCGGCTCCTTTAATACATGGACTGTGTATTTACTGTGAAAACTTTATGGGATTAATTCCCTCTTCAATGGAACAATTTGCCACCTTTTTATGTGGTGGTCCAATCAGCTTTGATGGTAAACGTAGTGGATTGAAGCAATACATTCCTCAGCATGTGCGTTAGTGTTCTGTATGGAAGCAGATGAATAAAAGTACAGCCTGCCATTTTCAACTTGGATTTCTAGTCTCCGTCTCTGCGCTCCGGCTCCGGCTCTGCAGCCCTTGTTGAGCCCTCATTATAAATCTGTCAATTTGACATCTGTGTTTTACTTTGAAAGGTGCTTAGGAAATGATATTAATTGTATCAACTTTTGATAGGACACTAATGTAAAGTAGGTCTACAGAAAAAAGGAAATTAACCATTTCATCCCATCAGCAAATATCAGGCTAGTCTCATCCAGCATTCTTAGCTATACCTACGAAAATAATAGTTTGTAGGTATCCCACGAAATGCTTTGGTATGTTTTGCACGTAATCGTGAACGTATAAAGACCGCTACAAACGCAGATCTTTCACCCAGGAACGAGAAGTCGTTGGTGGCTTTGGTAGGAAAACACACGGATAATGAGGGAGTCATTTTTTCGTAGGATATCATATGAACCGTTGTATTATATACACGTTACACCTGTTGCATGGCTTCTCCCTGTGTTTATACGGAATGTATTGTCCCTTTTACAAAGGAACTGAAACAAATAAACAACACAGCAGCAAAGACAAAACAAGGTTCAAGCAACAAACAAGACACAGATGGGCTGGAGGAGGGCTGACATACAACAAGGTGTTAACTCTTTGTGTGTGAACGTGGGTGTGTGTGTGTGTGGTGATGAGGCAGTGTAACTAGTCATCACCATGGCAAACTATAACCCACACCAACCTACAAAACAGGAGGCGACATTGATGACTAGCAGTGTGTGTGTGTGTGTGTGTGTGTGAGAACAGGCTGGCAGCTAAATAAAGCTCCGTAGCATCCCACATGTGCTCCGCAGAGGGTGAAGGTGTGTGTTTCTAAATCTACCGTCACGCTCGAGTTTCAGCACGAAGCGCAGGAGCTCATTCACGACTAAACATCAACCCTTTTCTTTACCCTACACATTAACACTGTTGTACTTAAGATCAAATGTATCAGAGAAATAAGAGCTTTAAAAAAAGAAAAACAAGTTCAACGTCAAAATCTCCTACATTACACAACAAGGCCGGACTTTAAAAGCAGCCAAGTTATAATTCATAGTGTCTTCATTCCTCAAAATAAAGGAGACGACTAAAAATGACAACCATACTTTCAGTTTCGGCGACCACAAGATGATGCCTGGAAGATTAAGTGTCTTAAAATGTTCCTAAAAATGTGATCTGTGAATCTTTATTTTGCAAAAAATAAAAACAAGATGAACATAAAGTAGACCTTTGAAGTAGAATGTTGAAGCACAAAGTTTTGTTCCAGTTCTGGTGTGTGTGTGTGTGTGTGTGTGTGTGTGTGTGTGTGTGTGAGTGAGAGAGAGAATGGACATACTAGTTATCCTTAACCGCTGCTGAACTGTTATCTTACACAAAAAATAAAATAGATTTTTAAAGAAAAAAACATCCGCCTTGAATGGTTCACTGACTTCATCCCAGTTCATCTGAAGTGCAAAAGAACACGATTCCAGCTCGTGTAACTTAAGATCGACCCGTCTGGGCTCTTTGCCATTATCAGACTCCTCTGGTATCAAGGACACACGACCTCAATATGAAGATAAATATTAGCATCAGTCCAGACAAGCCTAACCAAGGATGGCTGATACCTTTCAGACTGAAGCAAGGACCCGAGAAAAGACTGTTTTTGTCATTGGTGTCAATATATCAACAAGTGTCAGCAGACCCGGCTCTGCAGCTCTGCTCCTGATGTGAGTTCAATCAGGTTTTAAAAGATTTAGTTTCAAGGTTGGTTTCTGTAGTGTAGCAGGGCTCGACATTAAAGCTTGCGCCCTTGCCTGGGGCAAGTAAACTGTGTTGGGTAGTTTAGTTTCCGGTGTTGTTTGTTGGCATGTAAAGCCCACATGGACTCTCACAGACATGGGTAGAATTTAACTAACTTGTGGTCATGTGACTTTGAAAAATATAATTTGTGCTTAAGTGTGGAGACGCTGTCGTCCTCCTCCTCCATCACCTCCTTTTATCCTTCAGTCTCACCTGAGAGCACGGCTGAGCTTGTCGTAGTTCATCTGCGGTTTACACTTCCTGGCCCCCCACAGGCGGGCCACCTCGTCTGGGTCCTTGATCACAAACTCTCCGTAGTCTCCCTGCCAGGCGATGACGTCGTGGTACTCTTCTTTCCTCAGCAGCTCCAGGATGAAGTGCCACAGCTGGATCTGTCTGGAGCCCGGGCTTGATTCGGGCTTGTAGGCCCAATCCGGAAAGGCAAACCCTGGGGGAGGGAGAAAGGAGAGAGGAGAGAGGAGGGTGTCAGAGCTGGATGATCATCAACAGAGGCGAAAGACAGGATGGACACAACAAGAGCTGGCTTATTCCAGCCCTTTAACCCTGTCTCATCTTTTCTTTGTCTTATTTGTTGTTGGCACACTGCTAGCAACGTAAAGCTACACACAGTTCGATATGTACCTTGATGTTTGGGTTTCGGTTCGGCACCGTAGGGAAAACAAAATACATGCAGAAGGCACATTGTAGCAGGTTCAAAACAATAGGACCATATGCTTTCATTCAGTATCGGTCTGAATCTGCACTACCTGAACGCTGCTACAATAACAAAGTAGGAGGATAACATTTAGGATTTCCACTGACTCCGGGTCAGTGGAAAATATATTTCAGGACGAGCATCTTTATGATTGTCCTTTATCCTTCTAAAGTTGTTCATTGTCTTTTTTAGGCATGGTATATATATGATTCACGACATTATCCCGATAATCAACAAAATATGCTTTAAACCCGTAAACGTTGAATTGACTCTAGTGGAGCTAAACCTAACCTGGTTAACAGATTATAGTCAGGGCTTGGTACTATGTGTTTGCCATAAAAAGTCCTGGATCTGAAAGACGAAAGACAATGTTACCCTTCAGTGATTTGATGGTAGAAGCACTTGGAGCCAGGATGTAAACAAAAAGAAATATTTCTCAAATCTAATTTTTTTTTTAAGTGCATCTCTTCACCTTGTTAAACTACCTGCCTTCAAACAAAATTGTAAAAAATTGTGTTCCATCTATTTGAAATCTTGTAAAGGAGAGCAGGGAGCACACAAATAGGCAAATGTAATTTGGTTTGACTCCACAGACACTTAAATCAGATGTAAGAGAGGAAAACACTGGCTGAGCATTTGTGAAAAGATACAAGACACGAGAATTTTGGGAATCACAGGTTCAAGGATGAAAAGCGAACGTTGCAATCCTTGTTACATTTCAGTCCGTGGCTTCGTTGCAGAGTGGAACCAGTGCCTCCAGCAACGCTGGTCGTGAGCATTTCGACTCAATCTGTTCCCAGAGACCGCAGTCACATCAAAACTACACTGCTATCGCCATCAAAGCTGGGAAATCAGCGCTGTTAGAACAGATTAACAGGCCTTGAGATATGTGCAGACAAAACACAAGCTATGGTTTTATAACTACTATCAGGGCGCACGCTCACACACTATTATCCAACATGGAAAAGTATAGGCTTTGAGTTGTAAAGCAGTGGGTGGCAGTAAAAGACTCAACACCACGCCGGGCTGAAAGGCTGCATAGCGAATGCATAGTGTGTGTCTCTCACACACACACACACACACACACACACACACACACACACACACACACACACACACACACACACACACACACACACACACACACACACACACACACACACACACACACACACACACACACACACACACACACACACACACACACACACACACACACACACACACACACCTCGTTAGGACCAGATGTGTCTTGGCAATCAGGCTGAGAAAGCAAAGGGTGGGAAACATGTGGGCACAATATAACAATGCAGAATTCTGTGTGTGCGTGTGTTTATGTAAGTGTAAAGAAACACAGTATCCTAAATACCAGGGTTACAATCAGTTTCCAACACTCGACAAAGTCGGCCATGTCCATAGAACAGTGACGGTGAACTTTTAACAAAGACACGCTGGTGCGACGAGGCCTTTCAATCCAAGTTGCAGTGACTGCACACGACACAATCTTGCCGATGCAAAGCAGAAGTTGTATCATTCTGCATGTGATCCGGGTCTAAAAACACCAACTTATGTATATGATATCATATTAAATGCTCTTTTTAAATCGGTGTGCCATATCAATATTAAGGTTGACATTACGTTTAATTACGACACCGCATCTAAATTTAAATCTCTGACGGAACTGTAATTGCATTCCATTCATATCGGCAACGTGCAAAGCAACATTTTTAACCCCCTGAACCCCAAACTCCACCGGTACGGTTGAAAAGCATGTTTTCTTTAATTAAACAACCGGCCAAAACTACACCGATTATCACAGCCTGAAGCTGTAAAAAACGCCCGTAACGTCAGATTTTCAAGTTTCCGCAGGTCATTGAACATCATGTGTGCTACAGTCAGAAAAAGGCATTTTTTCCTCCAATAGTGGTAACACTTGGAAAAATGTTGTATATATAGAATCCATTGTTTGCTAATTTTTGTAAAATAAAAGTATGAAAGAAATTCAGCTTGGTTTTTTTTCTTTTTTATGATTAATGGCATTGTAATTGTGTTGTACTGCACAACAGACTTTTTTAAGTTATCTCTACTTTTCCCATCAAAAAACGTGACAGGATCATGACATTGTAACAATATATGAGATAATATACATAGAAGGCTGCCATCATTATGGAAACATCCACATCTGAGTTGAAATCATGAAACCTAACTTCCAACAATCTTGTTCGTCTGCAATAAACGTAACACATTGTGAGAAGGAGGCAACGAGGACCAGCGACTCAAGACTGCATAAAAACGGGAGAATAAGAGTCGAAAAAAAAAAGACAGCTGCCAACTAACTCCCAGAGGACAGTGAACTGCATCTGAATATGTTGCCCAGATGGTAATTAAATCAATTAAGACTTTTCTATTTACAAAATATTTGCTCTCAACGTCTGTACTGCATGCCTTTATAGAAATAGGTTGGGAAATAGTATAACAAATGAAACAAAAATGGTAGGTGTGATGTTGTCTTTTTACACGACTGCCACCAGGTCATTTTCTCTGCTACAGTGTTTGTAGCTGCTTAGAATGCTTCCCTCACAGCAGATCAGTTAAAGACAACTGGTGGTTACGATCAGTCTTTCTGTGACGCCGACACGACAAAACTCCAGAGTGAGTCACGACATTCCTACCGACATGGGTGGTGCTTTCTCGAAGAAAAAAAGAAAATTGAGTAACACTGTGTGAATTCTGGTGAACTACATTTACGAATGGCCGACTCTGCTGATGTTCAGATCGTGACCACACTGGTCCGTGCACTTACAGCAGCGGGCCTTTACACGTGTTCTCCCTTATCCAGATACAGATGACATTTTAATAGCAGGTGTAAATGGAGCGAGTCATGGAAAAACTAACCAGGATGGACGCGGGGAAACCGAAGTCCACTATCAGGTGTGCAAAGTGCAGCTGCGTGTCGGCAAATGTCATTAATCCTTAGTAGTATTAGAGGAAGTACTGGCAGAGGTAGCAGTAGGTATTGTAGTAGTAATACATAACTGTCTATGAGAACACTACTCAGAGAGAGAGAGGAAGCCACAAAACACACTTCCAAATGTAATACCTTGCGTCTACAATGCAGTGTTGCCACACACACACACACACACACACACACACACACACACACACACACACACACACACACACACACACACACACACACACACACACACACACACACACACACACACACACACACACACACACACACACAAAAGTCAAGTAGAACTCAGATTTTTGAAGTTTTTAGTGCATGAAAAACTGCCCATATTGTCAGAGGAGTTTAAACTTAGCAAGCAACCTCACTCCAAGTATTGCGTGAGTGACACTGCATGGAGGTCACCATCTGGCTAAATAATGGAGACACACAAGTTAAGTAACTACAATCTGTTTTCCCCCTTAGGATAGATTTAAGAGATTCCAGCTGTGACGTTTTAGCGTCCAACAGGCACCAAAAACAGCCTGACAATACTAACACTTTTGTTCACGGGGACTGTTCAAACTACAGGCTGTATATAAGAACTGGACGTAGTCGTCGTGACGTCCCCCATTGGTTTGTGGACTGCCGTTTTGAAGCCTTGAGTTCCTCATTTTGCCGTCGCCATATTGGCTTTTTGCAACCAGTAAATGGAAGTGACCATATTTGGACTGCGGGAGAGTGACGTAGAGACGCCGTATACAGCTCTGGTAACTGTAGTAATAACCATGTAGCCCCGCCCTAAAGCATACCCTGCTTTATGGTCTGTTTGACTCTAAATGAACATCATGCTGTATTGAAGAAGACTTGAAACTAGCGATTGAGACCATAAACTCATGTTTCCAATGTTTACTGAGGTAATAAATCAAGAGAGAAGTAGAGTCATTTTCTCATAGACTTCTATACAACCAGAGGAGTCGCCCCCTGATGGAGAGTAGAGAGAATGTAGCTTCGAGACACTTCTGCATCGGCTTCATTTTTTAGAACCGGTGGCTGCTGCCTGGTCAAAACCAACACGAAAAAGAAAGTTGCTGATAGCAGCTTCGAGGAGACAATCCCATCCTGAAAAAGGACTAATAAACCACATGCTGCTATCTGATCTCCTGTGGTGCTCGGAGAGTGAGCCAAAAGACGGACAAGCTGGCTGTGACAGTTGATAATAGCCATTTGAAGGCAGATTGCTGATGGGGTACGAGCATGTGACTCATGAAGCACACAATGAGGCTGTTGTCGGTGGGGACGGGTTTAGGCGTTGTGACACAGACGCAACACGCTGCTGTACAGTGGGGTGCACACTGGTGATTGTCGGAGAAAAACACACTTCCATATCTGCGCACACAGGCTGACGCATCACAACAGCAGGAGTGGATTAAATCTAAGTGGGCGAGCTAATATCTCCGTCTCTCTCACACACACACACACACACCAGTACAGGTAAGTGGGTTCATGCGTGGGTGCGCACAGCACACAGACAAAGAACGCAGGAAAAGCAACCATGCCGCCCGCACGCGTGCGTTTTGCAGATGTCCCTGCTGACTCATCGCTTTGTACGTTCGCCGTTCAGCTTTCACAGATTCCGCCTTTCTCCCCCTCAACACCACTGCCACCTCTTTCTTTTCTCTCCTCTTTCATTCCGTCCCTCCCTCGCTCAGCCTCTCCTAAGACACGCCGTCTCCTAGCAACAAAAGCTTTCAGCTCTAAAAATAAATGGGCGAGTCACGATGGACAAGACAAAATATGATTCAATTACAGGAACTTGACAACTACAGGAGTTTAGGGTTCGGGCGGCAGTCCAGAGCGCCGCAGTGTGAGGGTGTGTGATCCGTCTGAGGCGGCCTGACCAGCGCTGTCACACATGTTGTAAACACATTACAACATAAAACAGGAACAGCCCCCCCCCCTGTAAGCACCGGTGGAGCACGTTTCCTCAACCATCCAGATTTATTTAACCCTAAAAAGGCTGTGCATTGATAACATTTTGCGTCTGGAGTCCATACAATCTCCTAAAGTCGTTCAGAGGCGGGGGACAGATGCACAAAATCAGACGGCACAACCGATGGTGTGACAGATGCACAGCTGAGGTGCATCTGCTGCAGCTGGCGGTTAATGGCTGGTAGAATGTGAGATTTTAACAAATAAGGAGGAGTGTGAGACAGAAGGCAATGAGCGAGTGGGAGAGGGACGAGGACAGAAAACAGCAGTAAGACAGAAATAAATGTTGTTGTGTACGAACTATCAAAACTAGAAGAAACCGACAATGTCAGTTCTCAGACGAGGAGGAAAGCACTCCAGCCTAAATGTCACGATGCCCGCAGTTCACTACCTGTGGCTTTTTCTTATTAATTTCTTATTTTGCACAAACAGACACAAGTCGCCCTCATTCACTTTCAGGCAGAAATCCTCCTGTCATGAAATCTCTGGGCATCTGCAGCTACTAGCTTCTATACATTAGCCTCCCTCACGGATGATTCTCTGCAGCTTGCATAACATTTGACGTCGTGAGACCGAAGGCCACACAGAAATGAGTCGGATCAATTTGTTAACTGTTCTTTACAAACGCGGTGAAGCTCCTGTGTTAAATCTGCAGCTTCAAAAGGAAATCTGAGATTAGGGAACGCTTTAACTAGTACTTCTAGTTTCTTGTATTATGTCTGCATGAAAAATAGCATACAAATATATTAACTTTTTATGGGATTTCACTGGCATTGGAGCGGTTTTCATTTACACTTGAGGAATGTATTTAGTCCGACAGAATCTTTTAACCCTCTAAACTCCAAGCAGTTTTTTTTTTTTTGGTTGTTATCCCGTCACATTTTTCTCTCTGCGGCCTCGTTTTTCACTGCAATATAAACGTCCTGCTCCTCTATGGAAACAACACAACCATGCCTGGAGGAGAGAACGCAAAAATGTCTTTTGTGCAGTATAACACAGTTACTATGCCATCAGTCATAGAAAACAAAAAACGCAAGTTGAATTTCTTTGATAATATATTTTACAAAAAGTTGAAATTAATGGAATCTATATATCCAACACTTTTCCAAGTGCCCACAAGTGTTACCAATGTTGAGAACAATGGAGCCTATACGTGCGATGTATATCGAACAAATTCAATTTTTACAACCTCTCCTCTCTGTGTTCAGCAGCCTGCAGTTCAGTCCACGTTTCACAGAATTTGTGTCACATGACTGCTGGTCTCAGGCAAATCAGTCATGGCTTCCCAATTACGCTGAGGAGTGCAGAATTTATTGTTTTTTTAAAGAATCTGGCTAAAACAAACCGTTTATTCGGGGGAAAATCTAAAATATCACAATTTTAAGCTGTTCAAGGAACGTCGGAAAGAGGAAAATCTGACGATAATGATGTTTTTACAGCTTCGCGCGATGATAAACTGTGTAGTTCTGGCGATTGTTTAAAAGAAAACATGGTTTTCAATCCCGCTGGTTAGGGTTTTGGGGCTCAGAGGGTTAAAGAGAAAAGGATTTGGGGTCCTTTTCAAACATAGTGCCAACCTGTAAAACTGGCAGCGCTTTGACACACTAGAGTGCAAATGACTTGGTCCTTATCAGCAGCCAGCAAAGCATTAGTGCTGATCAATGCTCGTTTCGCTGCTAATTCTAATCACTCATCGATAGCACAAGAGATCTGGATGCAGCGCTACAAGTCAGGGAAAACTGAAGTCGACAAACAAACCCAAAGCCCTTTGTACTATCTGGCGAGCTCTGTTCCAGACAGGAAGAGTTTCTGATTGTCAGGCGGAGGCGAAACACACCATTTCAGGCCTCATTGGAGTCTATATATAGCCAAGAGCAGGGTAGGAAAACTCATTTACTATTAGTCTGCAGTCCCAAGCCACCTGCGTTCTCCTTTCCAAGAGAAACACAGGATCTGTGCGGCCACAGGTCTGCTTTTCTTCGGGGCGCTGACGTCACCACAGTTGTAACAGCTCTCCTAATAACCCGATAGCAATCATCGGGGTATTGTCCAGAAGACTAAACATAAACGGCCTCCTACTCTACGTGCTCTCCCCTCAACAACTTTCTTTAACATGCTGTTCCATTTAACCCCCCCCACCTACCTCGTTTATTTTTTACCTCCCTTCCTCCTATTCTTCTGTGGGTCTATATTTAGCCGCTGCAAAAGGTCGATGCGTGTCTTTCTGCGTGGTCATGATTCGGGGGCAACAGGGTAAATGGCCGGGGGCTGTCTGCCCACTGAAGAGGGGTTTATCAGGGATGGGATCGGGATAACACAGAGAGGCAGGAAATAAATGGGTAGAGAGCAGGAAAAAGGGGAATCTCCACTGGGCGTGTGCAGAGTCTAAAACACAAATACAAAAACAAATGGAAAAAATGATCGGAAAAGTTTCCAACCCGAATCCAACTCAGTCATGTGGGTGTTGGGAGGGAGGGGGGGCATGGCTACACATCTGTATATATGTTGGCAATGCCAATCGTTACATGACGTTTGGATTTGAACTGTTGTGTGGTACCAAGTGTTACAGGTTGAATTGACAAAAGGGCAAACTTGATGTAATTCACTGTAGTAAAGGATGCACCTCTTAATATATTATATATATAACATAGCAGCAAAGAAAGAAATAACAATAAGACGGCGTAAAAAGGATCCACACCCATATGCTGACCAAGTATTTACACAGTGAAAAAAAATGTATTATATGGTGAGATTACAGAGGGATTTTATTTAGTTTTAAGTTTATTTATTTTTTATATATACATTCACACTGAATTCCTTCAATACAGTCGACCGTATAAGTGCTGTCATCCCTTGCAAAGGAAATTGTTAACCTTGATCAAAATACATTTTGATGTAAAAGGGAACGTAATAGTTTTTTAAAAGAATAAGCTTCAACCTCACTGAACGTTTGCATACAAAAGTCGGTTAAGAACTCCAAATTAAAATCTTCACTTACTAAATTAGTCATTAATTCCTGCCGACATCCTGAACTTTACACAATCTGTATATAATGGAAGGTCCATTTCAAGTTTGAGATGAACTATTGATCGTGCCTGTCTGTGTTTTCAGTCTCGTCGTGCCTACAACAGACAATCATACACGGCTTCAATGAGGAGTCCTGAGCCTCAAACTACTGTTTAAAAAAGCCTCTGCTCCTCATTGAGCTGATCTCATAATTACACTCAAAAGAATAGAGTTCAGATTGGAGGAGCCAGTGGCTTAAAGCCAGGGAGGGGCCGGAGAAACAGACGGGACGAGGAGGAAGTCAGGTGGAAAAGAAGAAGGAGAAAAAAGAATTCCAACAGAGATCAAAGGGAGAGGAGGACGGCTGGCCGCAGGTGCACGGCGTGAACCCCGACCTCGGTACTCACATGACCCCCCCTCCATTACATAAGGCTCACACAGAGAGACGGACAGACAGGGTGAGAGATGAAGACACAAACACAGGCAGAAATAAGCTTCTTGCTAAGAAAAGATCCTAATGCTAGAGGTGTGAGGCTGAAATGTGCGTTTGCATTGGACAGAGGACTACGAGGCCAAAGTAATAAAGAGAAAGCTTCACAGAGAAGCGAACGAGAGAAAGGTCCGTGTGAATGAGGAACTGAAAAGTGTGTGAGGAGAGAGACAGGGAGAAAGGCTGCCCAAATACCAACAGCTCAAGCGTGAATATGATCATTTTAACAGCGGTCGAATACATAACTTTGCTCTAGTGGAGAGTCTTTTCTATGAGCCGAGCTGCCAAGAGATGATTCGTTATTAATGCCTTCAATTTGTGCCGATAATGAGTAACGTTGGGTTTGCTGGCAGCATTGGTTAACGCCGCTAGAGCTTCAAGTTGGGCCGTCAACGCAACGGCATGTGCGGCCTCAAGTCTCGGTGATCCATCTTCTAAATAGCTCGCACTGGGAACGGCTGCGAGCGATCCAAACTAAACATAGCCTCGCCATTCGGGACGCTGCACCGCTGCAGACAAAGTATACCGATTATCAGTAATCAAGGAGGCCCCTAAGTGATCTACATTTGCAGTAAAAATGACAATCTTTGGGTCAAAATGAACACAAACTCCAACACAAAACATAACATTTTGTTTAATCAAATGCTACAAAAGAGATTTCTTTTGCTGAATCAGACGGATGCTGGACACTTGTCTGGTTTATCAGTGAAGTGTGTGAACTCATAACGATTAACGATCGTGGTTGATAATCGGTTGATCCCTGGGAGAAAGTACGGAGTTTGACCGTTTGCCATAGCGGTAAATCCAATGTGTGCAGGATCATCGCTGTGGTAAGGGAGAAACTAAATAAACAATCAGTGACGATCTCAGAGCTGATCCGCAGCACCCGAGCCCAGGTTGGAGGCCTATATTCCCAGAGAGGGAGGAGCACACATACGTGCACGTACACGTGCTCTGAAACTCGTCTGTGCATGTTTCCTTTTCAGAAAATAACAATCCCGTAAAACATTCAGCTGTAATGAGCTCCTGGCTACCAGACAGCCTCACTGGGGATTTCTTTCTCCTGTAGTAAGGGCAGAATTTGGCTGGAAGACACTACTGTGTGTGTGTGTGTGTGTGTGTGTGTGTGTGTGTGTGTGTGTGCGCGCACACAAACGTCCGACTGACAGAAATAAAGACAAGAAAGAGAGTGAGACATGACTCTACTATCTCCGTGCAGAGGTGCACTTGGGCAGTGCCGATTCGGTTTATCGGTCACACAGCATGTGCACAGACACAATGGCACCTAACCTGTACATGTTTGTGAAACATTGTCTGTCTGCAGGAAATAAGGTGTGTTGACACCCTGCAGAGCAAAGTCAAGCAATGTTAAGCTCAACAAACCAGCCAGGGTCTAAATTACATTCAGAGGATATCTCTCCCACAGAAAGTGAACTTTCAGACAGTAAAGGAGCTGTCGGGGGAGGGGGGGGGGGGGGGGGGTTAGCGGGGATGACCGTCACCGATTGGTCAAACACACAGCTTCCTTGTAGTGTCGATTTTGGACCATTTTAGGTCAGTCTCCACTATGGAAACGCAGACAACAACGAGGTGAAGGAGTCTTTTAGTTTTGTTTTTTTAGTAGTCCCTGGACTACAATTACGGGGAACTTCTTGGTGGAAACAGCTCTTGTTTCGTGTGAAAGGGAAAGACCAGTATATCTGGGAAGAGGAACTATGACCCAAAGTGAAACTCTTTCCCTCAGAGAAATAGATTAAAGCTGTAGTATTTACATGAAGACTAAACAATCAGAGGAGGTGTCCTGAGAAAAGAACATTCTGACAGACAAACTCTGAATTCAGCAAACCATAGATAAACTATTCTGACTAGAAGTTGTCTGATGGAGGCCATTATGAGGCCATTATGAAACGTATGGTGTAGAGAGACTTCAGAGCAGAGAGAGAAGATAAATATCTCCCGTTAAATCTGGCTTCTGTGTTGTAGTTCGGTTGCCAGACGACTTTCATTTTCCTTCATCTTCGTAGTGTGGTGACCACTGACGAGAATTTGGTGACTTCAGCTGTTGGGTTGAGCCATGCGAGCGCTGGTTTGCTCGCCGTATGCGGACACGACCACAATCAAACACACGGACGTCACCGCAGCCCGGAATAGGCCCGTCACTCAAAATCCAGGGAGCTGGGTGAGTGACTCATTCTCGTGCTCCCTGCCAATCAAATTTCATCTCCCCCCCCCCCCCTCCCAAGAATGCCGCTTTCCCTTTCAGCATCTTTCCACGCAGACAAAGAGGCTCCACTGCTGATTGCAACTAGTCGGGACAACCGGCATGACAATGCTAGCGTTGGGGGATGTGACCGTGATGTGACAGAACAGGGAAGGAAAAAAATAATCAAATCCGTTTCTTTTGCATTAACATTTAAAATAAACTGGATCTAAATTCTCCCGAAGTTAAGAAAACTTCAGTCATAGCCAGCGGAGTCGGCCGAGTATGTCAAGAGCAAATATCAGACAGGAATGCGCATATTTGTGCACTGATAAACATTTGTATTCATACTGTGGAGTTTGTACCTCAGAGGGCTTCACAATCTGTACAACATTTGACCCGAGACAGAATTAACCGAGGCTCAGCGACGAAACGGAGAAACAGAATGACACGAGGAATATTGAGGACAGACTTCTCACTGCATGGAAGTCATTGGTACAACTTAATGTACGGTAACGGTGGGTCAGGGATAGCTGTGCTAACATAAACAGAGTAAACAGCCCGCTTTGACCAAATGAATGCATCTAACATGAAGTGTAGATCGATGCTGAAGGTGAGTTATGGGCACTTCATTCATTGAGACAGTCAATTAGTGATACCTTTCAAAACATGTCAGGTTAACCTCTTTTCCACTTTGCTGGGAATTGTTTTTGATTAGATGGACATTTAAACTGGAAGTAGCCCAAAGCTGTTTTACCTCAGACTGCTGCTGAACATGTGCTATCACTGAATAGAAGCACCTTCTCTTCATCTTCTTCTGAAATCAAACATGAATATTTGTCATTTCTGCCAGAACACTGTGGTTCTGAGCTACCGCTGCTCATAATGTCGTTGACGTTAGTACAATCGCAGTGACAGCATTGCGCTGTGGATGACTGTGTCAAATGTAAAACAGCCTGCGAGGGGCTGTCTACATGTGCGATGTCTGGGCGCGTTAGTCAGCCTTTCCTCCGTCTATTGCATTAAAGCTGGATGGTTCAGCCTCCAGACTGAGCGGCTCGCTCCCCGCGTTAAAACATTAAAGGCGGAGGCACGGCGGCGTCACCGCAGGGAGATGGCAGCCCCGAAATGAACGAAGCCACGCTCGCTAACGGCAGTGAGGAAAATTAAAAGAGTGTGTCTAAGGGTGCGCGTTAATGCGAGACAGACGTCGGCCCTTTTTTCCGTGGCATGTGGGGGGTCCGCGGGGCCCCCCTAATAAAAAGTGTGCGTGCTGCGAGTGGGCGAGATGAGTGAGTGAGTGTCTGAAGGGACTAACTGACTTTCACGTTTCAATAAAACAGAGACCCGGCTCATTCGTCACTGCCACTGGGTTTTTAAACCGCCGACGGGGACAGCAAGCGGGTCACAGATCTACTCCTCATGGGGTTAACTAATGAGCCAGGGCGGAGCTTTAAACTTAATGAAGTCAACATGTGAAGTGACCCTCCTGTTCAACGGTTAACCATCCAGCACTCTCTCATTCGGATCATTTGATTCAATCAGCTAACTCGTCATATCACTCACGCATACGGACAGCATTTAAAGCTTTTTAAAGAATTCAGCTTTAGGTTGATGTTATAGTGAAGAACTCCAGCAGAGCTTTTTGTGCTGTGAGTGATAAAAGAAAGGCACAGACCAGGAGAAACAGAAACTTCATGGCCGACTGATGGTGCTGATCAAATGGTGCCGTTTCTTATCACTCATGTAATTTATGGCCCACCTTTGAAGCGGCTACAAGAACAAGCCCAACCCCTGCTCTCCCGCCAAAGGTTTGGGCAGCTGTTTGATCTCATTCTCAACGATGGAAGAGTGAATCCATTTGATCAGAGACCCCCAAAGCTACATCATCAGCACCCCATTCTGTTTCCGTGCTTGTCTGCATGTTGATAGACATGTGACTGGGAATTAATAAAATGTAACTTGGCACGTTTGGACTGGCAAAATGATAAGACTTCAATCACTGCAGTTGGTTTAGGTTCACACAAAACCAACAATGTTCAACAATGTTATGTGAGCGATGACTGGCCGTTATGTTATCATACTGCAGCCTGAAACAATAAATATATATTTGTTATGGGCAGAAAAGGGTTTGTGCTCGTCTGAACATAGGTGTGTGAGGAGAGGAAGGCAAGAGTGAGAAAAGGAGAGGATGCGAGTGTGTATGCTGCCCGTGTGGTTTGGGGTGTGAAAAAAAGGTTACAGGGCAATTTAGCCTTGAGCTAACTTCACTTCTAGTTTAGGTGTGAACCGCTCTCAAGCCCGGAGTAGCTTCAAATACAAAACACACAGCGCAGCAGATAACCACAGAGTCTCAGGACAAGTTGTGACAGCCATAAAAGACCCCCAGGGTTCCCAAAAAGACCAGTGACTGGAACACACACACACACACACACACACACACACACACCAGATAAGAGCACTGTTTCCCCTCCACACACACTGACAGATTCTCTCCACTCTGAAGGTCCCACACAAGGAAAATTCCTTCTTCAGCTCGTTTTGACTTATTCTAGTCAAAACAACACATGATTTGTCTTTATATTGTTTTCATTTGAGGCATTTAAACTGCACAAAAAAAAAAGCATGAAATGAAAGCATGCAGCTCAACACTGAATGATCTGGCAACAGGCTGCTACAAGGCAGTGTCTTTTATCCACAGAAGGGCTTCGGGCAAGTAGCTGACATGTTTTACTAGCTTGACAGCCAAACGTAGGCCTATCAAAAAATAAATAAAATCAAGAGGGATTTTCAATTATAGTAATTTGTTAACATACAAAGCACACAATGAATATGCTGTCCTCAAAGCCACCAGACTCAAACAGAAACAGCTACTTTACCCGCCGACCATTGTAAAACGCACTTCATTCAAACTGAAATAACACAATAAAACTCAGTGGAATCACCTGCTGTGGTAGCTTTCTACAGGAGCCTGGCATTAGTAGTTGTAACGATGTCATATTAGCTGAGTAATATTCCAAGTTAACAGGGCATAATGCCCTCTCGATAAAAAGGTTATAAATGACCTTCGCCCGAGGTAAGACTTAGTCGCCCATCGCAGGCTAGCAGCTAACGTTAACTAGCTCAACACCGATTTGTTGTTCACAATGTAGCATGATCGGGTATCTGCGACTAGAAAGCACCGATACCAATCTCCTTATTGCATAATGGCCGATCAATCAGGGCTTGCTTGATAAAGATCACATCAATTTTTTCACTTCCACTTGCCCGAACAAGCGTTAATGTCGAGCCCTGCACAGGCCACCATGCTGCTTTACAATGTCACACTAGACTTATGTCACCACAGAAGGGGAAGAAAAAAGTGTAAAAGCAAATTTTGGATTACATAATACAGGTTGAGTAATGTGGAAAATGACTAGACAGCTCACAAAATATCTCTGAATATATTTATTCATGGTGAGTGAGTGTATAAATCTGCCGTTAATGTACTTATTTAAAAAGCATGAATGAGCTCTGGGCACCTTTTTGTAAATCCAATAATACTTTAAACCCCAGAGGAGGAATTAATGCCGACAGTTATTTTTTATCACCAACACGTGGGATTGGTGGGATGAAAAGTCATCACATGCCAGGCCAACTTACAGGCAACAGGCAGCTGCCTCTTGTCATGGGGCACAAAGTGGGATTCAGGGTCCTGGTGCTGCCAAGTTGAGCTGGAGGAAAGTGTCTGCATCATGTGGAAGAACTATGCCTCGAGCCCACCCAGATGTGTCTTGGTGTCTCAGCTTTTGGATTTAATGACTTTGGAATAGAAGGGCACTTTAACAAGGAATGATCTTTCCTCACAGCCTGCAGACTGCTACCACATTGACACTTCATGTCTCTGTCGTCGTGCATTCTTGAGAAACTCCTTTAAGCGTGTCCGTGTCCAGCAAAGCGCCACACAGAACAGAGCATGTGAAACACTTGATAATGAATGTCTGGTCTCACTGATGCTCTAAGCTCGGCTTACCCCCGTCTGTTCGGGAAGGTTTAAGTGGCAACATGTCCAATGGAGTGTCCTTTGTAGAAAATACTATTTAGAGGAGCACCGAGATTCATATTTAGGAGAATATGAATAAAAAAATGGTATTTCTGAAAGCTGGACAGCTCACGTTTTCAATCGAGCACTGTGGGCTTAAAAATGCAGGTGCAACGCCAACAAGTGTACTGGGCAGGAAAAGTCTGGGTTGGATCAACTCCGTCCAAACAACCACAAAACACCCAAACTGTTTTCCTGCCTGCAACCTGTTGGCAGCGTTTCTCTCCCCTCAGCAGCTCTTGAGGTGGTCCCTTTTTAGAGAAAACACATCAATGTATTTTACATCGTTTTACAACTGCTTTCTAAATCAACAGGTTTGTTTCTGCCTGAAGACTTTCCACTGGTGTCTCAATGAATGCCGACGATAGCCACAGTTGGATTCTAGTGCGCGTTTCATTTTAAACACATTATAACCTAGATGTTGCCACCTACTGGAGCTCTCTCTGACACAACCTGGCAGACTCCATCTCACCGCTCTCCTCTTGAGCTAAAACAGACTCCCTAAAAAGCTGGCAGTGACCGGAGTAATGTGGGCGGTATTATGCAGAGCCATACAGGACCACACCTAGTCTGCCCCTTTATCCTTTCTGCAGCGCGTCAACGGCAGACTCACCTCAATCCTTACGGCCGCTAAGACTACCCCACGCCGACCCACTCATTCTTCACGAGCCACAGGTGACAGCCATAACACACAGAGCACCTCTTTGGGTTCGGATGACTCCAGTCACAACAGCCACAGACAGAGCACAGCCCTACCTCCACACCTTCGGTCTGTCTCAACTTTGGTTTGATTTAAAAACCTTCAAAAAGAGCTCCAAGGGCACACAAAATCTGGCTGCATTTTTTGATGAACACTGGCTTTACAAGCTTCACTCAGTCTTTCGTGAGAAAATGGTTGAGGACAGAGCTTTTTTCCACATTTTATCACACTAAATATATCTGGCTTTTTTTAAGCCTCTAGCTGTAAATATCAATTAATCGGCAGATTAAAGCGGACAAGTTTACTGAAAAGGGATTTTTAAGTTAGTGGAAAACACAGTATCCTGTCAGGTGTTTCAGTGATATCTGTCCCGCTGCAGAAGCCGTCCTTATCTGCTGGAGCGAGTTGTCAGTTCCACTTGACCTGCTCTGTCCTTTTCATAGAGCAAAACGGATTCACTCAATAGTGAATGCCTACAGATACCAAAGCGAGCAGGACGGTCATTTAAGACGATGAGGACATTCTTTGGACTTAAGGTGTCGCTGCGTGTACTTGTGACCGTGTTGAGATAAATAAAAAGCACTTTCTTTGAGCCGTGTCGGTATTTGGGCTTTTTCAGAGCTTCATAACTGAATTACACAGCAACAATTGCACAAAAAGATTCTATCAAGAGGAAAAAGTTACCAATAATTGGTAGTGTGTCCCTCTCCTTGATTATTCAGACTAAGAATTGACAGTCCAATCTGATTGCTAGTGTCTTGCCTACGGTCAACTGATCCAGTTTGTCTGTTTAAGCTTTAATAAATAAAGAAATAGGAAAAACAACAAAACTACTGGCTGAGATACGTGTGACTGTGACCGTTGTCTCAGAATAACGGGGCCGTTTCTACGCAGCTTTAAGAGAATCGTTCATAAATTCTAAATATATTTAGCGCTCCGATAGCGCTACGTTGTTATGCGAGTGCTCTGATGAATAAATGGATTCTTTGATTTAGAAACAGCGTTGTTGTTTTAGTGATGGTACGATGGTCCCGCAAATCACAGAGGAGATTAATTATAAGCACACGTATATTTAACAGTATTGTTAGTCTGGTATTTAAACAAAGAGGCTATATAACATGATTTATTGGGAGAAACCAAGCAAGTCCGTGTAAAATCAGACATTCAGTCCCCCAATATAACCAGAATAAAATTATCCTTTGTTTCATAACTACATTTCCCACCGCTGTGACAATCCAACTGTGGTGTCGAACCGTCAAATAGTCCACTATTCTGGGTCACCGCTAACAATTTTATCATTCCTGCTAATAACCGGCCAAACGTAGATAATGTGGCCACACAATAAAGTAGGATTCAGCTGACTAAAGTATCAACAACAGAAATGTCACGTTTTGATGTCAGCCTCTCAAATCAAAGAGCAAGAGCTTCTCTTCCAACCTCAAACCTTTACAGAGATGTTCAACAACCCATGCAGAGAGAAACTCATCACAGGAGACTCAATGCACCATGATGAAGGACAGCCCAGAGAGGAACAGATCTACTGCAATCAGGGGAACAAACCATTTGTTCTCCACCAGAGAACAGCCCCACAGCTGAACTGTACAAGCTCAAGCAGTCTGTGTTTTGTTCAAAGTTATCCTGGCAACATGTAGATGCACAACTATGTATTTGTTTATTAAACAGGGACCAAAGGACAGTCATTGACTGTCCCAGAGTTAGCTACAGTGTAGCAATATTTCATCAGCAGTCCCTCCAATAGAGACACGTAGCTAAAGTGTGTACAAAAAAAAGAAAAAGACCACTTTAACTGTATAACATTGCAAATTGATGATTCCTACTGGTTTCAAACTACAAGATGGATTATGCTTTTAATATCCGAGCTGCTACACAACCACTACCGTAGTGCCCTTAGGCAAGGCACTTCAAATCTTGTCCTCCCAGCATGCCTGCTGAAACATGCGTTAAAAGAAAGCCTCGTGTTTGATGACAAACACTGTGAACAGGTTGCTCGGATATACAGCAAGCATGAATTTCATGTGAAAATAATAAGGTGAAAAATGTATCCACCAGATAGAGAATGTTGGAAAAATAATAATAAAGCCCCAAAATGGAGCATCTTTGAGACATTTTCATTGTATTGCTAAATAAAAACACCTCACATTTACTGTAGTGTTTTATACATCAGTGAGACCCACAACACACAAACTGATGAACAGCACAAAAATGAATCCACGTTGTGAAGGACAACTCCTCAGTCGATATAAACTACACCACTTCTGTACCGGAATAAAAGTATAGAACTGCAGGCTTGGATGTCTATCACCGCTCACCTCCCAGACCGACTGGCAGGCCTTCCTGTGCTGAGGCCCGAGTGTTTGTTTGGCCAGCATGTCCCAGCTCGTGTGAGCTCTAAGCTTGGTATGGGTCACTGAAGCCACCGTACACACACACGCTTCCAGGAAAGGAGGCCCGCCGTGACGTCGAGAGGTGACCAGTGGCAACGCTGACCTGGGCCGCCGCTTGACAACACACCGGAGAAATGCTGACGTCACTCTGCGGCCGTACTTTTTCCAGGGTCTGTTTGCCCCGGGGCTCGACTCAGTAGTAATTTAGGAATGTGAGTCGACCTTTTGCTTTGACCTGATCACTGACAGTAACCACATAATGGGAGGAAAGCCAGGGAAAAGGGTACATCCTGTGAGGAACAATGGTATTTAGGGGCTTTTTTAGGCTGTGGAGACCTGAAACCTGGTCCGCACCATCATATTTAGGGCCTAAACAAAAGTGAGACCCAAGATCTGGTTGTAGTTATTCCCATTTAAAATATACATTTTTATTTTACCACAAATAGAGTAAAATTTAGAATAGAACACCATAAAATCTATTTGACTCATTCCAAAGCACATCAGCAGATTCAGTGCAAGGTAACTCATCACAATCACAATCCATTCTTCTTTCATGTCGAGTGACATTCAGTAAACCGCTGCACAGATGTCTGCCGACTCGCAGCACAGGACACTACAGCGTCTCTGTCTGTCCTTCACATACCTCAAAACCGCTCATCCGATCTACTTCACACTTGGCGTGTGTATTGTCCGGGTTTATGTCAGGTAAACGAAGTAGTACAATGTTGTCCACTGAAGTAGAAGTACATAGTAAGTAGTATAAAGTTGAGTTACATATTTTTAAGTGCTTTCCGGGCTTTTTGCAAGGTATTTCGGGTGTGCAATGAGTTAGAATAGTAACAAATCAATATTTTTTGTATCTAAACATATTTAATCTATGGCTCTTTGGGGCCCTTTCAGTTGGAGCCCACCTTGCCTAACGGTAAAGTCTGCCCCTGGAGTTTTTCCACCGCTGTTTCTGATTGTGAGAAGCTGTGACTTGGGTGTGTGACGCAACTATGTCACGGCAGGTGTGTTGCTGAGGACCAAAGACATCTCTGTGCAGAGTGTTAAAGTAGTTCATATGAGCGGTTCCTCGAGAAAGCTGCAAGCGGCACCACCACAGGCCGGGCACCCTGCTCGTTTTCTACTCGTCGTCACTGAATCACGGAGGAGACAGAGTGTCCTGAAACAGAGAGACTGCACAACCACATCACTGAACACTTAAGCTGCCAGCACGTCTTCTCAAACTCCCCCCCCCCCCCCCCGAGAAAAACGTCTTGGCCTCGACTTGTAGCGCAATTGTGCCGTCTCTGCTGCTGGTGCCGACGGCATAATTCGGTTTAATGGTGAGACAGTAACACAACAGAGTCCTTCCCAAAGGAAACTAACAGCGTCAGTCTTCTAACTAAACGCGGCTGTGGTTCATTAGCTTTTGGTCTAACCGGTGTTATTAGAGCTATTTGAATCTGCATAAAAAAAAGATGTCTTGTTGTTCTTCCTGTAATTACAATGGGCTGACTCAACTTGCCCACAACCAAATGGTCTTCCTCAAAGGGCAATTTGGTCTCGCTGGTAAAAGCCAAACACTCGCTTTGCTGGGACCACATCAATGTCAGGTGGAGCCGCACATTGACAAGACATATGGGGCGTACACACACACACACACACACACACACACACACACACACACACACACACACAAGCCTAGCCCATACCAGACTTAACACCAGCTAATTGCTCATGTATGGCTCCTTTCACTCCACACACACACACACACACAGTGTGCAACAAAGCGTGCTGGCTTGCCGGCCGTCTACAGCTGTGACGTCGAACATGTGGCGCTGTGTTGATATAAGGAGTAACACAAGTGGAAAATTGGTGCTGGTGGGGCCAGACTGCTGACTTCCTGATAGGAAGAGTGGAGTGGAGGGTTGACCCATATATACATAAAATAGTCAACAGGCTGCTCCACCAAGGGAAATACAGACAAAGGGTCTGTGTAGCTCCAAGCATAATGTAATGTGGATGTCGATCACAGTTACCCAATGGGATCCTTTGGTATTATATTGATAACATGGGCCTTCTTACAAAAATTGTCAAAGTAAAATGACACACACCACAGTGATGTCACTTCAAAAGTTACACAGCTTAATTTAGAGCTTTTCAGTCCACAGAAATCAAAGGAAGTTGGTATGAATCACAAAACAACTAAAATGGGAACTACTGAAAGAACTCACAAGCCGTGCTGGCTTTCATTGAACAGACACAACCAACAACAATTTGAACTCCGTTTTTTTTTTTTTTTTTTTTTTTTGCTTAACAGTGTAACCAAACCAGAGAAGCATTTATAAATAGTCAAAAGGGAGCTGTACTCTGCTAGATGGCACATGGCTCAAACAAAGCGGTCTACTTTTAAAACTAAGTGAAGTGCAGCATAATGTTGCTGTTCTGATCCTCGGGATGATGGGAGTCACTAAGAGGGAATACAATGTTCAGACCATTGAAATGTTGTTTATGACACAAGAAATGTCTTTTGTCTAGTATTGGGTGCAAGTTTTCTGCATGGTGAGCTTTATGGGTCAAGAATAAAAAAAGTAGTTCCATGGGTCATGACGCTCAGTTCTACTCTCAAACTTTTTGGGGATTTGCCACCCATGAGGCACTCACAAAAAAACACCAGCAAACAGCTGACTTTGGCCATTTAAACTTATTTCACCACTTTACCCCCCCCCCACACACACACACATGGCTACAGACCCTGTAGCCAGGGGAAAAAGTTGCTTGAGTAAAAGTTTTGTCAGTTGTTTTTGTGAAATAAAAAAGTTATCTGAAGCAGTGCACAGATCTACAGGTTTCTAATTACGATGTAAACATCCATTATGGGCATTCGGTCTCCTTCAGCACAAGATTACCGAACAAGACTTCTGACTAAACTGAGTTTAAGAGCTCCTAAAAGGCACAATCGAGGAGACATCACGAGCTGCGGATGGAAAAATCGTAATAATTTATTAAATGACAATGAAAACAGCTTTAAAAAAAAAAAAAGAGCGGAATTTGAAATAGCTTGGAGTCGAAATCTGTTAAAACTACTGAAACCATCAGCCTGGACACAATTCCTGCAGCTATCAAAGGTCAAAGGGGATTACTTGCAGAGTGCCTCACAAAGCAAATAAAACACAGAATTTTTGTAAACAAAGGGATGCAATAAGTTCCCTGATTGAATTTTAGAGTCTCACACCAAGGATGCAGGCAGCGTGTTATCCAGGATCTCAGATAACCTCAGAGTCAACCTCAGCTTATCAGCGGTCATCCAATCAACCAGTCACTTTCTACTGTGGGCTGTGATGTAGTGAGACATGGAAGTGTGGTTTCCAGCTTGTAATAATGAAAATGCAAAAAACTAAATAAAAAAACGCCACAGTGAACACCAATCATGTGTGTCAATTCCTTAAAATAAATATCTTACAATTAGCTTAGCCAACACACTTCATACACAGAAGTAATATCTCTCTTCTCAAAGCAACTATCAACTCTTCCAGTTAACTATTTATATTTCTCCTGCAATATACATTTACATTTTAAAAAATCCGTTATAGTCATGTCTCTTTTAATCCATTTCTTTCCCTGTCTCCTGTAGATGTACAAATAAATTGTGCATGTGCACTATCAACTTTCAGTCACTCATAGTTGTTCCATGTGGTGTTGGTTAAAAGCTAAACTAAAGCTGAGTCGTCTGAAGTGGGACATGAAATAAATGTTAACTGCACCACTATCGCAGTCAGGGTCAGTGTGGCCCCGGCTCTGACTGCTTCCCACTGATCCGGAACATCATGCTGCTAACTCTCTCATGTCCTCACTGTAAATAGCTCAGCATAGTAGCTTCAACTTAAATATCGTGCAAATAACTTTTAAAAATTGCATTTACGGTTGTATCGATCCGCTTTATCTGGAAATAAACTTGCCCGTGAGCTGGACTCTATTTTGTTTTAACTTTAGCTGAAACAATAACATGAGGCTCGGATGGATCCACCCTAGCGCCATCATTTTGTCACACTTTCCCCTGGAGCGGAGAGTTTGGTTGGCGTGCTAACCAGCTAGCCGCTGAAGCTAGGCGCTGTTGTTTTCACTTGAAGAACAACGGCGGCGTCTAAAAAGTTGAAGCCAAGAAGCGTGAACCGTCAACTCACCGGGGTCTGCCGGGGTCTTCATCTTCGCTGTCGTCTTCGGCGCGTTGCTTCGGTCACTTTGCTCGTCGACTCGTAACTTTAGCTCGCGTTTAGCCAAGTGAGCTAGCCGAGTTAGCAGTGACACCCCACTCCTTCCTCCGGTGTTGTTCTCACAAGTGGCTCGTTAGAAAATAACCTGCCCCGACAATGTGCTCGTTTTTAAGTTGAAAAAGAAACCAGCTAACTTCACATACGCTTCTGCGTTTTATCTCGACACATCAGCGTTTGTTGAAAAAGTTTTGTTTCGCAATATCTGTACGCAGCGTCTGATGCCAAAAGTTGCCCCGAGCCTCTGGGGGGGGGGATCCAGTCGCCCGGGTCTGAATGGCGCAGGTCGAAGTTTGGAGGAGTCGTGCTGCCGTCGGTCGTACTGGAGCAGCGGAATGCGACGAGTCTAAACGTTCATCCCGTCTGTTGAAACGATGTCGCATGGTCGATTCCTCCTCCACATCACCATCCTCACCGACAGTCACAACAGCGGCGCTTCTGAAAGGAACAAAAAAACCAAACCAACTCCGCTCTTTCTCTGCCCCTCTCTTTCTCCGGCAGACTTTTTCTTTTTCCACTGCACTCACTTCGTGTTCTCTCAACCCCCCCTTCTTCTGTCGGGTGTCGTGTTTCGCTCTCCTCCTGCCACACGGGGCCGCCCACGCTGACCCACGGAGGGAGGGAAGGGGTGAGGAACTGAACGCCCACTTGTTGCCAAAGATCGTTTATGGAGTGTGAATGTTCATGGTGGATTCAGTTTTCCTTTCTGGAGGGAGGGAGGGGGGGGGGGGGATCAGGGAGTAGATAAAAGTGCAACAATTAATCTTAGAAAGTTATGGTAGTATATGTTGCAAAAAAAGTTTCAGCCATAAAAAACAGATAAGATGTAATATGGTTTCAAAATTATTAATGGATAAGCAAATTAGTTTCTGACTTAGTTGAAGTAGGATGGTCAACTACACCTGTGGACTAAACGTTTCAGGGAGCCTATCGTGTGCGTGAACAAGTGGCAAACAGTGATGCTGCCAATAACGACCCAATCAGTTCAATAAATAAAAAGCTAATTCAATTAATTATATAAATAACATGAATAAAACACACTGTGTATGTAAAGACACAAACACGTGTCTGCTGCAGTTTGGTTTATGTTTGCGTGTTAATTAAATAAAATCACTAATCCCTTTTTTTATTTTATTCCGAGTAGCTCATCATCTTGATAGACGATCTTCGATGAGGACCAGTCGCTGCTCTGCTGCCCGGAGTTACCGTCGCCGCTGCCTCCAGTTTGTCGCCCCGCTCGCTCCCGGTTGGCGCGTCACGGCGTTGCCGTGGAGACCCGCTGCAGCCGCGAGGTGCCGTGTTTACCTGTAAATTGCGACGGAGAAGCGGCCAGGGAGCCGCCGCCATCCGCCATGCACACACGGGGAAGGAAGGAATGGAAAGGGCCAATCAACAGGTGTCCTTTATCCCGCAGGAACGGACGGTGGCCATGTGCATAGACTATAATTATGAGAGGTCTTATTAGCATTATGGGCTCATCACACACACACACACACACACACACATACATCTCTTTTCTCCCACACTCCCTTCTCCCTCTCTAATGAAGGGCCCTTCAGCACTTGCATCAGCTCTGAGGAGGCAGCAGATAAAGAGAGAGAGAGGGCGAGAGAGAGAGAGTGGAGTTGAAAGAAAGTAGCGGTAATTACTCAAGAGCGTAAAGTGGAGAGCGAGGAGCGGGCTGAGCCGAAGTGCGCATGGGAAGGAAGTGAAGTGGAGAAGAATAAGTGTGGATTGAAGGTAGCTCCTTTTTCCCCTTACTCTTTCTTTCTTACCCAATCAGTCATCACACTTGTTTCTGTCTCCCGTCCATCCACCCATCCCTCCCTCCCTCCATCCTCTGCTCTGCTCATTTACTTTGAGTGGCAGTGTGTGGGAGGTGAAGGCCAGCCGGTGGGTGAAGTATTTCATGCGATTGACACACACACACACACACACACACACACACACACACACACACACACACACACACACACACACAGAGTGGTACAATAAAAATACAACAGAAAAAAACATCTCTTTCTGCTGTCACTCCTTTGCCTCCTCCTCTCCTCCACTTCCTCTCCTCCTTGCCCCCGTATATCACACTCCTACTGCTCTTTCACTCCTCTGCTCTGCGTGGATCCTTCATCCTCCTCAGTTTTGTAACCATCACCTCCTACTTCATTTTGGCCTACACCTCTCATCTTCTCCTCCTCTACCTCACTTCCTCCTCTCCTCAGCAGTTCTCCTCCTGCTTGCCCCGCATGATGATTCGTTAACACCTTCACCACAAAACCTCTGACAAAGAATCTACAGGTGTGTGTGTGTTATGTTTATGATGATCCATCTGTTGAATTAACAGAATAGTTTTGACATTTGACATGTTTTGCTTTATTTTTGCTAAGAGTTAGATGAGAAGATTGATGCCCCTCGTCTGTCTGTCTCCTCAATTTGAGGCGACAGCTGCTGCGTCTGTTTAGCTTAGCTTAGCTTAGCATAAAGACTGGAAGCAGAGGGAAACAGCTAGCCTGGCTCTGTCCACGGGTAATAAAATACGCCGACCAGCTCACTAATTTAACAAGTTATTTGTCATTTCCTAATACGTCGTGGTTTTCCCCCCATTTCCAGTCTTTGTGCTAAGCTAAGCTAAAGCTAAGCTAACCGGCTGCTGGCTCTGGCTTCATATTGAACAAACAGATATGAGAGTGGTATCGATCTTCTCATCTAACTCTCTGCAAGAAATCAAATAAATGTATTTCCTAAAATGTCAAACTTCCCTTTTAATTGTTTAAAGAAGAAATTGCATCTTAAAAATGTTTGGGTTTTTTTGTCGGACAAACAGTTCACTATCAGACTAAGAATACAAGCAAATATTCACACCCGAGAAGTGGAATTTTACCTTTTGAAAATGAAAATCAACTCAGAGATGAATCACAGAAGACACATTGACATATCACAGTATGAATAGTACATGTAGCTAACACATTAATAATGGCTGAATTCCATTTAGCTGCTTCAGCTTCAGGGTATTGTGCAGAATGGGACACTTGAATAGAACAGAGCTATTCTAAATGTTATTAACTCGTGTTTTTTTCGGACATTACAACATTCAAAATGTCTGCTGTGAAAAGGAACTAATTGATTCAGCTCTACATGCGTGAGGTTGTCACTTTTCTCCTCTCTCTGCTCTGCTGCTGACCTTTTGCTCCACCCGAGGACACGTCGGGACAAACACCTCGAGGAAGTGAAGTGTGAACGATCCCGTCGTGTCTGGTCTGCCGCTCAGCATGACGACATCAGTTTGTTTCAACTCCACCAACAAACTTGCATCCACCAGGCTTTAGGAAACCTTTTCTACGTCCAACGCACCCAAAGAGGAGCAGGTACTCACTAATCTGCTCTGCAACTGAAAGACTATCAAAAGTGCAACCAGTTTACCAGAAAAGATTCCTAGTTAATAATGATATAATGCAAATTTCTGGTTTCGTTAGAGAGATTTAGTGTTTACTGCAGACACAGATACGTGTAGGCGAGAATTATATATAAACCAAAATACATCTTCCCACCAAACCTGCATTCAAAAAACAGTAGTTTATATTAAAATAAAATAAAAGTGTTGATTCTTTAATGTTCACTGCTTTATGTCTAAAGACTCTTCGCAGCACGTTGGGGCGATATAGGAGAGTTAGTCTGATGCGGTACTAAAGTGGCTGGTTGAACGTTGCTTTTCTGCATTACAGCAAGAAGTTCCAGACTGGTTTAAAATGATTGGACATGAACGAGTAATTAACATTCATATTCATTAATATATTTGCCTAGAACCAGTATCTTGCTTTGTGTATTTTGCACTTTTGTATTTGTCTTATGTATAAGATATGAGCCACTGTGTTTACCGCCTTTTTGTTTCAAAAATCTAAAAAAATAAATAACAAAATGTTGCAGAAAGTATTCCTGCAAGACAAATCAGTTCCAAAAACAACAGAACACAGATTTGGAGGGAAAACAAAGTCACCCTAAGTGTGATGATGGGAATATTGTGCTAAATAACTTCCGTTCAAGTCCCTATGTTTTGAGGCCAATTCCTTCACTCACAACAAGACGACTTGAAGTCGAGCTGTGTCCTCGCTGGCCGGTTGAAAAGTGGAAATAATAGCTTGTTGATGCAACAGGAGGGTCACCGAGCAGACTGTGATGCAGACACCCGGCCGCATGCGAAAGCAACGGCAACAAAAGCAACGGCAACAAAAGCAACGGCAACAAAAGCTCAGCGGGAGACCTGACGGCCACATACGTGTGAATTGGTGGGCTGATTGGGACTAACACGTCACCAGAGTGGCCATCGGTTCATTACTGAGGTGGTAATGCTCCTCATCAGCAAACAGGACTTCATGAATGAGGATGTTCTTAAAGACGTGTGACCGGTGGTGTTTTGGTGATTATGCTCGTATTTTGGTTTCAGTGCTGTTGCTCATTAGATGGGATCATTAACTTAACCCAATGTCAATGGGCTGCTTTGACACAGTTTCACTATTATTTTTATGTCACTGTTGGGTTATTTACCCAAACTAAGTTTTACCTTAAAACTTGAAAAAATAGTTGTTTTTTTTGACAAAAGTATGTGTACATACCATTTTAAACGGCAATTGGTACACATATTATTTACAATCAGTAACAAAAATAGTTGCATATGCTTTTTAAAAGAGGTTGAGTGGATTATAACGTTTCATAACCATACCGTATTTTAGTAGCAGTAACATAAAAACATAACCCCAACTACAACCCATAGTTGTGAGTGTTTTTCTACCATGTAAAGTAAAGTAAAGCCTTATTACGTTGACCCAAATTCTGTTGATTTTGACCCTGTGCTTTTTATGTGTGTTTGGGGAAAAAACACTGAAATGTACCTTTACTTTGTTTTTTGGGGTTCGGTCCCATTAGCAAAGTCCCAAATAGAGCTACGGTCACGTCTTTGTTTTCTTTCCTTCTATAGGTTAAGTGTTTTCTATCCGAGGAAATCTGCCGTGTTTTTAAAATGGTAAAATAGGCCCGAGGGGGCAAATGGTGCAAACCGAGCCACACCTCAGAGCGAGCGGCGCTCGGTCTCGACAACAAAACTGTAATGGGAGAGGCCTTTTCACACCAGCCCATCTGTATGCATAAGAAAGCACTCTCTCTCTCACACACGCACACACACACACACACACACACACACACACACACACACACACACACACACACACACACACACACACACACACACACACACACACAGCAGTTGAGTCAAAACGAGGTCGCTCGTGTGTTCATGACAGCAGAACGCGCTCGAGTGGCCGGAGGGGAAAGTTTCTGCCTGTTTCGGAGTGATGAAGACATTTTCCATGTTGTGTTCCTCTGCTCTGCACCATGAGCTTATGTTTGTGGAATAAGGAGGCCCTTGTGTGTGTGTGTGTCTGTCTGTCTGCCCGCTGGCTGGTCAGATGATGTCTGCCTGTCTGTCTGTCTCGCTGCTGCTCTTGTCTGACACACAAAGCAGCGGGACACGTACAGAGAAGATGGAAAAACGGTGGGAAGAGACACGTGGAGAGGTTTTTTAAAAGAAGGGAAAGACAGAGGTCAGGAGAGGAGAGCTGAGGAGAATCTACCGGGGATCAGTAGAGGGGGAGGGGGAGAGAAAGAAAGAAAGAGAGTGAGTGAGAGAGAGAGAGAGAGAGAGAGAGTGAATGGGCCCTTTGTGATCAAAAGGCTTGTTTATTTTCTTGGCGCTTGAACTCCTCAGGAGCCACATTGGGCCTGTCTGCCCTGTCTAGCTCCCGTCCTCGTCACCCTCCCCGACATCCCAGCGACAGGCCCTGAATCATGAAGAGGAGCCGGGTCACTTCAGAACCAACACAAGCAGCTTTAAAACATGGGACGTGGAATTTGAAGCGGTTTGAAACTGGAAGACACCTCCTGGGCGCTTGAACGGAGTCACAATAAGAGAAATTGACTCGTACTGCTGTATTTGACCTTTTTTCTGAGGTAGTAAGCATTACTTAAGTATTGTAATACAGTTTAAGGGTACTTGTGGTATTTCCATTTTATACCGTTCTAAACTTCCACACAATTTTAGCAAAATTTTGCTGAATGCGTCAATAACAATAAATCAATAATTTCAAAAATGTCAGAGGGCAGGATCCCAGATACAGACATACACTTCTAGTGGGTCAGAAGTGATGCTTCAGAGGGATTACTTTATCAGTTTTATGATATTTTATTATCTAAACATTGTTTTTTAGAAAAGTCCTACTCATTGTGCCTTTGAGTAAAAGTAGCAATATCTCACAGCAAAAGTCCTTCAAAAAGTATACAAATATATACAAAAAGCACTTGAACTTGAACAAAAGTAATAGTACTTTGAAAGGCGCCTCTTATTGTAATGCTACCCCATTATGTACTGTGATGCGATTATTATAATATAACATCGTTGCAGATGATTAAGGTGAAGATAATTTGAAGTGCACACGTCACTATTTGGTAGTTCAAACCTTAAAGGAGCAGTGCGTAGGATTCAGCGACATCTCGTGGTGAATAGCCCTCCTCCCGCCCCTCCCTTTACAAGTGCGTGTTTGGAGAACTACGGTGGCCTTCAGGTAATGTGAAAGGCTCTCTCCGGAGCCAGTGTTTGGTTTGGCCGTTCTGGGCTACCGTAGAAACGTGGCGGTGCAAAATGTCGGACTCTGTGAAGACGACCTGCTCCATATATAGATATGAAGGACTCATTCTAAGCTAACAAAAACACAATGATTCTTAGTTTCAGGTGATTATACATGAATGAAAACAGTTATGAATATTATATCCCATCTCTGCTAATAAATCCCACTAAATACTACACACTGCTCCTTTAACAATAGATACATTTTAGTCACTCGTTATAAGCTTTTCTGTGTTTCAATCTGAAAAGTAACTAAAGCTGTCAAGTAAATGCAGCAGTAGTAGTAGTAGTAATAGTAATAGTAAAACCTATGAAGTAGTTTAAAGGAAATACTTAAGCAAAGCACAGTACTTAAGTAAATGTACTTAGCTACATTCCACCACTGCAGACACTTAAATACTTAATAATAATAAATAAGGAACAAATAAATCGGATTTAAGTCGTCCTCTGCTCTCCTCTCGAGCTGAAAAGTGAAACACTCCCACATCACACTTCATCATAATGCATTTCATTGTATTACCGGCACTAAGTTGCAGTAGGGGATTTTGCATCAACCAGACGCAGTGGCAGAGTATGCAGTCAGTCCTACTCGGACACAAACACTCTCTGTTCCCTTCTCCCCCCCCCCCCCCCCCCCTCTCTCTCTCTCCCGCTCTCCTCCAGCTGGTATTCACACACGTGTAATGGGATTAACACGCTCCTGCACCGGGGAGGAGAGAGAGAGGACAGAAACGGGAGGAAAGAGGGGAGGATGAGGCCATGGAAGAAATGGGGGAGGAGGGTGAGGAGGGGGACAAGTAGGGGAAGGTTGAAGGGGAGGAAAGAGCGGGGTTCCTGAAAAGGAAAACAAATGTGTAGAGGAAAGAAAGAGGGGCGGCAGAGCTATTTCCATTAGCTTGTTATTAGGCTGCGGGAGGTCACGGGGGACATTCTGGGCTCATTTGAATGTCGGGGAGGAGGACAGCTCCCGAGCAGCTCCATCTGCATACAGTCAGACCAAGAAGTGTCTGAATAACAGCCTGCAGCTATCTATAAATAGCCACCTCACAAGCTGTCAATGGTCCTGTGTTGATCACTGGTGGCAGTTTATTAAAGTAAAACATGAGCAAGCAGTAGACAAGTCAGTGAGGATCAATGTGTGAATTAGAATGTGAGCGTGCAAGGGGAAGATTTGTAAGAAAGCACACGATGAGAGGATGCAAGTACAGAGTGGCTAGTGTTATGAATATTATGAATGCAAACGTTATGATATTTGACTGAGGAGCTGAGGGACTGACATCGACTTTCAAGTGTTGTCACTTTTCAACACATCCTCAGACAACGGTTTGTATGATATTCTATGAAAAGTGAATCCTCATTTTTCATATGTTTTTCTACGAAAGTCTTTTCAAAATAAAACTTCCATCTTCACAGGAAACTACTTAGTGAGGTTTAGGAAAAGATCGTGAAATACTTGATTAAGTTTAGGCAACAGAACTACTTAGTTAGGTTTAGATCATCATTTGGGTTAAAATAACTAAGGAAGTGTCGTCGCTGTAGTTCGCAAGTTACTCGACAAATAAGTCAACGTGGATTTCTCTCTCCTGGTTAAATAAAAACAATTTAGTTTGTCTTTTTTTATATTTAGTTTCATTTATTGTACCTAGTTCTTGTCCTTTCTTTTGCTTTGGGCTTCATGTCTCTGCTCTGACTTGCTGACATTCCTATATTTTGTCAGTATGTATTATTTTGATGTGTGTGTTTTTGTTTGAGATTTACTTCGATCCTGTTTCATATCTCTCTGCTCACCATCAAGTTGTGTCCAAGAAAAATTCAAATGAGCAGATCACAAAACCTGGGCAAGTAAAACCAAAACTACCAATGACTTCTTTGTAATACGGTTGACTTGAACCAAATTCTCGACCCTCCGTCTGCACTGAGCTGGTGTTTTTGATGCCTGAAAATGGCCGACCAGCATGGATTCCTCTGCAAAGCCTGCTGTTTTTCTGTGGACGAGGAAAACAGAGCTTTTAGAAAATGACTGTGAGTCAGAGATCAGAGATCACTCATTATACCCGATAATGTTGTCATTACGCCGTATTAATGATCCCAGAGAGCAGGAGGGGACAGAATGATGTCCCTCTCCTGAACACATGATGGACAGAAAAAGGACAAAGAGATTCGTCCATTTTCCTTGTGTGTGTCAGTGTGGTGGGAGATCTTTACCAAAACGGTTTCAAAAGGCTTCAGAATCTGTCCTAGGCGCTCGGAATGATTACCACGTGTCTTTTGCTCCTTCACGCAATAGTTTTGTCGCTGATGAACCTCCGCAGATCATCACTCTGCATAACGAACCGCGCGAAAACAACTCTCTCCACGTGGCCGAGCGGTGGGAACGTGGAACAAAAGCGTTTGATTACGTGCGAGTCAGCTCTTCTGCAGAGAGACAACGCAGTCCCATTAAATAAAGCTTTAATGTGGAGAGAGATAGAGTTGAGTCCCTGGAGAGGAAGAGGGACTGCAGGGAGGATTGTGAGGGTTATATTTGAACTCTATTTGCAGCCCTGTGCCAAGTCTGTACTGGAGAGAAGAAGAAGAAGAAGAAGAAGAAGAAGAAGAGGCAGAAGAAGAACATGAGCAAGGGAACCCAGAGAGGCCGAGTACACAGCCGAGAGGAGTCAGTGAGTGAAGGAGAGAAGTGTGAGTTGGCAAGAGAGGGGAGAGGAGGAGAAGGGGAGGTGTGATGGAGTGTGTGTGGGGGGGGGATTACAGAATGGAGCAGCCAGCAGTCAGTCAGTCAGACTGGAGGTATGTGTGGAACGGTGTCAGTCTATACAGAGCTCGGTGTGTATGTGTTAACAGCCTCCTCCGTCTATCTCTGGAGGAACTCCCTCTTCCTATTCCTATTGGCACCATGCAGCCGCTTCCTCCCATACTACACTCCCCCAAATACCCAGACCGCTCCGTCAACTCAGTCAATATAGCAACACAGCAACACAGCGCCTGTGGCCTGTATGTCAGAGGATATCCGCGATATGTCGCGGTTCCTTCAGCCTAACGTGATGAGGGCCTGATCACACCGAGACGCAGCCGCTGCAGGCGGGCGAGCTTCAAAAAATTCAGGAAAAACTGCATGACAACAATAGTTTTTGCGGGCAACACGGTTCAGTGTGGTTTGGGGCCTGTTGTTGCAGATTGCAACCAACTAAATACTCACACTTCCTTTTCCAAGACTGCGGCAACGTGAGCGGCAGAGTACAAAACCATAGTAACGCCATTCGCCTCCTCAGAGGCCATCCTTACAATAATAACACTTTAGGAGCAACAGGAGTCAGAAGGAGGCTGGTGGTACCGCGGCTTTGCCCTCTGCAGCTCCCGTTACCGCAGTTTCACAAGTGTGTGGGAGCCAGTGTTTGGTTTGTCCGTTCTGGGCTTCTGTAGAAGCATGACGGTGCAACATGGTGGACAAGAGGTCCCGCTCCCTATATGTAGATATGAAGGAATCATTTTAAGCTAACGAAAACACGACGACTCTTGAAGACATAAGTATGAATATAATTGTCCATTTCTGCTAATAGGTTCCCCTAAATGCTACACACTGGCCCTTTAAATGATCTCCTACATTTCCCAGGGTTACTTACAAGCGGGTTATGTGGGGAATGAATACTGCTTAAATAAAGCTGGTTAGATTGTTTTGGCCACTAGGAGTCAGAAAAAGTCCTTCTTAAACATTCCGCCGACATGAAGCTGTGTTGGTATCTCATGTTTTTGTGGCCTCCTGATTCACCGGCCTCTTAGCTAGCGTCTAGGTTCTGGGTCCACGTCGACCTTTATTCAACTGCACTACCTGTACAGCACCAAGCGGCTGACAGAATTAGCGACTAACTGGAGAACAAAGTGGAGCATCTTAAGTGACATGAATGAACATCTCTTCTTCAAAGAGTTTAATATATTTACTAGTTTTGTGTATTCTGTTTTAGTTTTATCTGTTACCACTTCAATGTTGTTGCTTTGATAGTTTGTATCAAGTGTAGGCACTCCCCCTCAAAAACCAGAGGAACCATCTTAAAGGGCTTATCCTGAATAAATAAATTAGCATATTAACATTATCAAGACATTGGAGTCATTTTTCTTCCACTTAACAAATCCCAAATTCACGTTTTTTAGTAAGATCTCTGTGATGATGGTCTTCAGCTGCTGACTAACTGTGTGTGTTGTTCTGTGCAGGACAGGGAGCCTATGTGTGGCTTTATCAGATCTGTTTCTTTCAAAAAGCAACGGACCGACGAACTAGATTAATTCCTTCAGAGCAGAATATTTGACTTTCAACAATATTTTGCCATGTTTTTGTGTCTAAGTGACAGTTTGAGAAACTGTTTCAGTATTGAAGGAGATGCTGCAGCCGGCAGCCGATAAACAGGCTCCTGTGTAACCGCTCGTCCACTGACTGGCTCAGGTTGTTATTAGAAGTGTCTGACAACATCACGGAGAGAAGCATAGAGACAAATAAAACCTTTTCTGGGGCTGATCCGCTCAGTGTGTTATTGTGTATCTTGTGTCTTATTCTGAATTCTCACATTGTGTCCACATTGTGGAAATCAGCTTAACATTCTCCATTAGTCACTTAGACACAAAAAACATGGGAAAATAGGGTTAAAAAAATACCAAAGCTTCCCTTTAAATTCATCAGATCAACAAAAGTATCTCTTCTACAAAGACTATTGCCAGATCAAACGTTTCTGCACCTCTCCCATCAGATATGGATATTTTGTGTTCATACCAGCATTCAAATATTTTTGGACCTTTCCAAAAAACTTTACAATTCTTTTTTTTTAATAAAGTAAAGTTTTTTATCTGCTACAAATCCCCCAAATACTACCATGTTACTTATTATATAAAGTGGCTGACAAACTAGTAAGGGTAAGACTAACCGTAGAAATAATACAGCACACAGTGAGCAACCAATGCACATACAAGATGCAGAAGTAGGATTGAAATGAAAATAAAACCAAGAGACAAGTGCTCTGAGTATGAACAGTGTAGAAATAAGAATATGCCACAAAGTAGCATACGTCCCTGGTAAATGCTTCCTATTCAGGATGCTTAGTCTACGTTCTCACTGACTGTAAATCACTCCCAGCAAACTGAAGTAGAGGCCAAATTGCACTGAGTAGTGATGGTGATGCTAACAGGCCAGTCGCCTCCCACAATCTCACAGTGCCTCATTCATACGGTTTTTAAAGTCTGTTGACGGCAGAGACAGAAAAGTATGTCAAAGTCGGCAGCAGCCGGCTCAGAGACGGGCCAATGAAAATACTAACGAGCTGCTCGGGTTTCGGTTCGCTGCTCCTGTGAAAGTCTGCGGCTTGGATGCAAAGCTGCCTACTTGTTTACTATCTCCTTCATTTATCTCCTTGCTTCCTTTTCCTGCATCGTCCTCTCCTTTTCTCCCTCCTGGTTCTGTTCTTCGTCACACCGTCCTCTTCTCCGGTTCTGTTTCCTATTGGACACGACTCGCAGCCTTCTTTCCCCTCATCCTCCTTGTTTTTATTGTTTGAATGTAATGTATATATTCGGACTGACATGTATAGTCTACCGTGCTGTCTTCAGGCATGCGAGGCCCCTGTTGTACGTCGACACCTTCGTGCCTCAGAGACGAGTTATAGTCGCTGTACTGGCGGATTGAGGTGACTCTGACTCTGAAGTGTTTAGTTGGCCAGTTTCACAGCCAGGACTTTTCTGTCCCACTGAACCTAAAATAAAAACTTAAAAAACTGCCTGACATAGAAGGTTTTTGGCTGCCTAGTTTTCCCCTCTGCTCAAAGACGGAAAAAAAGCCCCTATTAGTTAGTACTAGTTATTTGAATTATTGTCTTTTACACTTGGATATATTTGTGATTCATGGTTTTGGCTCTTTGCTGTCCACAGCTTCTAACACTGAGTGGTTTGTGGTCTAGACTCCTGCTTTAAGACTTTGACTGACAGACAAGTCAGCTGTCGATGTGACCAAGAGTTTGACCTTTTTAGATACGAGACGCCACCCTCTACCCACGGGGGCCATCCTGCCGCCTACAATTATGATGATTTCTTCCACTGTTTTGCAGTTCCGTCGGGGAGAGTGTTGGTGTCTCCAGTATTAAATATCAAATGCTGGGTTGGGGCCGGGTGGAGTGCGGTGGGCTTGGCTGCACACAGTTTACACTCGGGTGGCTTTGGATCGAGGCGCAGTGTGTCTGAGTCGGGTTGAGATTGGCTGGCACTGTGTTTGTGCAGGTCTGGTCGGCCTATAGGCCCAGAAATACGCAAAGAGTCCCGCTCCTCTTGGCTGCAGTGGAGAGCGCGATGGCAACAGACATCACACCAGGGCTGCGGTGATTAGCCAGCAAGACTACCCGCCATCCAGCCAGCCGGCCGCAAGCAGCCGGGCCACCTACCACACGCCACGGCTTTTGTTTCTATAGCTACAGAGGGACTGCCTGCATCAGCGCAGCCACCGGGGGTGGGGGGGGGCGTTGTGTCTGGATACTGGGAGACAGTCTGGAGAGACACTGGGTTTCCACATAAATACAGAACTTCTGACATGTTGAAAGGATCAGTGTGTAGCATTTCAGGGGAATCTAATAGCAGAAATGTTATATGATATTCATAACTATGTTTTTATTCGTGTAAAATCACCTGAAACTAAGAATCATTGTGTTTTGGTCAGCTTAGAATGAGCCCTTCATGTCTACATAGGGAGCGGGTCCTCTTCCATGGAGTCCACCATGTTGCATTGCCGTGTTTCTACGGAAGCCCAGAATGGACAAACTAAACACTGGCTCCAGACGTAGTGTTACCCGGAGGCCACCGTAGTTCTACGACAGGCTCGTGAAACCTTGTTTCCGCCAGCCGCTGTCTGACCTCCGCTGCTCTTAAAGTAGTCTTATTATGGTATGGAAGGCCACTGAGGGGGTTACAGCGGTTTTACACTCTGCGCTTCACGTTGCCGGAGTCACGAAAAGGAGGAGTGAGCAGAGGGGTTTTCAGTTGGTTGCAACTCTACACACCGTCCCTTTAGTAAAACCAGATTGAAGTAACTAAGTACATTTACTTAAACCCTGTACGAGTACAATTTTGAGGTACATGTTACCATTTACACCTGTACCTGTCAGAGGAATATATTACATGTTTTACTGCTCTACATTTATGTAAAGTTGTGTTTCAGATTAAGATTTTACATTAAAAAAACATGATTTTTTTTTTACCTCTAATTTTGGGCTCCTTGTCACGTTTCAGATGTCTGTGAGATTTAAGCAGTTCCACCAAAGACACATTTACCTCTCAACTTCTGTGACAGCTTTATTTTTTACAAAATGGTTAAAGAAAAGTCCAAATCATGAATCTCCCACTAAACATCTCACGACCCCTCAGATTTATCTGGTGACTCGTTGGAGGGGCCCGACCCCTTGTTTGGAAACCACTGGACTAAAAGTTCTAGTAAATAAGTTAAAACCAGCTCCGCCTCGAGCAGCTTCATCCATCATATTAATAATCAATAATGTCATATATGATAGGTCACAGGGTCATTTCTGCAGAAACCATAGTTTTACTATTGATGCTAATATTGATATGTACCTACATTTACTTAAACAGGATTTTAAATCCAGTGACTTACTTTTACTTGTAATGGAGTCTTTATTGGTACAGGTCCTGTACACTAACAGATCAACTAAACAACTCATTAATAGTGAGCTGTTTGCCCAGCTATTTTAATATATATTCATAATAACTCAAACCAGTGTGACATGTTTGTACCGGTTTGACAACACAGTTTAACTGTTGAGACAGAATTTACATGTGAAATACAGCAAAACAGGCCAACTGACTCTCCAATTTAGGAGCAGCTCATTTCCATTCATGATAACAGAGACGCAGAGCAGATGGAAGGACAAGTGTGTGTCTTTACCGACGGACCACCTTCAGCTTATGAACACGTGTCTTTGCTTTAAAAGGCTTCAGCTCAAGTGAAATACAAAAAAACAAAGTGCTTTCCTGTGATCGACTTCAGAAGAGTTTCATATTTGAGACAAGATTTTATTTATTAGTATTTTAGTAGAAAAGTGGTAGAAAGAAGGAGATTCGCAAGGTCACACGTTTTTTTTATTTTCTCAGCCTTCGGATGAAGATGGAGCGTGATTTTGTTATTTCTGACTGAAACAAAATGATAAGATGTGAAAACATCTACGCTTTTTAAATGCTGACATCAGAACGCCTGTTTGTCTGAGCCTAGGCATTGTCATGTAGTTCTGAAGTATGAAGTATTTCTTTATGTACATCGGAATTTGTACTCCAAGTCTTAAATGAGACAGTAAAGAGAAACACATTCCTTCACTCATAACGCAGATACTATGTACTCACATTGATAGGCAATGGAATGGTTTGGAGAAGAGTTCATATAAATCATTATAAATTAAGACCACATTGATTTATATATTCACAGAGACAAAATAAATATGATCAGTGCTTCATTTCTAGATGATCTCCAGTCTGAAAGGACAAACAAGTGACCTGTTCATGTTCCCATTGAGTCTCTTCTGTCTACGTGATCTTTTTACAGTGAACAGGCGCCATCTAGTGGTCACAAACTGCAACTCAACATACTGTTCCAAGCAATGTCAACGTCTTCAAAAAGAACAAAAGCAACAAGACTCTAGTTTCAAACAGAGGCCATGAAATCTCAAAGGAACAATGAAGAATGGAAATGATGGAAATGAGATTAAGATTAAGGCTACTTTTAATTGTTTTTTTCTCCTATATTTCCCTTTAAAAAATACCTTTTAAAAGAGGGTTAAATATTAAATAAAAATATCTAATAATAAAGTATTTTGTCTATTGTTGAAATGATAACAATCCACCTCTGTATGAATGTGGTTTATTGAGATGTTCCATTTATAAAATACATTTAATTTAAGAAAAATATGTCATTTTTTGTAAACACAAATTGTATTATCGTACTATTTTTGGCGTCTTTTTTTTTTTTTTAGCTTCTTCTCAAATAGTGTGTTTACTGCTGCTGAAACATATATCCTGTGAAACCTGGTATATACATGTGCTTTTATATGTTTCTTTAAGATCAGAGACATGAAAGCTAAAGAGATGGTTATTTGGCTCATAAATGCAACTTTTTTTATTTAAATGAATCCCTGAGATCACAAAGCCCACTAAGCAATTACACAACGTTTCTTGCTGCTCTGCCATCTCTACACTGCTCTGTGCTCCTACTGATTTCACGGCTGCCTCACACCTGGTATTTACATTTTTTTTCGGTTCCCGAAACATTTGGCTCGATCACATCTGGCACGCAGACCGTGCGAAGGTGCAAACAGAGAGGGTTGGTTCACGGAGACGGAGCCCGGGCTGGAGTGCGAGTTATAGAGACGGAGTTTGTCTCCTTGCAGCAGGAGAAGTTACTCCTGAGGGACCTGTGGGTTACGACATGTTAGTTCCCAGAAGAGAGACTGGGACTGACTGGAAACACACACACGCACACACACACACGCACACACACACACACACACACACGGGGCCACCCAGATCTGAACCACCCAGGACCGCCAGCAGCATCATTAGGCTACTTCATGGGATCAGTTCATGGATGTCACAACTACACATCATCAGTTTCACACAGAAGCCTCGTATCTGCCTTTTATTTCACCACAGCTGGCAGCTGCTGCCAGAACATATTTCACACGACTGGTGAAACATCTGAGGTTTAACGTGTTTGAGAAGAAAACACAGTGATATTAAAACTCTAAATGACAGCGTGGAGGCCTTGATTTGAGGCCTCAGATGAAAGCGTGTGTGTTTTTCCAGGTTACCGGGCTACTGGTGAGAACGGGTGCCCGGTGGACCGATCCAGTGGGTTTGACTCGACGTGTCAGCGCCCAGTCATTTGTTGGACAGGGAACTGAGGGAGCTAATTCGCACCCTGCGGCTCTCTCTGTGTGTTAGTGTGTGGAGTTGGATGCACTCGGTGTGATTTACTGGAGATGGGAGGAGCCGGGGGGGGATTTTTCGGTTTGGCAGATGTGTGACTTCACAAAGCATGCGAACCACCCTGGATCACCCTGGATCACCCTGGATCCAAGCTCATGAAAAACAGAGCAAGGAGAAGAGGCAGCCGAGAGAGAGGAGGGAGAGGAGGAAGCATGAAGAAGCCGGGTGACAAGAGGTTGTTGTTGTTTTTTTGGGGGGGGTTCTCTCCCTAAACAACGCGGCGTGGAGGACGGTGGTGCTGCCGGGCAGAAATAACTTGTGAGTGTGTGCAGGGGCGCAGCTAGAAATCTTGGAGCTCAACAACACATTAAATATATAATCCCTGTCCCGCTCCAGGCCCCCTGAATCATTCAGGGGGTTCCCTCCCAGAAGGCCCCCCCTCGAATGTGCACAACTGTCAGAATGTAGAGCTAAGTGTGTTAAAACTTCTCCCGCCATGTCAGCAACTCTCCACTAACCCAAACTGTGAGAAACATTGCAGGACAAGGAACGATGGGAGAGGGAGATGCACTTCTACTCCACTACACTTCAGACTGCATTCATTTATTCCTTTAAATTACTTTGCAGATTCAGATTAATAAAACAAAATACAAGCAAAAAAACAAATGATGATGTATTGCTATAAATAAGAACGCTTAATTGATCCTCGTAACTGTGGGTCACTGGCTTAAGAGGGTTGTCTGGCAACCGCAGGGTCAACGGTTCGATCCTCGACTGGGACGTGCCACATGTCGAAGTGTCCCTAAGCAAGACACTGAACCCCCGGCTCCCTGGGCGCCTGTCATTGGCAGCCCACTGCTCCCTATATACAGGGATGGGTCAAATGCAGAGGTCAAATTTTGTGTATATGACAATAAAAAGGGTTTCTAGGGTTTCTATAAGCTACCCAGCAGCTTGTAGCTGCAACAGTAAAGTGATGAACACATTCATCATAATCAGGCTCTTCTCATCCAGCGTTCGTAACCTACGGAAAATAGTGTGCTGAAATCTGTAGATATCCCACGAAATAATCCCGTTTGTTTTTCCCTGTAATCGTGAACGAGGAAGTATAAAGACCGCAAAAGCACACACAAGGCGAGCGGGAGGGGGATGTGTCTGTCCTCCAGGACGCTGTTCGTTCCCCGTGTGAAACAAGAAGTCAACGTTGGTTTATTTGTCACATAACTTACGTACGTAAAGTAATTCCCAATATTTTCCTAAACATAACTAAGTGGTTTTGTTGCCTGTATATGACAATGAGGAGTAAGTTTTCATAAGATATCACAGGAAATGTTGTACGAGGATACGCTGCATAAATGCATCAATAATTGTAATCCAGCTATATATTATATACAATTCTGAAATGGTTCATTCTGGATAATGAGTACTTTTACCCTTGGAACTTAAAGTGTATTTTGATGCTAATACTTTTGAACTTAGGTAAGCTTTTGGATGCAGGAGTTTTACTTGTAACAGAGTATCTCTACACTGTGGTGTTGCTACTTTTACTGAATTCAAACCCTAACCCTGGAGCATGGTGTCAGAATGATACGGCCTGTTAAGTGTAGCTACTCTGAAATGAGAAAATGATGAAAATATCATAAGTGATAAGTGAGACAGGAAAGCACCAAAACTCAGTTTGGGGGATTTGAAATATAAAAGTACTGTACTTACACAGACCGGGTCAGAGGCTTCTGTCGGCGCTCCAGCGAGTGTCTGAAGAATGTTTCTTTTTTGTGGCTATTTCTATTCATTGTGAAGAACAGCTCAACATTTCTATTTATTGACTGCATGTGAAACGGTTTGAGTGCTTTGATTAAATTGAGTTAGACACATTTCATGCCAAAATCCACCAAAAAGTATTCACTCTTTCAGTGAGAATGTTATTGACTAGAGACATAATTTAAAGCAGCATTAAAAGGTTTGTTTTTGGCTTGTGGGCAGCGGAAACACAAAACATCCTTTATCCTTTTTAACCCAAACCACAATGTGTGTTGGTTAAAACTTTGCACTTTAACAGAGATCACAACGTTTCTAACTTTCTGTTTGTTAGTTGTGTTTTTACAGCAGCCTATATTCACTCTCGTTTTGTCTGTATTTTTGGTCTACAACTTATGAGTAGATGATCTGTCTCTTTAGCTGCTGAATGCTCTATGTTCGGTTCAGTTCAGTTCAATTCAATTGTGGAAGAAGTACTCAAATCTTTTACTCAAAAGGAGCTTTAACTGGAATTCAGAGTAAATGTATCGAGGGATTGCCTCCACTTGGCTCTCAACATGGCGACGGCATAGCCGGTGGCTTGCGGCTAACGTTGCTAACAGTGCTGAAAGAGTTAACAATGTTACCTGAGGGGGGACCGGAGGGTGGGCGCTCAGTTTGCGACGACACCGTCGGTCAGGACCATAGACTGTATATGAGAAGTAGAGATAGTCATCGCTACGTCACCCATCAGTGTGTGGACTGCCGTCTTGAAACCTTGAGTTCGAAGTTTTGGCCGTCTCCATCTTGGATTTTTTTTGCCGTCGCCATCTTGCTTTTTTGCAACCAGTGAACAGAAGTGACCATATTTGGACTGTGGAGGAGTGACGTAGAGACGTCGTATACGTCTCTGTAACGACCTGTCAATCACCATGTAGCCCCGCCCTAAGGCATACTCTGCTTTATGGTCTGTTTGACTCTAAATGGAGCATAATCTACTAAATGAACATCATGCTGTATTGAAGAAGACTTGCAACCAGTAAATGGAAGTGACCATATTTGGTAATAAATCAAGAGAGAAGTAGAGTCATTCTCTCATAGACTTCTATACAACCAGAGGAGTCGCCCCCTGGTGGACAGTAAAGAGAATGCAGGTTAAAGACACTTCTGCATCAACTTCACTGTTCAGAACTGGAGGTTGCCTCCTGGATGGGATGGTGTTATACAGAGTCAGCTGATAATTGTCTGTTGGTTTATCATAACGAATAACCCCTTTCACATTATGTATAGTTATTTTTCACATAAACATATTGATTAATGCAGGTTTATTATAGAAATATCACTAGCAAATAACAGAAATACTAAATAGTACACATATATTTGTACCTTTTATGAAATGGCCTGAGTTTATTTATGTGAAACAACTACCTGCAAAACTTTATTCAGAACTCTGTGAACTCATATTCATGCACTAGAAATGTTGCATCATCTGTTTAGTGTATTCCGGGAGTCGTATTCTACTTGCTGTTTGTTTTCTATCATATCAAGACAACAAAGACACAGGAGATGACTTTGGTCTAAATTCGCACTTTATTCCTAACACTTACAGGTTTGTTTTGTCCCCGTTTCCCTGGCCCCCAAAACAACAGGCACACAGATAGCGATGAGTTCAGGGACAGTAGGGAACAGTTTCAAACTCAAACGTTTCCAACAGAATCAGGTTATAGAATCAACTCAGACAGAGAGAGCCTCGAGGTCAAAAAACAGCATATCGTAAGCATACTTCAAAACAGAAAAAAACTGACCCGAAAAACAGATACTAAAGCTTACAGAGCAGTGTTTGTTTCATCTTTTCTGTTCATCGCCACCATCATCATCACCATCATCATCATCAGGCTATAATAAAAGAATGCTTTTGGAGTTTACAGCCATCAGAAAAAAACATGGGAGTCGCACAATGCGGAGAAAAGAAAATCAAGGTGAGAAGATACAGTGGAGCTCTTTGGTTTTCACTATTGAGGTTCTTTCTTTAGCAGTAAAATCTATCTTTGCTGTCCTCTTAACCTTTGGATTTAAGCTGCATTGTAGAAAAAATAGAAAGGAAAACGTTTCTTTTTATTACTTTTCCTAAATAAATGAACGACAAAACGGGGCAAACAATATCGACTGGAGTTACTCTCTCTCTCTTTTTTTTAACGTTGTCAGGTTTTACATTTTATGATCTCAAGGCCAAAGGAAAAAACAAAGGTCTTTAATGAGTCACGGTGACTTGGAAAGTTGAACAGAGTAGTAAAATGAACATTCACAGCCACAGAAGAACTACAGTAGAAAACTGTCAAGGCCTGAAGTGCTCTTATTGTCCGACAGTGTTTTTATATCAACGACAGGCGCTCGGATGCCTTTTATTTGAGCAGATACAGTCCCTAACAAGAATCCTGGATGTGTATTTACACGTGGAATGACTGTGAGTGTGTGTGTTGTTGTGTTTGTAGTGTAGCGTCTCACTGTGGTGGTTTTAACTTTGGTATCATTCTCTGTCCACCACAGCCGAGCCGGACTGCACAGGCACACAGAGAGCTGCACTGCTGTCGGGGACAGAAAAAAAACACAAATCGTAAAAATATTAAAAAAAACTTTAGGTTTACTTTGACATCCGCGCAGTTTTCAGCTCTGCAGTGGATTTTTTTTGGGGTAAATTAGTATTTTAAGTAAAAACATGGGGGTTCAAATGTTTTCCTCCGACAGCAGTGATGAGTACACACACACACCTTCCTCTCTACAAAACACAGCCACCAGGACGTGGTGGTGTGTTCTGTGGGTTAAAGCCATAAGAACTGAAAATCTTTGTTTCTCCATAGTCAAGCCCGCCGGGGCCAGTTTCACATCCCTCGCTCCTGAGTTCAGACAGGTCACGTCTCTTTTTTTTTTAATTTTTATTTTTTTTTTATGTCATTAAAGCTTGAATGTCTATTTGGTTTTTTTTTCATCAGAGTATCAGAGGTATGAGTTAAAAGCCCCTTCGTCCCTGACGAAGAGACGAAGGGGAATCAGAAAGCTTTTTTAGAGAGCAGAGGAGGAGACGTGAACGGAGGAAACTCACTCAACGGACAGATTTTGAACCAAAACAAAGGGCGAACATTAAGAGAAGCTGCTCGTATTTTCAACGTTAGTTTAGTTTACTTCCTAACGACTGACAGCACACCAGACTCGCTATGTGAAATGTCCTGAAGCAGCAGGACCGGGTTGCACGAGCTGTTCGTAAAATCCACCCCAAAAGTGTGTTTAAGTTCTTACAAACTAATATCTAAGTTTTAGACATGTGATGAATAAATCAGGTTGCACCACGCAAATGATAAATGTCTTAGTGATGAAGACTTTAGGAATGAAGACTTTGTTTGTGAGGAAACATTTGTAGCGCCATCTCATCGAGCAACTGATAGCATCACAAGCTGTCTTAGTTCCCAGTCAAAAATGTTTCACTGCAAAGTTGGATTTCCGACTTGGAAAATTGGAAAAATATCCTGACCATAAAATCCAAGATGGCAGCTCAACATAAGTGGAGGCTGTAGTAACATGTTGTTTGTTAGCAATCCGGTGTCTCACTAAATCAGTAGTACACGCAGTACTGCCAACTTCTACCTGTGGACATGTCGCTACTGTGTTTGCGTGTGTACTGTGTACTGACGTATTGGTATTGCTAGCAATGGCTAACCTGGCTACAATGGGCGTCCATCTTGGTTTTCCAACTACTGGAATGCTATCTACTCAGGTGTGATGTCATTCCCAGCTCACATGTCAGAGGTAAATGGAACGCAGCACTAGAAACAACTAATCTAAGAATTAGTTTTTATGGTGCAGACAATTTAAATTTGTAAATCTCTACTCAGTAAACACTTACAAGGCTACGGTTGAATTAACGAAGAGCTGGTGCAACGGTAACACATAAGTCTGATCTAAAATGAGAAACCCAAAGTTTCTTTAAAAGAAAATCTGTGTTATATGTCAGTAAACATCACTGACCGAATATTTAAAAAACAGTAACACACACCCCAAACAGCATTTTCCTCCGTCACAGTTTCCCTGCTACTTTCTCTCTCCGTCTCAGGTTACAACAGTCTTTAGGTTTGGTTTTGCTTTGAAACATTCGTTTGGCATCTTCTCTTCTTGTCTCGATCTCAAGAACCCCCCCCCCCCCCCCCCCCCCCCCCCCCGCAGATAGCCTCACAACAACCCCTGAAAATACTAGTACAAAGATCCAGAAAGACATAAATAGAATCCAATAAATACATAAATAAAGAGTCAATAAATAAAGGTGAGAGACAGAGAAGTTAATAAAATACAAACGGACCATCTTCCCCATCCCCGAAAAAAGCACAGACCTCCCTCATACAATAAATACAAATTTTTTTTCCAACAAAGAGCCCATGAGAGATAAAGAGTTTTAAAGCTTTTGGTTCTTAAATCCGTCGTCGTCTCCGGTCGTCATCATCAAGAGATAATAGTCTCAGTCTTTTTATACATCAGCAACTAGTAAGAGCAGTTGAACATAGATTATTTTCCCCCTACAAAAACCTAGAAGAGCTAATGGATACATTCCCTCTAACAGTGGACGTTTTTAGCCTTTAATCCGCCTCAGTCGTCAGCCCCCCCCCACCATATCATCTTATCAATGGTTGCCTTCAGTACCTGTGTGTGTTACATGAAACTCTGTTTTCAACCTGGGCCTTGAGAGTGTTTTCCTCCCATCAGAGTGATGATCGCCTACTGCTTCACCATTAGAGGCATTGAAAGCTAATTAACTTGAATAAAACATATTTTATAATTCGTCGTTAATCAAAGTGTACCACCGGTTTTTAAATAGCTGACCGCTGGTTTGCACCGTTCCTTTTAAAAACTCTTCGTTGGTGATGCATTTAAGGAAAATGACCATATGTACCACATGTATCTCCGCTTGTTCTTCTTGTTTGCAGTTTGACTTCTAGGTTCGGTTTCCAGGTCACATTATTTGTGAATATGTCGTCCCTGCTCTCAACTGCATTACAATAGCAGAACTCTGAAGTTATCCGATTACGAATAGACTAAAAACTCAATTTGTGCATCTTTTTTGGTAACAAAATGGGTTTTAAAAAACACGCTTTGCCTTTTGAAATAGAAAATGTCTGCGCTCCAAGCGGCAGGAGAGACGAGTTGGCGACGATAGGTTTGATGGGAAAGTGGGTCCAGGTTGAAAATGAGCAGAGTTTAGCTTTTAGCTGTCTAAAGTAAGCATTAAGCGATGTTACTCTTGTCCAACATGTTTACGTGACAGAGATTCGTTTTTACGTGTTGTGTGTTTTGCGGTTTGGTTTGTATGCAAGATCATTTATCTTTATACCGACACACACACACACACACACACACACACACACACTCACACACACACACACACACACACACACTCACACACACACACACACACACACACGCTGAGCCACTCGTACAACTTGTGCATTGGTTTGGTTGTTCTATTTGGTATGGTTGTATGTCTAAAAAGTTTTGCTTTGGGTTGTTTTAGTTTTGGCTTTTTCACAACATTTTGGATCAACAACAAAAACAAAAACTTGTCTTTTATCCTGGAAGCTACATTTTCAGTTATTTACAACCGTAGAGAAGAATAAAAAAAAGGCCAGAGCACAACCGAAGAGACAAGAAGATTTGAAAGTAGGCAACACGTCGCCCAGCACCTCACCTCACCCGCCCTCCCTCCCCCTCTCCCCCCCGCCGCATATTAAGTAGAAAGCAATGAGACAAATCCATACATCATTAACAGACACACTATGGAAAGCAAAAAACAAAAATATATATATATATATTCTCAAAGTCAGTTTGTTGAGGTTATTCCATATTTGTATCCGTCCAGGAAAAAAGAAAGTGAGAAGAAAGCCGAGGTTTGCTGGCAGAGGGAGGGAGGGAAGGATTTCTGTCCGTCGATACAAGAACGGCAATCACAGCTAAAGACAAACAGACAGACAGGGCCTTACTCCCCCCTCGGCTCCCCCCGTCCTCCCCCTCTTTGTTTGTATTTGGTTTAGTTTGCGGTTCAGTCACTCACACATAATAAGTAGCAGTAGTAGTAGCTTTTGGTTTTGGGTTACTTTTTGGTTATTTGGTCCGCCGCTTCGAGCGCACCTCCTCCTGCTCCTCTTCCTCCTCTTCTTCCTGCTTAGCCCCTGCAGCTTTTTCATACCTTTGGCTCCTCCGCTCCTGACCGCTTCTTCTCCTCCTCTTCTTCTTCTTCTTCTTCTTCGTCTCCTCTTTTCTTTTGGCCCTTTGATCGGATCTTTGGAGACAAAGGAGAGGGGCAGATGGGAGGGAGGGATGGAGGGCAGGGGTTTGGGGGCAGTAAGGGGAACGCTGGTGCTTCACCTCTTTCCTTTGTTCTTTTTTTTTTGGTTTGGACTCTTTCTTATGCTTGTAGTGTGTGTGTGTGTGTGTGTGTGTGTGTGTGTGTGTTTTCCCTTTGACTCTGCTGAGGTTTTTGTCTGGACACTCGTCTCTCGGGCGAATCAAGAGACAACGCTGCCAGAGGCGATGCTTTGGTATCCAAGAGTGACTGTCTGGTGGTCGATGAGCGGTCTGGAGGATGACATGGCGATGGTGCGAGCGTGGATGGGGCGATGATAAATAAAGAAGAACAAACAACGCTGAATATAATCCCAAGACTGTCCACGTCCGCCCCTGGTGTCCTCTTTGTAGGCAGTAGAAGGAGTGTAGAGTGTGTACACTTCAGTCTGAGCAGACGTTAAAGAGAACAACGAGAATATTGATAATGGTGATGGAAAAACCTGATGGAAATGTTCTTTGTGAACAGAAAATTAAGATCAAAATAATTAAATAAATAAAATAAATAAATAAAAAACAAAAGATCAACGTGTTCATTTTCACCTTGGTCAAACACGTCCGCTTGGTTTTATTCTATTGACGTGTCAGAAGGGTAGGATTTAATGAATACCAGCCTTTTGAAGTTAAGTTTTAAACTCCAGTTGGTACGTATTGGGATCTTACCTGATGCTATTGTAATTCTAGTAGTAAACCCCACCCGTCTGCCACTCCAGGCTGTTTAAAACAAACACTGTCTGTTCTAATGTAAGGTACGTTCATCACTGTAAAGCTGTAAAGAGAGAGGTAGATATCCTGCATGTGGGATCAGCTTAAACATTTACCTTTGGGAAGGGATACCATGAAGAGCGATGAACACAAAATGATAGAAAAATAGATGTTTTGTAAAAACTGAGAATGAGACTAAAGGAAATCCTGAGTGAAATGCAGAATGCTTGGCATGAAGTAGAATGGAGCATTGAGCTGAACCTGGACAGATCAGGATGTGAAAGTCTTTTTTTGAACTAAAGCTTTTCTCTCCGTTTGTTTTTTTTCGTTTGTTGTCTTTTTTGGTTTTCAGTTTTTGGTATTTGGAGATTTTGGTTTTCATCTTTGTAAGTGTGTGTTTCTCTTCTAGCATCTTCTCTTTGTTTTTTTAAATTCGGTTACAACCACGTGACCTTCCGAGCTTGTTAAACAAATCTTTTCTGCTTGCCTCCCATTTTTCACACAGTCTCTCTTCTCATCCCTGCCCTCGGCGAGTTCGTCTCTTCCTCCAGCAGATAAAAAGCATGCTGTCGGTTTCCCGATGCCAAGCGCAAATAAAACACTCCTCAGTGCCACCTCTCCAGCTGTAGATCATTATTTGGTTTCAAATCCCCCCCCCCCCCCCTCCGCTCTTCAGTTCTCTCTATCCTCTCCATCCTCCCTCTCTCTTGGCTTCGTCCCGTCATCCGTCCGTGTATATTTTTGGCTTCAGAAGACTTCAGCGGGGACGCAGAGAGAGAGAGAGAGACGATATCGGAGACGGATCAGACAGAGAGATGGCTTTGGTTGAAAGGCGAGGTTGTAAATTTAAGATTTTTTTAAAGCTCCTTTAACTCGTCCTCTTCTTCCTCCTCCTCGTCTTCCGCTGATAGGATACTTTGGCTGTCAGTCGAGGATCACTCGGCCATGGCCCCTCCCAGGGGCGGTGGCGAGGCTTCGCTGAAGGAACAGAAAGAGGCGGGACTTGAACAAGGAGATGCGGACTCCTCGGGGCACGAGGTCGGGCTCATGAGGCCACTGGTGCCCGGGGGCGGAGATTGGGAGAAGGAGAGCCTCGGGCCGTACCCGCCAACACCGCTGACCAGTCCCATGGAAGGCGTGGAGGGTGTCGCCATAGAGCCAGTCACCATGGGGAGGAGGGTGGGGCGGTTGAGGAAGAGGGAGGGGCGGAGGGAGTGGGGTACGCCGGGACACCCGGGTCCGCCCAGAAGCATGTGAGCTGCTCCGCCCTCGAGGCCAGAGATGGACAGCTGCCCACTGCTGGCTGCCAGGGCTGCTCGGGGGGGAAGAGAGGAAGAGGAGTGCGGACAGTGATGGAGGAAGAGCAAGGAGGGGGAAGATGGAAAGAGAGATGAGACAGGAAGAGGGGAAGAGATGAAAAACAACAACAACAAAAAGATGCAAGAAACTCAAGAGAAAGCAGAGGGATCGAAAGAAAAAGGCAAAAAAGTGATGAATACAATGTGAGGGATGATGAAGAGAGGTAGAGAAAAGGAGTGAGGATAGGAGCGGTAGGAGAATGAAGAGGACACCGAGAGCAGAGATGGGACACAGCAACAACGGAGGAAGAACAGAAGAAGAGGTGAAAAGAAGGATAGACAGAGACAGGAATAAAAGAGAAGTCAGTGAACACATCAGGTAACCACAGATACAGATGATGAGGCACGACACCGTCTTATCTACACAACAGGAATAAATGATTGACAGGATGGCGTGAATGGTTAAAGGGCTCAGTTCACCAAACTCAAAACAAAACAATTTTCAAAAGAATAGAAGAAGACGAGATCTGAAAACCAAACTGTCTGCATGGATTCTTTGTTTGTAATTTTAGTGAACTGAACCTTTACAAATGAGTCTGTTTCTATCTACATTTGGAGGTGATGAATACGCAACCCCAGAATGCAAGGGGACAAATGATAGTCAGCAAAACGGTGAAGATGATGATGTTTGTTTACCACACACATGACCGTCGGCACACGAAGCCTCGCATCGCCACGGTAAAAAAAAAAAAAAGGACAGAGGTCCAGCGATTCACAAACTTCTTTTCTGGGGACCCACTTTTCGCGACCCGATTCCCGGTATAGGCCTTATCTATGTAAATTGTAAATGAACAATCCTGGCCATTTCTGCATTCATCTTTAATAAGTAAATCAGCCATTTTGAAGCGATCTGCGACACGTTTGATGTATCACAACTTTGTTTTATGCATATGTTATTGAAAACACACACATTAAATACAAAAATAAATAGTGAGAGTTACCAAGCTATTTCCTCTCATCAGTAATAATATGATATTAGATATTAAATATTATTAGTACGCTACAATTATCAGAACAATAGGAGTATTCAGGCTCCCTCGTGTGGCTGTAAAGGGTTCTGCAGATATTAAAGTTAAATAAAAGACTATGGAATAAATTCTAATAATTTGTTTGGCGACCCAAAATAATACGTCCTGTGACCCACCTGCGGGTCCTGACCCAGTCTTTGGGAATGACCGCTTTAGATATCGTAAACATATTTTCAAGGCATCGATATATTATTTACATCTTTAAGAATCTTTTCTGCAGAACTACTGCGGTGAACGTGGCAGAACAAACCCGTCAGACAGAGCTCTGCTGTAACGGAGGGAGTGAAACCTTCTATAGCTTCTATCTATTACAGCGCCATGAGTGTAAACATACATGGCGTGTGTGTGTGTGTGTGTGGGGGGGGGGGGGGCTAGGCCAGGGGGATTCAAAGCAGAAATCCTTTTTTATTTTTTTCGCTTCAACAACTTAATTTCAACCCCGGAACTCCTCTTTCTTCCCTCCTTCAGCCCGTAATGCTATCAGAGACCGGCAGTGCCAGAGCTGCAGTTTCCGTAACAGACTGTATCCTTCTCATCAACAGCGGCCTGGAGGAAGGCCGGCCCTGAACCGAGCGGGAGAAAAGGGGAAGGTCTGAATGGGCGCTATAGGGAGATGGATCACGTAAGGGATTCAAAGCTGAGCTCGACGGACCTTATTTGTGATGCTTAATTGATTTGGCAGCAGATCGCCTCCTTCAAAAAGGGGAATTTTGAGAGGAGACTAGTTATTTAGCCGACAGGCCTTGGTGTTGAAGAAGGAGGGGATTGTGCCTGTTCATCTGTTTACTGTAAGCTGACTTGGCCTCCTAAGCTTTGCCACGAGGGGCTCTTGTCACTTTGTGATAATGGCGGGGCTATTGTATGAGAATCAAATTGAATCTTTCACCACACTGAGCGATTCAACAAGTTTGTGCTGAGGAGGAGGAGGAGGAGGAGGAGGAGGAGCGTGCAGCCGGGCTCGCTGTTGGCTACGGTCGTCGGAGGCTGCGAGGAAATTAATTTTGAGCAGAATGGATGAGGGGTGAAATGGGAAGAGGTCTTTAGAAATGGAGACTCGCTGGGCTGGAGGGGGACAGCCTGCATGCACACACACACACACACACACGCACACACACACACAGACACACACGCACACACACATGCACACACACCTTGCATGGTAGCCAGGGGGTTGCTGCCAATGAGGGCCTGGTTCATCCCTGTGCTTACTCCCATCATTGTGTTCCTGAAATGTGGATGGACCGCAAATTCACACACACGCACAAAAATTCACACATGTAGAGAAAAAGTCGGCAGGTTAACGTACTTATAAGAGACCTCAGGGCTTTGAACTTGGCTTGTGTTTCGACTGAGGCATCAGCAGCTTCTCCTACTTTTTTGTGCAGCAGCTGCTGTTTTCTATCTGTCAGAACCGCATGCCTTAGCTGTGTGTGTGTGTGTGTGTGTGTGTGTGTAAACATGCAGAATTGCAGTAGAACCGGCGTGGCAGCGGTCTGAATGGCTGAATGCCACAGATTCCTTTGTAGCATGCAGCTACATATGTATCAGGTGATGTCAACTTAACATGTTTTCATTTATTTATAGATCAATTCATTATAAATTTTTTTGCAAAATGGGGATTTATTAAATCTCAATTTATCTGACCAACAGTTCAAAAAACAAATACATAAATTTTACAAAAATAAATATATATAAAAAAAAAAGTAAGACGCGGAAACTGAAGAGCGTTTGATTGTTTGGCTTTTGCTGTAACTTTGACTTAAAAAAAAGAACATGTGGGCGGATTGAAGTCGAGCCGCTATGCTAAATACTTAATAGTAAAGAAGTGCATTGTTTTGGATCTTGGATGAAAACTACAAAGCATAAACACTCACCCGGTGATAAGCCCGTGGGCCCCGAGGCTGTGAAGGGCGGAGCTAGCTGTGCTGTGAGGGGGCGGGGTCACAGAAGAAGAGGTGGAGCCCACCGTGGCGGAGCTGACGGGAGTCATGGGGCAGGATGCTGAAGAGCTTGCGGCTGAAGAGGAAGAGGAGAAGAAGAGGGATGTTGATGCCGTGCGGCGGGTTTGAGTTACAGCGTTGTTACTAAATAAGGCTCAGGATCCTGACGGTTCTTCATCAGCAGTCAGGATCCTGAGCGTCTTCTTTAACTCCATTCTACTGCGGACCGGAGAGGGAGGTTGCCGAGCGCAGAGCGCTAGCCTCGGCTCAACGGGCCGATAAATTTCCCAGCTGTGTTTGTTACCTGTCAGGCCATCTGTCATATCTGTGAAGCCCGAGATAGCTCGCACTGTAGCCTGAGGTCTATAAATCACCAAGACATGTCGTGACTCATGGAGGTAAACAACTCGAGATGGGACCCGTGCCTCCATGTTGTCGTCAACAAAACATCATGTTTTCTATTTCAATCTCCCTCTCGCGGAAATCATTTTCTTTAAAGTGATGATTCTTCAGTGTTTCATCAGACCAGCGAAAGGAAAGGCTCCGACAATACAGAAACATCAACTTCTCCCAAATAACGCCAGCAGCACTTTAATCTTCCCGTGTCCGGCCTCAGGGTTCCAAAAAAAAAGGCAATTGGGACTCTGACCTTTAATAATTAATGGACGAGACTCTGCACGGGCACAAACAGTAATTACAGCTGAGCTCACCTGTTGTGCTGAGGCAGGCGGTGACCTGGGACAGACCATGACTCGATATCTGGAGTGGGAGAGAGAGAAAAATTAGGAAATGCTTCCAAATCCATCTGTCCAGCAAATATCTGGCTACACCAAAAAAAACTAAAAAACGCGGTCGAGTAAGAGTTAGTGGACGAGCGGTGGACTGTACCATGTGCGGGCTGTAGCAGGGGGCTTTGTGTGTCATGACAGGTGAGGTTTGGCTGGGCAGGGGAGGCGTGGTGCTGCTGGAGGGGTTGATGCGTTTCTCCTTCTGCCTGCGGTTGCAGAACCAAACGCGGATCACCTCCTTCTCCATGCTGAGCTGATCCGTCATGAGAAGGATCTCCTCCGAGGTAGGCTTCTGGTTCTGAGGAGGAAAAGCGTCAGACAGATGAGCAGATGGGGAAACCCATGTGACAATGCTGGTTTTTACCCTTAAACTCCCACCTGGGGTACCTCAAATGATTTGTCTTTAACAATGTTATGGTGTAATAATAAACAAAGAGAGCCATGGAAGGGGGTAATATTTAGAGGAAAAACATATACCAATACAATTAATTTATTTGGCGGCTCACAGTACCGCAGTGTTTAACGTGGCCCCTGTGGTGTGTCCAACCGTTCAAAGAGATGAGGTTCCTTAAGAAACATAACTCATGAATTGCCAATAAAAAAAACATCAATTTGCGCGAAAAATAGTTTTTCCCCTCTAAATCGATAAGTTAAATTTGTTTTCATTTTCACGTTTATTATTACTCTAAAATTAAAGCTGAGACTCCACTCTTGAATCTGCTACCTGCACCATTTTACACAATTAATTTATCTACAATAAATACCTTACTTTTCAGATACCAGCTAAAAATGTAAAATGCATTGAGATAGGATTTTTTTTCGAATGACTTGATATCATTTCATGGATCTGTCTCCATGTGCAGATATGACCGATACAGCTTCCTGTGTTCTCCTACCATGTGGAAGTTGCGCTCTAAGGCCACTCGCACGTTGGTCTCGATGCTGGTGCGCTTCTTCCTGCGTCGGCCGGATAGACCCTCGATGCCCAGCATGGGGGAGGAGAGAGACGGGCTGGGCAGCATGCTGTCTATTGCCATGTGTTCTGTCGGAGGGAACACAGTGAGACAAGAAGGGTTTGTTTGAAGTAAAACAACCATCACGTTGTTTCTACTCATACGGTGACGGCAAAATAAAAAAATGTATCACATTGATGACTTTGGATTTATAGAACTGTTGCTGACATACAGTATAGCTGAGTAATCTGTCAGCTAAATGGATGGATTACGGCTGCATTATGGATGTATCAAAATGCCATATTATCTAGTAAGATTAAATAACGCGTTAAAGAGAGAGACTTTCAGATTGTTCAGTTTACAATATTTATTTTCAAAAATGACGGCATATTAGGGCAATTGTAGGGAATAATAAACAAAAGCAATTTGGAGGCGTGGGATGAGGGCAATATTCAGAGGAAAAACATAATACTAACAAAATGAATATATTTGCTGGCTCACGATACAGCAGTGTTTTACCTGCAAATTCATGACTTCATAATCTAAGAAGAGTTTTTTCTCTTTTCAATTTACAACTTTAATCTCAGAGAAAAACCAAGAGATTTTCTTATAAAATGCACAGCTTTAATCGTGGAAATAATATTAATAAAGTTTTTTTTTCTGAAAATGACCGCGCTCCCCTGGCTCTATAATAATTAATTGGAGATAAAACTTAGCTGAATTTCAGGAGCAGGACCACACCTCAGCCACTCGCCCACTTCCGGCCACACTCCTATAAATACCTACCCACTCTAGGCCTCGGCTCGCTCGCGTTTTCTGCATCCCACCCTCCCTCCCTCTTGTTAATAGTTATCTCCCCCCATAGTCATCATCCTCCTATCCCATATGGAGACCGGGGGATCTGCAAGGCCCGGGAGCCGCAGTGGATCCTCAGCTAAGCCTCCCCCAAATCGCATCAGGCTAAATCTCCATCAACCATTCCTCAACACTCCAAACAACTGACGAAGGCTCGCTCCGTCCGAGGTGGGGTCCTAAGCTAGTGAATAATAACAATAATTTGTTTTACCTACAATGGCCCTAATACTCCGTTGTACTGTCAATGGAAGTGTTAAGCTAACTTCAGGTCATTTAAAACTTTAAAGTCATGCAAAATGATAAAGTGCCAGGAATAAACTCTGCTTTCTCCATGTTCCTGATGACAGACCGGTGTCGGCAGTCGACCGGGTTAAGCACCGGCTCTGCTGAGTTTTTCGTTGTTTACCTGCATCTCCCAGCCACTTCTCCAGCAGCGGTTTCAGCTTGCACATGTTCTTAAAGCTCAGGTTGAGAGCTTCGAATCGGGAGATGGTGGTCTGGCTGAAGTCGTTGCCATACAGTTTTCCCATCGCCACGCCGACGTCCCCCTGGCCGAAACGGACGAAACAAAAAATCAGAAACAGAACTGAGACTCACGCGACTTACTCCGCTCCACCTTCCTCTCATCCCTGTCGGATTGTACCTGGGTGAATCCCAGCTTGATGCGTCTCTGTTTGAAGGTGCGGGCGAACACCTCCAGCTCCTCCAGGTCGCTGGGCTCCTCCCCCATGTGACTCCCGTGACCTCCGGGAGTCAATCCGGACGCCAGCGAGGAACCTATGGCGCTGCCGGACGCCGAGGTGGCTCCTACAGACGTCCTGACGCCGCTGGCAACTATGGAACCGCCGCTTCCACCGACCACAACATCGCTGCTCTTCTCCCTCTGTCATATCAGGAAGACAGTGTTATTAGGTAGGTAGGCAGGTTTGTGATTTAGCTTTGAAGTGCTTTGTAATTTTGTTTTGAAAGGTGCTATATAAATAAAGTTATTATTATTAATACTACAAAATGATGCAGAGCTGTCAAGGCATTGAAAAACATTCTCTGAAATGAAACTTTCCAAATAAACTGGATAGTGAATAAACATGCATAAAAAAACAATAATTTGACCCTGGTGCATTGACAAATCATAGAGATTACTATGAATCTATGAATCTAATATTGCGTTTAACCCTCGACGCAGGAGGAAGGAATTTGCCCCAGCATGCTTTGGGGGTATCGACTAATTGACCAGATGCATGCGTGATATCTGCTGCTGCACGCCTCGTTTACATTCACCGTCTCTGTGCATAAAATACACGGACAAGCAGGGGACGCCCCGCCGCCGCGTTTGACATGACTTCATCACGGCCTAATGAAAAAATCCATAACGGCCCCCAGGTGTGTGGAGACGCATTCATGCATCACGTTATGGCAGATAAAGGCGGAGGACACGAGGGGAGGCTGTGTGAATGCATCGTCGGGAGCCAAGATCCCCGTTGGACTGGGAGACTGCCTCTTAAGATGGAAAGAAGCAGCATTTTCCAGCAGATATTAGCTATTTGCTTAAACTACGAAGTGACTCGTGTCTCCTAAAGTGGAGCGTGACAATCGAGCGTTTTGCATTCTGCAGGTGGTCTGCAGCAGACGGCCGTTGATAGCGCTGAACGTCAGTCTGACAGAGATTCAACAGCCATTCCATTGGCACGGAAATAACACGACAAGACCCACTTATGTAGTTTCCAAAGGTCTCTTTTTCTTTTTCTCACTTCCCCTCTCTCCCCGTCTCCCCCCTTTCTCTCTCGCTCTCTCAAATTCAACTAGCCTTATTGGCATGACCACAAATTGCTGTTTTTTCTTTGAAAGGAAACAGTATAAAAAAAATCCTTAATGTGACAAAATAAAGGACATAAACAAATAATAAATTATTAGTATTATATTGATTATTATTATTATGTGTGTGCAAGATATAGTCAATTATCTATGCATTTGATACATAAATTAAATGAAAACTGTCTTCCATTTCCCTCGGTACGTTTTCTGACTGAATAAAAATGTGGATGCCTATTATTAAATATTGTTTCCAGACAGGTGTGTATTTTGGGCAGCGTGTGAGGATGTGCTGCTCCGTCTCTACCACAGGTGGCACAGTCGCTGCTCTTTAGCGTGTTTCCTTACATCTGACTCTTTCTATGTGGGAGCAGTGAGCTCTCAGTCTGTACTGTGTTAATAACATCAGTCACTGTCACAGTGAGCTGTCTGCTGTAGGACCAGGGAGCTCATTCTGTTTCTGTTCTGTTATCATTTGGTTGACTCTGATAGCTCTCATCTCTCTCTTTCTTTCTCTCTCTGTCTCTCTCTTTCTTTTCTCTTCATCTCTCTCCCCCGTCCCCTCTCTCTCTCCCTTTCTCTATATCTCCCTTCTCCCTCCCTCTCTTTCTTTCTTTCTTTCTTTCTCTCCATCCCCCTCTCTCTCTCTCTTTCTTTTCTCTCTCTCTCTCCCCCCAGACATTTCCTACCTGTGCTTGGAGTCCCAGGCGAGGTGGAGTTGTCAGTAGTCCCCCTGAGCTTTGCTGAGGTAGCTGGATCAGATTTGGTGTCGAGAGCAAACCTGTGACAGGAAGAGCAACCAATCAATAAACTAAACAATCCACCAAATGACTCAATTAATTATCCGGTAAAGCAACCAGGTAACAACAACAACGCATGCTGTAAAAAGAATCAACAAACAGTGATTTATGGCTCTAAAATGAAGTATGCATTATTTTTGATTAAAAACAGAAAGATTTAGTGAAATCTCGGTGGTTTTGGTCCTTCAGAGTTCCTGTTCTGTGGCTCAATTGCGTATTTTATTGTAATCATTAGAACTGAAGATCAGGCGATGACCTCACCCTGCTGCTGCGCCTGTGCTGGCTGAGACAGGAGGAACTGGGCAGGAGACTGGAGATGATGACCCGGCATCAAAACCAGCTGCTGGAGCTGCAACAGCTGCTGGATGTCCTGCAACGACAGACACGGACATGTGTCAGTCCACAGCACAGAGAAACCGGGCTTCAAGGAAACACAGAAGTCTTTGAAGAAGTGTTAAAGTTGCAACTCACGGGTGAGATGCTTATCTTCATGTGTATCTATCGACCAGCAGGGTGGTTTCAGTAAAAAGGTTCATACCTGGGCTGTGAGCTGGATTGGCTGTGACAGGGTCAGCTGTGGTGGAGGCGGGACTTGGATAGTTTGTTCCTGTTTGGTTTGTTGCTGCTGCTGGGATTGCGACTGGTTCTGCTGCTGCTGCTGGTTGGCCTGTTGCTGGGCGGCGGCGTGGGCTGCGTGGGCTGCGTGGGCTGCATGGGCGGCGTGGGCGGCGTTGGACTGCTGAACGGCGGCCGCCAGGAGCTGAGCCTGAGCCTGTTGGAGGAGCAGCTGCTGCTGGGCCGGGAGGAGAGCAGCAAGCTGTGTGGGGGGGAAAGAGCAGGGGGGCGAGGAGGAGGAGGAGGAGCGATGGCGTTGAGGCGAGAAAGAAACGAGATGAAGACGTACAGACGCAGGAAGGGGATGTGAAGGACAGGGCGAGGTATGACGACAAAAGGAGGAGAGAGCGGTGAAGGAAGAATGAAATGATCGGGACATGAGTGGAGACATAAAGGAAAGTCAGCAGAGAGAACAAAGAGCAGTTCCAGGAATAGAGGCGTAGACGAATCTGTTAGCGCAGAGTAAAAGCATGCCGGAGCCAAGACAAGCAAGAGAAGCCTTCCACTTAACTTACAGAACATTTAGCTCAGGTATTTCTCTTCCTACGTGTTGTGCAAGTGTTTTCATGTCCTTCAGGGCAGTTATGCCATTTTACTGAATGTTCCCCTGCGCGCGACAGTTGCCACAACATTCCTCTGAGCTTAACATGGAGAAGTGAACATAGGGTGGAACATACGAATGCTGCTTATTTCATTCACAGAGCATTTAACTCAACTTCATTTAGACACAGATGTGGACTACTGCGGCTACATCTTCTAACACGAGGCAGAAAAAGAGCAGAAGGGCTGAGCTGACATTTCAAGAGAGACTTTGAGTCTTTCAACTTGTTAAGAAAGTGACTGAAAAGATAAAATAGTTCTGATTTTGTAGATAATGCCACATTTTTCTGTACAAATGTTGCTAAATTTCCAAATGAAATCAGTTTTCATATAAAGTCAAAATGAACTGAGGGGAACTGTCCAGCTTTGAAATCAGTTAAGACAGTCGCCATGTTGGACAAGAACGGGGTCAAAACGTTCCACTTGGCAATTGCATTACAAAAAACAAAAACATTTTCTAAACACAATTTACTGTGTGTGTGTGTGTGTTGTCTCACCCCTGCTAGCTGACTGCCAGCCAGCATCATCTGTGTGTGGTGGTGTTGTTGCTGTTGCTGTTGTTGTTGCTGTTGTTGTTGCTGTTGTTGTTGCTGTTGCTGTTGTTGTTGCTGTTGTTGCTGTTGTTGCTGTTGTTGCTGTTGCTGGGAGGGAGGTGCAGGAGGTGCAGGAGGGACGGTGCTGTGGGTCATCTCCTCGCTCTCCTCGCTCTTTCCCTAAAGAAGATCACAGAGGCCCACCTTCATTCAGCAACTTCGGCATACTGCTGATCGGACTTTTAGTTGTTTTGCTGGAGCGGACAAATGTTCTCTACGTTCATGTAAACTCAAGTGGTACTGAACCTGCACAACAATCCAACGCCGAAAGAATAGGTCTGTTTTATTGCAGACGTTCAACTCAATATGACTGACTATATTTCTGCCTCCGCTTTCCGCATTTTGCTTTCTCGCACAAAACACGATGCAGTATTGAACCAACATCTGACAAACAGCAGACGTTCAGCAGCTGCATACTGAGGAACCAGTTTGGCCCCCACTCTCACAAACGTCCCATTAAACCGGGGCACAGGTTTCTCAGAATGTAGAGCCGTTAGAAGACAAACCAGATTGTGCAGGTGAAGAGAGAGAGTCAAAGATAATTCATCAGCGCTTCATCGTGTGACTCCGTGAGCTCGAGCCTCTATTGCTGCTCACTGCTGATTCAATTGTTCAAGTGTTCGTCCCGTCCAGAGGGTTGACTCAACCCTCCTCGTTTTTCGAGGTGTCAGGAACGCTGCTTACCTCTGACCTCCGGCTGTCGTTACCCATCCATCACCACCGCACTGTGCTGCTTCTTTACCTGTCAATCACTCACTGCCACCTCGTTCACATCCTTTAGGATGGACAACACTTCCACACTTTTCCAGGACTTTATCAAGGACCCTTAATAGCATTTATAACTGTACCGTATGCTCCAAATGTTAATTATTGTATGAAAATGAAGACAAACAACTTTTTCACTCTCTAATAGTTGGAAAACAGCTGCGGAAAATAAAAATTCACTGTAACAATTCATTCCGTAGCACACAACAAAATTCTTTCCAAAATGACTTTCCAAAACCTGTCACTCTCAAAAAATGAGAGTGTAATTTGATCCTCTCTTCCTTCTGCCTTCTCTCTCTCAGGGCTCTTTGGCTCTCAGTAAAGACGGACGGAGACAGATCTTATATAATTAGTGCTGCCTACAAGAGTGTCACCTTGGGCACCAACGTCATTAAACACACCACAGATGCCTTCATGCCCACACAACCACCCGCTCACACCCAGCTGCATGATCACGTCAGGCAGAAACCTCCGGTTCTAAAAAGTAAAGCCAATGCAGAAGTGCCTTAAACCTGCATTCTCTCTAATGAGGGGGCGACTCCTCTGGTTGTATAGAAGTCTATGAGAAAATGACTCTACTTCTCTCTTGATTTATTACCTCAGTAAACATTGTAAACATGAGTTTATGGTCTCAATCTCTAGTTTCAAGTCTTCTTCAATACAGCATGATGTTCATTTAGTACATTATGGTCCATTTAGAGTCAAATAGACCATAAAGCAGGGGATGCTTTAGGGCGGGGCTACTTTGTGATTGCCACAGCGTTGCTTTCATCTTAGAACTTTAACCCTTTCATAGTGTATCTTCAGTTCATGTTACCACTCCGACGTGTTATGTACACCCTCCACCCTCTCGTGTCCTTTCTGGTTTCAAAAGAACAAGTTGGTCGACAACCAACAAACCAAGATGGCGACGGCCAAAATACAGAACAGAGGCTTCAGAACGGTGGTCCACAAACTAATGGCTGATGTCACGGTAACTACCTTCTTAGATACAGTCTATTGTATTCATTGTAGGAATTGTTCTTTTCAATACGTACACAAAAACACAATTAAAAAAACATAAAAGGTATTAAAACTACATTTGTTGACAACATTCAGAAGTCGGTACAGGAAAGTGATTTTTAAAGCGTGAACGGATATAAAAAAGAATCACTCAGCTCTTAATGGCGTGTACACACACACACACACACACACACACACACACACACACACACACACACACACAAAAGGTTTGATTGCTACAGATTTTTGATGTTTAAGCTGATGACAGCCAATATTTATGAAAGGGTTATGAGCTGGGATTGACCAAAGCAACACACACACACACACACACACACACACACACACACACCTTGCTGACAGCCGGTGTGGGAGAGAGGCTGAAGGGGCTTGTTTTCATCGGCTGGACCTGCAGGAGCACACACACATACACACACACACACACACACATACACAGACACGAGTGTTACAAATACAATCATGCACATTCCCAACATCAGCATCATCAGGTGAAACACAACCCTTTAATGTGGGTCAGCGAGCTCCCCGAGGGCCTCACAGGTTCAGTTACTCTCCCCTACAGCGGACTATGGAGACGGCTCAGACTGCGTATCAGTTACTCAAACAGCAACAGAAGTGGAGATCCACATGAAACCACAATTTCCCATGACTTCCCAAGATTGAGTTAATTTTGTTTAAAAAAAAAATATATAGTTAGTTGTGTACTGTATGCGAGCGTTATGAAACAACAAAGTTCACTTTAATATTGATGTAGCAGGATCTTCGAGAAAGCAGGTGGTTGACTACACACTAAATATCAAACCACTCTGATGATGAACAGAAAAGCAACGTTAAATGTCACTGTGAGGATTTGATAGAGATATTGTTGCTGTGATTAATTCACTTATCTAAATCTATTTTGTATTGTGATAATTTATAGTCACAATAACAAATTATTGTATCCGTAGTTTGATGAAGATTCTATTTAATTTCATTCATTTGTTATGGAACAAGAGTTTCACTGTGTATGATTTGACAGATGACAATAAAACAAAAGTTTATGAAACTCAGTGCCACGCTTACTGTATTCATAATGACTCCTTTAATTAATGTAGCTAACTATTATATACAGTATATATATATGTAGAACTATTATTATCAGTCATAAGAATAAAAGAATAAAACCCACCTGGTCATCAGGGCTGTTTCTGTTAGAGTCTGAAACACAGAGGGATTGTTTATTAGAGTGTGTGTGTGTGTGTGTGTGTGTGTGTGTGTGTGTGTGTGTGTGTTCACTGGGTCGTAGAAATTGCACCATGCCAATGACTTAAAGGAAGTAACGTTCACTTAAAAACACAAGAGAAAACTGCTCAGGTTAATTCACGTGTCACATAATTGAACTATGATGATTTGACATGTGTAAATAAAATGTCATTATTATTCACATCATGAAATATGTATATATATATATATGTATATATGTGTGTGTGTGTGTGTGTGAGTGTGTTTGTGTACCTGAACTGTCCCCTGGATACTCAGCCCCAGGCTTCTCCTCCTCTGCTGCTTTAGACATCCTGATATCTGCAAGAACACACACACACACACACACACACACACACACACACACACACACACACACACACATCAGAAAGGGTCACGGAACATACACAGAGGTTTGTAAGGCGATGACGCGTGGTTAAGAACACAGAGAGGGTTGGCGGTTCAAATTCCTGGATGATGGGATAACACACACACCGTTTCTCTGCATTTATTGAAAAATAATGAGAATAAAAAAGCTTCATTCTATCAAAAAAGCAGTGGAATCGATAATGAATGTTGAAAACTCCAAACTTTTTCATAATCATAACTTGCATAATGTTTGAACTTCTCCCCTCTGGGAGGCGCTGTAGCACAACAAGCAGACAGAAGAACAGTGTCTTCACTTGACTTCATGTCATTCGCTGTCAGTAAACATCTAACAGCAAAATATCTGCTGCTGCCGTGAAAGATCATCATTTTTACAGTTTTAAATGCACTTTACATTTGTTTGTACATATCATCATCTGTCACTGTCAATATAAATCCTGCACACTCACTATATATATCCATTCAGGATTTACTTCTTTGCACTATTTATATTGTTGATTTGATCCCCTCAACTAGTTCTAGCAAATAAAGGTGTCAAACTACAATTTTATTTCATTTTTTTTAAACAGGAATCTACTGACCGAATGAGTTTTTATCATTTTAGTCAAACTAAGTAATTACTAAGTAAAGACATCCCCGGTGCAGCTCTTGCACACACACACACACACACACACACACACACACACACACACACACACACACACACACACACACACACACACACACACACACACACACACACAGATATTTTCTTGAGAATCAAACTCTTTCACCATTCAGATCCACAAACAAGAGCACAAACAATCACGGCTGTCTGAATGAGAGGTCAGTCCTGCAGTACTCTCGCAGGTCAAAGTTCAAGCGAGATCAACGCCGTCGGGAATTCAAAAGAATAGGGAGCGAAATCCGGCGAGACCGCGACAAATACTTTGCAAGCAGTCAACTGTTTGTTAAAGCAGTTGCCGTGGAGGGGGAAATAGTTTGGCTCTATTGTCCCGTGATAACCTCGCTGCTCCGGAATTGAACCCAAAGATGATCTTCTTAGTTCCTAAAAAGTTCAGGCTTGGAAGATACTATACAGCTTTCTACTCTGCTTTTCATCCCGTTTTTCATTGCAAACAACCGAGAGAAAACCCTGCTCAGCAAAATAAACCTCACATGACCCAACAGAACTAATGACACCGTCCTCTGATTTAGCTCTTTGAATGAAAACTTTATCGACCCGGGACGTGAGGGCCTTAAGGAGCGGCTTCTCGTGGCAGATATCCGCCTGACTACCGTCGCTGTGCCGCCCGTGTGCGGTGGCTTCTGGGAACCGTAGCAGTAATTGGCGGAAGACGGGGCGACGCCAGAGAAACTGCATTACTCAGCACTACCGCCGCCATCTTGGAATGAAATGCTGCTCTTTAACTGCTGTCTGTCTCATGCTTTTTCAGGACTGTTGCAGAGAGGAGACATCTCATTAACAAAAGAAAAGCGGCAAGAAAGAGCTGAAAAAAATAAAATCGAAGTACACCTGATAAAACCACAGCTAACATCCCCTGTCCTTCCCCTCCTCTTCCTCGCTATAATTACACCTATAGCTTCTGTCCTGCTGCTTCGCTGCCTCCTTCTTACCCTATGGAGCACACACACACACACACACACACACTTTGTGTATGATACAGGAAATGTGAGACAAGGATAGAATAAATACTTGAAAACAAAAGAAGAAGAAGAAGAAGAAGGGCTTATTGGAAACGATATATAAGCCTGGTGTTTGAGTGTGTGGTAATCTTATCATCAGGGTCACAGACAAGTTCAAGGTGTGATGAGGGGAGGTGGAAAATAGAGGATGGACGGGGTTGAAGGCGTAAGAGAGACAAAGAGGAAGAGACGGCGCCGCACACGGAGAACATTTAGAACCCGCGGAAAAGTAGGGGAAGATGAAATATAAGAAAAAAGACAAAAGACGAAGAAGAGAAGAAAGACAAAACAATATTTACACACTGATGATAACAGTGATGCAAACTCCATCACGCACTTCTCTTTTTCAGTTTGTCAACTTCATTTGTTTCTCTTCTCTGTAATAATGTTAACCTACGCGGTAATGTCTCGTCAATATGAGGGATTAAAGAGGAGGAAAGCAGCTGATGGCATCGGGTGAGGTTTTTATCCATTCATTTGTGTTGTCTTTCATGTGAACATCAATGAACATATTGAAAAAGTCTGTCAGTCTTAACCTCTTGCCTGGGACCAAAAAAAGGCTGTAGTTAAAATCCAGTTGCATTAATTAAAAAGGGAAATACATTTTTCTTAAAGGACTGTTAGTGGAGGTGTTGCAGTTACATCATTTAACCAGATGGTGGGAGCACCCTCCTGGAAATGCTGAGCCTCAACTTTATGTGTGTGCGCACATCAGCTATGCACTGTAGCTATCACAAAAACTACCACCTGCACAAACAGCAGCTTTCCACCATTTAAAAACACAATTTCACTAAAACGTTGGATCTGTTTCATTCACACGAGGGCTTCAATGTAATACACACACACACACACACACACACACACACACACACACACACACTCACCCACACACACACACACCCGTACACTCACACACACACACACACGTACACTCACCCACATGTCATGGGGGGGGGGGGGGGATCCCATAAAATCATTTTATCATCCCACTCCCCCCCTTTCATCTCTCCTAGCCCATAACGCCTCAACTGCCCCTAACCCCTCTGGCCATGGGGCCTTCAAAACCCCACCCATCCCAACCACTGCGTATATATGCAAACAAATCAAACACACCAACTGCCCCCTTCTCGAAAATGTCACGGCACACGTGACATTTTCAGGATTTTCAACAAACTCTTTTTTTCCCCCTCACGCAGCTACAAAAGTGTGTTGTGTGTTTTTGATAATCTCTAGAGTTTTTGATTTCAGGGTCAAATTTCACATGCCGTCCCAACGCACTCCTCCACCCCGGGGTGGCAGTTTGACAGCAGCCGCTCGGATGGAGTCCACCCCCCCCTCACTACTACTACTCTACTCATCCTATCAGTGCTAATAGCATAGAGAGAGGGGGGGGGGGGGGGGGGGGGGCAGATGATGTATCTGTCTTCTGCGGTTGACATGGCCAGTGTGTGTGTGTGTGGTTTGGAAGGGGGTGCAGGGTCACTGTCAGGGAATTAAAAAAGGGGGAATAAGTGAGAGAGAGAGAGAGAGAGAGAGGGGGGTTGGGGTTAGGATGGCTGGAGGGGTCCCAAACTCACCCCCTTCCCCCCTTCCTAGTTGCCCACCCACCCCGCCTTGGTCACGCCTGTCAGTGGCCGCTGACAGACGGCGCGTGGGTTTCTCTGTGTGTGTGTGTGTGTGTTTGAGGGAAGGGAGAGGGGGGGGCACTGTTTGGCGTGTGGAGGTCAGAGGTCAGACACATGGTCTCAGCCACTTCGCGCCTCGCAGTGACACACACACACAAGCTGCCTTTCCCACCTGTCCCCTGTCACATTCAATACCAAACACACACACACACACACACACACACACACACGCACACACACACAAATCTGCAACTGCTGTAATGAGAAGACTTTTCAAATCAGCTGTGAAACTCTGCACTAAACAAAAAAGGAGTAAACACATGATATTCAGGGCTGCAAATAACGGTTACTTGTACTATCGATTCATTTCTTGAATGTTGAGTTAAAAAATTGTGGGAAAAAAAGGTGATGTCTTCAGTTTGTTGGCTTTGTTCAATCAACAGTCCAAAACCTAAAGACATTGAATTTACTGTCACATGAGAGAAAGAAACTAGAGTATATTTGGCATATTTGCTTGAATAATGACTGAAAGAATTGAAATATTTATTGCAGCTGTAATTATGTCAGATATTACGCAGTAAAGAGAAACAGGAAAGACTTTTAATTTGAAAGCTCTCAATGATTAGAGTGTGAATTTGTTTACCTTTGGCCAAACAAACATGGCAGCAGAGAAAGTTGAGAAATCACAGCGCTAACATTTAAAAAAAGAATAAAAAATAAATTTAAAAAAGAGTTTTACAGCAGTTTGGTCTTCAGTGTTACGACCTCTGAATAACATAAAAAAGTTACACAACTTTAATGTTATAAGGTCAGAGATGAAAAACATTTAACAGTTCTACAAAAACTAAAACAACTTTCAATCTAACTGACTAAAGAATGAGGAAACATTCACAAAGTGTATTAAAAGTTTCACATTTGCGTCTTTGTTTCTTTCGCTGCTGCTTTTGAACTCAACACATCTGAGAAAACGGACGACGCGTATCGCGTCTCATATTAATGACCATCACGGCTGAAAACGAAGAGCAGAGCTGTGTTATCTGAGCACGTTGGTCCGCATTTTAATGAGAACACATTGGGCTTCAGACGAGCGGAGAACATGCGGCATGTACAAGGTAGACTGTAGCAACATTATGTCTTCCATACTGAGTCCTTCAGCAGAGATATTTGACTTACAAATGATGGCACCCTACTGTGTTTATTGTATTCCATAGTCTACATACTATGCTGTGTGTTGTTTACCATTAACAAGGTTCACAACTTGTTGGATATTTATGTGGTTAAGCAGCATGTCTTGCCTTGAAAATATGTGTTTTATACTACAAAAGAGATATCATGAGAATGTTTTTCTTTTCTTTCATATTCACACAGTAAACATTTCTCAGATTGCACCGTACTTCTGGAAATAAGACGTTTGCTCCTAATTTCTACAGCAGGTGAATACTGGGGATTTAGATTTCCATCTCGGGAGCTGCGGTCTGCTCCTGGCTCCTCTCGCCTTCACCCCTGTGCTGAGAAATGATCCGCTGCATCTGCGGCCCTGGTTTAATGAGTCCTTGTAGCTCAGCGAGAGGGAGTGAGCACAGTCACTTATAAATACAAACCCAAGTAATTCTGGATTATTGGTGAGCGTTATTGGCTCTCTGACACTCGCGTGACAACAGGAAGAGCCAGTTCGCTAGTTCACCTTCACTTTTCCTATTAGCGTCGCTCCTCCTTCACTATGTCCCTCACCTCCTACCTTTGTCCTCCACTCGGTCCCTCCTTGATTTATTCGGATCTCTCTCACACTTCCTCGACCATCTGACTTCTCTCTGCCCCCCCCCACCACCCGCTTTCTATCTCCACCTGTTTCCTTCCCTTAATTCCTCCACTCCTAGCCTCTCTTACTCACATCCTCACCTTCAATACATCATTTTTGAAGCATTCTCTTTTCATACATTTTGCGCAAACGGTCGCGGAGCTGCTCTGGAAACGGACGCGCACATTGGGGTGGAGATGATTCTCATTAGGGTGGAGGGAGTTGGCTTCTGGCAAACCTGAGGGTGAGCGAGCTGTAACTAGCTCACCTGTGACACTTGCTGTGGCTCCACCACAGTGAGAGCAAAACCGGCGCCTGGTCTCATGAAAATAACGAGTCCTTGTGATGCAAAAAAAAAAAAAGAGAGAATGCAAACGTAAATATTGTTAACATGCTTTGAAAAACAACTGTTAGTGTGGACAGCTGTTCTTTATGCAATATTCACTGTGTGCTGCGTCAATATGTATGTTAGAGCTACCAAAGGACTAAATGAAACAGATAATCTTTATTTGAAGTCATTTCTGAGACTTTCGAGAGAAGAGTCTGCTTCCTAATAATCGTCCGCTTCCTGTCTTTCTAACGGGCTTCCTCCACTGCTTCAGTCTGATGTTACTGGAGGCCTCCCATTAAGCTCCAACGTCCACCAAAAAAACCCACATGATTTCTGGTCAACGTGTCTCTCCCTTCGTGTCTTCATCCCTTCATACCGTCTGCCTCTCCTCCTCCTCCACCCCCCCTCTCCTCCAGCAGTGGTCAGCTGCAGCGGTCATGGCACCACTGGACAGCGCTCCGCTAGCACAGGACACACAGACTCGTTGCCAGGCAACAGCAACGAAAGATCACTGTGTGTGTGTGCACGCGTGTGTGTGTGTGTCCACATGTGCGCACATCTCTGTGTGTGTGTGTGTGTGTGTGCTTGTCTGCTCCTCGTATGTTTGTGTGTGCACCTGTGAGAGTGTTAATCATTAAGAATAAACATGTTTCGCTGCCTGCAGCTGTGTGAGGCACACAGAGTGCCCAATGCTAATGTCTCCACCCATGTTTACACTTTATCAAACGCTATTGAAGGAATATTACGTTTATTTTAATTAACATCACAGTCGTCCGATAAGAAAAAGGCAAAATCAGAACTGTATTTCACATTAATTCAGCCGGCAAAGTTGAACGATTTTAAAGGAATTAGGATGTTTCGTAGGTTGTTAAGAATGTGTTTCATTGTTGCAGTTTTATGTCAATATGTGAGGAAAAAACTCTTTTCAGTGTTTTCTCCAGAAATATCAACCACTTCCTGTCTTCAACAGGCCGATAATATCTTCAGGATCTGTGTGAGCAAAACGCACACACGCACAAAAACCATAATTCCAGCACGCCATGCAGGCTTCGCTAACGCTGATCTGTACGGAGTCGCTACTGCTCATAAGTGACTTGTTTCATGCTTCCATACACTGAGGAGCGTATGAGTAACGCCGTGTGTGGACGTCGTTTGTATGAGTTTGTCCACAACTGTGTATTGTGCACACATGCAGCGTGCGTGTGTGTGAGTGAGTCAGAGACAGAGAGTCATTACACGAGCGTGCTCGTACGCATGTGTGCTCGCGGGCACGCGCGAGCGCTTTCCCGAATATGTCTCTAGAGTGTTTATTATATCCGATACAGTACCTCTTTCTCGCACCACATATTTCTGTGCCGATCGATTCTTCTGACTCCCGACAAGACAATAATCGCACCTCCCTCCCTCTCTCCTTCCCTCCACCATTATTACTGCCCTCCCCGAGGAGCGCAACGCGGGGATGGAGGGATGGAAACAGAGAAATTGAAGGAAGGGAGGACAAGGGAAAAGGAGGAAATGGTCACTGTGTGTTACTTCCCCCCCCCCCCCCCCCCCAGAATCGCGCAGATGGAGGGAGAAAACGGGGAGATGGAAACGAGTGAGCAAGGAAGATGAAGACGAAGATGAGCAGATGCTGAAAATTTAGGGGGATTTTTAGGGTGGAGGCTGGTGGAGGCTGGGAGACATGACAGAGGTGCTTTCAAAGAGAGAATACAAGGGGAGGAAAGAGACAGAAAATGGCAGAGGGAGTGATGGGACAGTAGGGAGGACGCATGAGGGGGAGGGAGAAAAAACAAATGAGGAGAGAAGATGAAAAAAATGCACTAGCGAATGACAAACAGGCAACAACAACAACAAAAAAGTAGGAATCTGAGGATAATGGCTGAAGGTAGAAAAAAAATAACGAGGTGTGGTGGAAAAGGGAATTTGAGGGGAACCCCCCCCCCCCCCCCCCAAAAAAAAAGAAACGCAAGGGTGGATAGGAAGAGCAGAGTGAGTGTAATGGGTGAGTAGGGAGGACGCTGGAACAGTTAGTGAGGAATAGAGGAAGGAAGTTCATGAGCAAAAAAGAGGGACGCTAATTTAGAACATGCGGGATGAATGAGAGAATCTGCAGCAAACACAAGTGAAGTGAAAACGAAAGGAATTAAAGTGAGAAAAGAAACGCGTGTGGAGCGGAGTGAGACTGCGGTGAGACGGTGCGTCCCTGCAGGAAATAACAGGAAGTAACAAAAGATAGTGACAATTGGACTAACAAAGACACACAGCCTCACCTTGATGGTGTGTGTGTGTGAGCGATTGGACGAGGAGGGAGGGGGGGGGGGGCTAGATTGTGTGCAACAGAGTCGATGACAAAATGAACAGACAAGACCAAAAGATGAGATGAGATCAGAAGAGAGAAGAAAGAAAAAAGGTCAGATAAAAACCCGGAATTCATGTCCGAACTGTGTCATCACATTAACGCAGAACAGGAATCAAAATAAAGACTCATGGATCAAACCTAAAATCTAATTATAAAAAATGCAAAGGTGTATTGTGTCCCGAAAGAGACTGCATTTGAAACTATTTCCGTATGAAAAAAATGTGTTAATTGTATGTATTTCTGTCTGAAAACATGCAGTCCGGAAAATTGTTCTCATTAATTTGCACACAAAAATGAAACAACATATTTTTTTTAAAATACAAAAATAATAATAATATATATAATTTTCTCAGACCCTCAGTACTAACTTGACCACCGCATTCATTCAATGGGGGCTGAAAGGATCTCATAAGTCCAGAGATGGCAGAATTCTCTCCACCCATAGGAGATCATATTATCCTTCAATTTGGAGTTATGAGGTTGTCATGTGACTGCAGAGATATTTATGTTCAGACTGTTTGGATTCAGGGTGAAAATCCCAGTAGTGTGTGTGTGTGTGTGTGTCTGTGTCTGTGTGTGTGTATGTAAAAACAACAGCCCGTCTAAAAATCGAGCCTTTCCTGTCTGTCTTTGTGACATCGTTGATTCTGATCTTTCGTCTTGGTGCAAAACCAATGAATGAATGGCCGACTGTATGAGGCACGTAGAAACCAGCACCCCGTCCTCTCCTCCAGCCACGGAAACCCCGGTGATCTACTGCGCGTGCCGCGAGCCGTTGAGACGGTCGGGTTTACAGGTTTATCGATTGGACCCGACTTAAATTGGCTCCCAATTAAACAGAGCGCTTATTTGACCTCTTTACCCCCTTCCTGTCCTCTCCTTTCCTGTCCCGTTAAATACCCCCCCCCCACACACACACACCTCCATCTCCTCCTTATTCTCCCCCACCTCCCTCGCAGCCAGCTCCTCTCCATCGACACATCCATCTCTCGCTCAGTGTAATACCTCTACTCCCTTCCCCCCTCCGTCTACGGCCGTCTCCCCATCCCCATTTTCTGTTACAAGCACCTTCTCCCCCCTCTCTCTTTCTCTCTCTCTCTCTCCCTCTCCTTCACCATACCAGCACCGCCTTCGTCTCCTCCCGCCGTCCATTTCACCACCTTTCCCCACATCTGATCTTCCTCTCTTTCTCTCAGTCCATCCATCAATCTCTCCTTAAATACCAGCAATGAATTATTAAGTGTATTTATTCAAACACCATTAATTATAAAATAAAGCCAGCTTGTCGGTCCGCTCGCTTTGGCTGAGGCCCGATGAGGCCGGATGGGGAGGGAAGAGAAGAAGAAGAAGAAGAAGAAGAAGAAGAAGAAGAAGAAGAAGAAGAAGAAGAAGAAAAAGAAGAAGAAGAGGTTGGAAGTGCAGGAACAGTGGAGGGTGAGCTGGTTTTGTGGTTAGGTTTGGAAATGGGAGAGAAAAAATGAAGAAAGGGGGGGGGGGGGGGGGGTAGGAAATTGGTGTGGCTAGCGGAACAGCTCCCCTCCCTCCCCACCACCCCGTCCCTCGCTCCCTCCTCCCCCCTTCCCTTCCCCGCTCTGCTTTGTATTCTGCGGAGATGACAGGGGGAAAGCTTTATTGCTCTGAGTTGGTATCGATCGGGGCCCCACAGAGGGGGTAGCGAGACCCGCGCACACTGGAGGCCCTTTCGCAGAGGCCGCTGACTCCTGCCTACAGCCCCCCCGCCCATTTTCCCCGCCCCGGCCAAACAAACCCTTCCCTCTCCTCCTGTTTCCACCTGTCTTTCTTCTTCCTCTCACTTTAAAAAATTGCGGGCTCCTTTTTTCTCGTTTCGAGAGGTCAAGAGACGAAGCTCGGCCGGCTTCTATTTACCTGCGTGCAAACGCGCCCGGACACAGAGAGACTCGCACCGGCGGCGGTCGGAGCGTGAAGACTTTCCACGCAAACGAGCACGATCAGAGGTGAAGTGCTCACATGAATACGCTCATATATGGCGGCAACTCACACTAAGACACACACACACACGCGCGTTGCCATGACACAATCCCAGGCTGCGGGGCTGAGCTGCTGTCCTGACCAGTTGCATCAGAAAATCCCTAATCTGGGAGCGTGACCGCCCTCAGTTCCAGCAGGCAGGGATCAGGATGCTCCGGGCAGATTCAGAATTTAAGGATAAGATGGGATGGGGATGCAGGTTTCTGAAATCACCCCAAGGGACGGAGGGATGGGATGGAGCCAGGGATGAGAAGGGGTGGAGGTGGAGGGGGGGAGTTGGAGTGGTATGATTTGTGCACCTCACTGTGCACCCAACTTCCCAGCATTCCTAGGGGCCGAGGGCCAGTGGAGAACCACGGAGGTGGAGGAATTACATTTGTTTTTTTGTCTGAATGAGCTGCAATCCAAAGAAAAGCTTTGAGAGTGAGGACTTTTTACCACCTGACACAAGTGCCACTCGGGATGCAGGTGCATGAAGTGCATCGCAATTTACATTTTTTTTCTTTTAGAGATGGACAGAAAAGGATTGAGAGATGGAGAGAAAGAGTATGTTAGTTGAATTATCTTTGTATCCTTTTCATACCATTAAATCATACGAGAATGTATTTTATTGAATATTATGCTGTTTTTGTCTTAAATACTGTCACACGGAACGAGAATATTTCACAGAGAAAAGCGAATTATTTTTGATCTTTTCGCACCATGAATAAAGGCATCGACCAATCACGTTGTGAGTTGCGCCTATATTTATGAACAACACGTAGGCTCCGTAGTCTGAACCAAAACTGTATTACTCCTTTTAACCTTGACAAACTCAGACCAGATGTTCTTGCCTTTCACAATAAAAGCCCTAGACATATAATATTCGCATCCCCCCCCCCCCCCCCGCCCCCCTCAGTGTGTAAAGGCCTTAAGAGTTGTTTTCATGATCTACAAGCATGAATGGCCTATTCTGATTGGTGGAGAACGATCCAAGATATCTCCACGCACAAACAGCGTGACCAACATAGATTTCTTCAAAACAACAACAAGAAAACAAATCAAATGTTTTCCTTCAAGGCTATAGACGATGTGGGATTTAGGCCTCCCAACTCTCCGGTCGCTCTCCTACATGTGACCTCCCTGCCATTCCACTTAACAAACTCCATTTTGTTGAGGTCTGGCTGAACGAATCGGCGAGCCAGCCACGGAGAGAGGAAGAGATAGACAGAGAGAGGGAGAGAGAGATGGACGAATCGACGGCTGGAGGGAAGAATGGGTGCTCAAGGCCACCCTGCTCTGACCCCCCCCCCCCCCTCCTCCTTCAACTCTTTCGCTCCAGAGTGGCTGTTATCTCTCTATTTTTACACTCCTTCCATCAACAGACTGCCCTAGACCCACTTATGTTCACTCACCAAATGACACATGGACGGACACGCACACACCCGCAAAAAAAAACCCAAGACAATTACAGATGTAGACAATGACCGTGGTTGCTGCCAAGCCGACTGCGAGTCCTCGGAGCGAGTGTATCCTTTAATGTGGGCCGTACGCGTTTGTGTGTGTGTGCACCGCGTAACCTTTTACAGACAAATCACCTGCTGTTTGACCAGAGGGTTTTGATCAGGAGTGTTTTTTCTTCTGCATTAGGGCCGGTTTAGAGGTGCTTCTCTGAAATGTTGTGCCTCACTTTGTTTGATTTTTCAAAGGAAATCTTATATGGAAGGTGATTTTGAAATTCAACTTGAGTGGACTCCTTGGGGAAGAAAACAATGATAAAAGCTTGAGGTTTATCAAGGTTCAGGTGATTTTGTTTTTTACATATGAGATTTTTTTATTTCCCCCCATCAAATCTTTTTCACTATTTTAGAAGCAAAAAGGTTTTTTGGGCAGTTTTAGATTCCTGCTTTGATGTTTCTTATAGCACCTGAAAATATAGACCAAAACATACACTGAAAATAATCACATCAGGTTAAGCATTACACACACACACACACACACACACACACACACACACACGCACACACACACACACACACACACACACACACACACACACACACACACACACAATTACAGGCTTCCAGAGCAGAGATAATTGTAACAGCAATAGAGAGAACAGGTGTGTGTGTGTGTGCCATTGTATGGATCAGATCCATAGGGGGTAGACTATACAGTAACGACCAATTTAATGGAAAAGTCTATCTTTTGTGTCTGTGCTTTTAGACCACAACACACAACAGGGATGCCAGCTTGATGCCATTATAGGTTTCACCATAATATTATGCCTGCCTGGCGCTATGTGTCTATATTATTTCTAATATAATCATGTGTGTGTGTGTTTGCGAGCGAGCACGTTGGTCTTTATTCACTGTAGATGAAAGCCTGCTGGCACACACTGGACCACCACAGTGTGATGTCCAACTAAGACCCCTCTCTCCTTAGCACACACACACACACACACACAGACAGACAGACAGACAGACGCTGTCTGGCTGACTGACCTACCGCCATTTCACACCACTGACCAGTACAAATTGGATAAGGGTCCATTCTCTCTGCACCAGCACACTTTCACACACAGACACAAAGCGCTCAAGTACACATATCTCACTCACACACACACACACACACACACACACACACAAACACACACACAAACACGCTCTACAAAACAAGCTCAAAATGGCCGAAACGCTGCGGTTAGAGTCGGTCCCTCAGTGGCGAGTAAACTTACAGAGCACAGAGGGAAGGAGAGGCGAGATAAGGAAGGAAGGAAGGTGTGCTTTCTTCTTCTCTTTTACGCTCAACTTTGATTACATTTCGGAGATCACTGCTCAAATTTGGTGTAATTTTTCTGTCCACGATTTTCACAAAAATAAATGCAAAATTGGAAGCTGGTTAGAAGCAAAGTTAAAAGTATCCGAAATAATTTCCTGCCAGAATCACCGTCTACTGCGCGGATCAAATCTCCTTCGACCAACTACGACTCAAGAGGCTTCCCAGCACTCGCTCTCCTTCAAACTGATGACCACTCCTGTTATTGTTGTGGTACGGAGTATATGCATTGTCCGTTAATGACGCAGCGTCCCGTCATGCACGTATTCATGTATCTGCACTCTGCAGTTCGTGTTTTGTAGGTGTTGAGCTTCATGTAACATTTTATTTCACTTGATTCAACTGTAGTAGGACAGCACTGAAGGCCCAGGTATAAAATGCACGGCCCGCCACTGCTGAAATAGTACAATGCTATAATACAATAATACATGAATTTGACTTTTTATTTATTCGTGTGAATTCCCTCACATTTAGGCTGCATGTTCAGACTGCAGGCAGATCTGATTTGCTTCTCAACAGCTGGCTGTCTGAACAAGGCCTTGGAAATAAAAATATCTAGGTTTTAAAATCACCAAACATTTACATTTTCCGGCAGTACATGACACTCTGAGGCCCACCAGTGGGCTGATCTACAGATTGGTTACTGAACACTGAAGCGCCAACCAGACCCTCGAATCATCGTCTCCCAAAGACGCACTGATGAATGACTTCATTTCAATACAGCTGAAGCCATTAAACGAAGCTTCGCCAACTGACTTCACCAATGCCCATGTTGCTCGGGCTGATAAACAAGGTGGGGGGGTGTTGATTCCATCTACAAGTCTCTTTACAATTTAACCTCCAAACTTGATTCAAGTCATTTGAAGCTCTTGTAGTAAAACCCCATCCAATCATTCCACCTGGTGGTTCCCAACAGATCGCCGTTTAGATGAAACCTGAATCAGGCCAATACCCTTGTTTTGGCCCTCCCTGGTACTTTCTGGTTTCACTCAGTTGGTACAGCAACCCACTCACTCCAGTCATAACACCCTTGACTTGCTTCTGTCGCGCGGGATAGAGGCCTCTGCTCTGACCGTCTCCCTCCTGTCACACCAGTGGTATCAGATCACTTCCTTATTGAACGTGAAGCGACACCAGCCTGTCCTTGTAATGCTGGTGCTGATGTATTCACCGCTCGCCACGTCGGTCCGTCAGCTCCAACTGCACTCTCTGAGCGATGGCCCGTGGTCCCGGCTCCTTCCATCGGGGCGACAGGTCCTGTTGAACATCGCACCGGTGACTGAAACACAGCCCTTTCTCGTCTCCCGGTCCAAAACAAGAGGGTCAAAGGGTCCACTTGTCCCCTGCATCTTCAGCCTCATCTCTCTCTCTCTCCCTTTGTGTAAATTATTCATGTATTTGTTTGAGCTTTGTCTCTTGCGTGCTTGTGTAGTCCCCTTCATGTGGTTCAGGTCTTCCTCCTGGAAGTTGCTCAACGTCCTCCTGGATCCATATTCCTCTTGTTTACAATTTATCTTTAATTTTGTCATCCTAATTGTCCGTACTCTAATTTTACAAACTTGTTCTACTCTGCAGACGTGACCCCTTTTGCATGGAGGTCTGTCCTCTTCTTGGGGCTTCTTTCAAAATTGTGATTTGTGGTATTGGGCTACATAAATGAAGTTGACTTGACTCAGTGTTCTCACCTCTCTATTCACTGAGATGAAACACTATTGATTGTTAGCCAGGCTTTCAATGCAGCAGCTCGGGTCACAATGCAGCGCAGTATATAGCGCTACCCTTTGCCTCCACCCAGTCCCCACCCCACTCAGCTTCATCTAGAGCTATGTAATTATAGTGTGGCCTTGCCATACCCCCCTATAGTGTCTAATTGTGTGGATGCCGAGACCGCATGCTGTTAGGGAGGGCTGCATTGTGTACATTTCAGATGTTTGCCTTTATGTGCCGGTCTGGCGTAATAATGTCCACGAGAGCCAGGGAGCGGAGAGAAAAAGATTCATGTGTATTTCCCGCATTCTTTAAATGCTGTGCGGTATTTCTATCTGTGAAAAGACTTAAGACAAGCTGAGTTTACATTCTACAGCTTTTAAATCCAGTCTACAAAGTGTGGTGTCATTTTTTGGAATGATTTTTTTGACATAAAAGACATCCTTTTTTTTCTACTCATTTTTTAGCGAGGAAAATGTTCCACCTGATGACTGATAATGTACTAAATAGAGATGAAGAACGAGCTGAATTGGTGTATTTTGCTTTAAATTAGTTAACATCAGGTTAACATCATAACCTTCATGAAGGTGGGATTTATGGCAGAGCTGTTGTTAGGCCAGTATGTCCCAAACCTTTTTTCTGGGGACCCACTTTTTAAAAATAACAAACCGTCCAGATCTATAAATCGAGAGAACGAATTTGTGAGTAAATTAACGTTCCTGACCATTTCTACATCACTTCATATTATCTGGAATAGGTAAATCAGCCCTTTCAGAGAGATATTTGTTTGATGTATCACATTGTGTTATTGAAAACATTGACACATATTCATTAATTATAAATGAAATACATTTAGGCTAACTCATTCTTTTTATTCCCTGTCATCAGTAAAACAAACAGAATGAATGTTAGCCTGTCATATTAGATATTAAATGTTATAAGTAGGCTCCGATTATCAGAACAATACGAACGTTCAGGCTTCCTCGTGTGGCTCAAAGGTGTACTGCAGTTATAAATGTTAAATACAAACCTAATGAAGTAATTCTGCCAATTTATTTTGGCCACCCTAATAAAATCTACAGCGACCCACCTGTGAGCCCCGACCCAGTCTTTGGGAATGACTGTATTAGTTTCAGCTAGGTGGACCTAATAAACTGATGACTGAGAGTATATGTATATATAGTGTATATGTGTACACATCAACCCAAACCATGAAAATCAAAGCAGCAATTGCCTTTTGTATCAAATGACAGCTAACGACACACACTATCTGACACTGATAGAATGACATCATAGAGTCATCTTTACTGCATATGTACACACCAGCAGAGTGCTGTTTCAGTACATCTAAGCAGTTCAGAAAGTCAGCAAAAAAGTCCCCTTAAATCCTATAGAACTCATTTAAAACGGATGTCTCCCAGTCCTCATATTTGTTCCTTGGGCGGTTGTGTGTGCAACTCTTTCATGAAGCCACAGGAGAGCTCGGCCTGTAATTGCTCAGCGGCATTTGTCCTGTGACTCCATTTAATCTGGAAAATGACTCTGTTGGCATTAGTGATTGATGCTCTGATGAGGAGGTTGCTGATGACTGGTCAGGATACTAATGTTTGACTGTAAACTGTCGTTATAAAGTCAAGGAACTGTATTTTAATCTGTAGATTATTAGAGGACCATCCGTGTGATGGGAGCCACTCACTTAATAACTACAACAATGTACCCAAATTAATTTTCCTGTGATAAACAAGCTACGTTTTGACAATGCTGAGGAGCCCAAGTGATAATTCCAACAGAGCCTGTGACAAACCTAAAGTACTGTAATTACCTGTTCCAAACCCTGAGCTGCTCCAGGTAAAGGGGTAACCAGGAAGTGATGCACCGTATTGATATAAGAGGGTTTATTTACACAGAATAAAAGGAGACAGAATATTTGCAGCGTGGATTCAGACATCCGCGTATTTATATATATATATGGAATATTCTCAAACCGAAGGGCCAAGTGTGGTCATGATGTCACATCGGGATCTCTCTGGCGGCTCCCACCTGACGCTTAGTGTACATTTGTAAATCTGAATATTTGTGTACTGGCGCGGGTGTATGCACTCACAGTGGAGCCACGTGGCCCTGGTGTTTACAATTGTTGAATGGGGGCACGTGGGGCGATATCTCACGGTAATCGATGAACAAGGGAACAGGGGGGGGGGGATTGGAGGGATGGGGGAGGGAAAAGAAAATCGGTAAGGAAAGCAGGTTATCTCCTGTCATTAACGGAGGGATTCCCGCGTGGAGGGAAGGAGGGAGGGCCAGGCGGGTTGCGTAGGGGAAAGACCTGGATTCATTGAGAAAAAAACGCAGGGTGTTTGGCATGAAGAGAAAGCAGACAATTATCTATATTGATTAAAGCCAGCCAGCCAGCACAGAGAAGACAGAAAACTATGGCCGGATCAATAGAGAGGGAGAGAGGGATGTAGGGCAGAGGATAGAGGATAGAGGGATAGTCGGAGACAGACGGGGCGGCGAGGGCTGGAAGAGTGACGAGGCCGGGACTCGACAGATGAAGAAGTGAGCGGAGGGACGGAGTATTAGTACGTGAGACTAAAAACAGAAAATGAATTAAAGCTGAGACGAGAGGAGGCGTGAGAAGTGGCCAAGAAGAAGAAGAGGAGACGACCGGGAAGAAATCTCACGGCGAGGGATGAGGTCGATGAATTTAACCGATGATAATACAAGTGTTAATGAAAATGATGGGCGGGTATTTGGTGACTTGGCATGTAAGGTGCACGTGGAAGAGAGTGTAAGGAGATCAATAAGTAGACGTGTTCGCCATACATGTTGCTAGACGGATTCAAAAAGGGAAAGGGAAGAGGAGGATGAGGAAAGATGGAGAAAAAGAAGGAGGAAAGAAAGAGATGGATAAACAGAGAGATGGAACAAGGCCGACGTTTGGTGAGATGTTGGTAACATCATCCTCAGATGTTTCCGAGGGACTGGGAACCATGGCTGAGGGTGGTAACGCTCCTCGTAGACCGCCGTCTGTTTGTGTTTATGTGCTCCTGTTACATTTGTGTATCCACATCTGGATCAAAGAGACAGCCAAACACCTGGCTCGTACTCTACCTCTATAGGACGGTGTCCATACCGCACAAACACAGCTTCAGAAGGTAAGAGATGTTGGCAGCAAATATCCATCAAATACAGCATCTCAGAAATGCACCTGTTGTGGGCTAACTAGAACTTAGTTAGGCTTAGGCAACAATAGCACATGGTACGTTTTAGGCAACAATAGCACATGGTATGTTTTAGGCAACAATAGCACATGGTATGTTTTAGGCAACAATAGCACATGGTACGTTTTAGGCAACAATAGCACATGGTATGTTTTAGGCAACAATAGCACATGGTATGTTTTAGGCAACAATAGCACATGGTATGTTTTAGGCAACAATAGCACATGGTACGTTTTAGGCAACAATAGCACATGGTATGTTTTAGGCAACAATAACACATGGTACGTTTTAGGCAACAATAGCACATGGTATGTTTTAGGCAACAATAGCACATGGTACGTTTTAGGCAACAATAGCACATGGTACGTTTTAGGCAACAATAGCACATGGTACGTTTTAGGCAACAATAGCACATGGTACGTTTTAGGCAATAGCACATGGTACGTTTTAGGCAACAATAGCACATGGTATGTTTTAGGCAACAATAGCACATGGTACGTTTTAGGCAACAATAGCACATGGTACGTTTTAGGCAACAATAGCACATGGTATGTTTTAGGCAACAATAGCACATGGTATGTTTTAGGCAACAATAGCACATGGTACGTTTTAGGCAACAATAGCACATGGTATGTTTTAGGCAACAATAGCACATGGTACGTTTTAGGCAACAATAGCACATGGTACGTTTTAGGCAACAATAGCACATGGTATGTTTTAGGCAACAATAGCACATGGTATGTTTTAGGCAACAATAGCACATGGTACGTTTTAGGCAACAATAGCACATGGTATGTTTTAGGCAACAATAGCACATGGTACGTTTTAGGCAACAATAGCACATGGTACGTTTTAGGCAACAATAGCACATGGTATGTTTTAGGCAACAATAGCACATGGTATGTTTTAGGCAACAATAGCACATGGTACGTTTTAGGCAACAATAGCACATGGTATGTTTTAGGCAACAATAGCACATGGTAAGTTTCAGGCAACAAAAGTACTTGGTTAGGTTTATGAAACAAAAGTACTTGGTTAGGTAGACACGTTTTCATTTTCATAATTTACGTGTATCTGGACTCAAAGAGCTGGTTTCACAAAGCTAGACTTTGGTTGTAGCTTAGATCTAACAAACTAACAGTCAGACACATGTCAAAGTTCATTCATTGCCCAAAGTTGTCCAGTTCTTGCATATCTTAGTATGACTAATTTGCCATGAAGTCTTGGTAAATTAAACAATCAAATCAAATCGCTCAGATCCCTCCACTCAGCACGTTAACGACGTTTAACAATAAGTCAGTCGGTCTCCGGATGATATTCAAATAAAAAAGTTTGTCGTGCTCACAGCTCTATATTTCCAACAGGTTACTGCGCTCCTTTCTCATTACTCGCTCCACAACATTGTTATCGAACCACAAATTAGGAGCCATATCTTACTCTCCTCTCGTCATCTGCTGTCACTGAGTGTTACCATGGAAACGTGGCTCTCAGTTAGCTTGGGGTCGGGAGGCGAACTTTTCAGATTTAAAGCGTAAATTTTAAAAGTCCCTCATTATTTTTCTGTAACCCTAACCTGCACTAGACTGATCTAAGACTGGCCGAACAATATACAGTCTCAAATCGTTCTGTGGCACCATTCCCAAATTCCATGTCAGTTTAACTAGTGTGTATTTGAAACATTTTTGACATCCATGTTATAGACATGAACTTGAAAAAAAATGTAAGACCGAGTTCCCTTTGTATTCTTGCAACTAGCTCCTCTTTGTCGCTACATCTCCCTCCTCATCTCTGGCTTTAACTCTCCCTCCGTTATTTTCTCATTCTCTCCTGGTACCCCCCCCCCCCCCCAATCTCTTTTCTCCCACTTTCATTCACAATTCCTCCATCTCAATTTGTCTCCCTCTCTTCAGTCCGGCCTCTGCCTATTCATTGCCGCTCTCCCCCCTTCACTCCCCTCTTCCTCCACAGGGTCAGCCTGACGGTCACCAAGGTGCTGTCGTGAGCAGTACGGAGGATTGTAGGTCTGGGGCGAAATGGCCCTTAAATGGCTCTCAAACTCACACTGGCTTTATTGATGCTCTGGCCTGACGCCAGCTAGCCTCACTGCTCTCTGTGTGTGTGTGTGTGTGTGTGTGTGTGTTAGGGGGAGAGTGCTGCTGATTGCTATGTTGATTATACAGAGTAGTCCTACACCACTCTGAAAGCTTCTTAACACAGATGGTGTAGAGAGACAAGACAGAGACATGGGGCAAAACACAACGCTGGTTGGAGTTTGCATGCACTGAGCTGGTTGTTTTTAAATACACTGTATATGTCAAATGAAAAACAAGAAAAGTAAAAAATGTCAGTTTTAAAAGGCAAAGAAATGTGCCTGTATCATAAACTTCTCACTGTAACTTACAAAAGGAATATGTCAATATCATAAACTGGCAACGTAAAACAAAATGCAAATTGTGAACAGCAATAAGGTGACATTTATTTCGGAACTTTTTTCTGAGCTTTTGTTTTTACCGTGAATAAAGGCATTAACCAATCACGTTGTGCGGAACAGACATATTCAAAATGTACATTAAAGAGACAACACTGAGGCTCCGTAGTCTGAACCAAGACGGAAACTTTATTACTCCTTTCAACCTTGACAAAGGCAGCGCAGACCGGATCCACTCCCTATGTTCTTACCCTTCACAATAAAAGCCCTAGACATATACACTGTGTAACTTGTTACCAGAGGGAACTGAAATTCACTCAAGAGCATTTCACTATAAGGAAACTCGATAAAACAGCTCACAGTAGTTGAGACTATAAAACAATTTAGCTCAGACAGACTGCCAGACGCTGCTCTGGGTCAATATGATCATTGTCATGGTAGTTGCTCCTCCGTCTGCCAAAATCTATTCAAACCTATTATTGAAAACTGTCGCAAATTTGCATCGCTGCAGGTATGAATACTTTTGATTCTAAATATTCGTGGTCTAAATATACATATATATATATATATATATATATATGTAGATACAGTATATATGTTTCCGGTGTGTAAAGGCCTTATAAGGGTTCAAGGCTTAAGTTCTCCTCCTCAAAACTAATACATTACATCATGAGCTTTCAAAATAAGATGGGGAATTTTTACAAATAATGTTAAAGTACATATTGCGTACAATGTGTATCCGGCAGTTAACGTGATATCTCAGACACTGTCATTTTTCTTTGCCTGCATCTGGAGCAATGCCAGCTGACGTCGCGCTGCGGCGGTCAATCAGGTAAACCGGTGATCGGACCGGAAGGTAGATAGGAAGCAGAGCCTCGTGTGCCGCGTAGCATTGCACCGAGCAACTGTGAAGATGGAGGAGAGACCGATCACCGCCCTGATGACCTTTCCATTTAAGTGACACACGCGAGCACACAGCCCGGCACTAATTGTCCCAGCGCCTAATTTGGTGTGAAGGCAGCCAAGGGGGGTGGATGACATGAAATAGGTTGAACCAGAGAGGTTGTGGTCACTTAGTCAGCGTTTTACACCACAAGGCGAGCAGTTATAGTATATTATGTTCTGCATGCCAACAATCTGTTTTTGTACGAAAGAGAAGGTGTTTTTTTAAACACTTTAACGTGTTCATACTGTTTTCTAGTGGTTTTTAAATCCTATAATGCAAATACTATTAACACTAAACGTGCCATGAAGATGCAGCTGTTACGTAATGTGTAATCAGGGATGAGGCCTTTACATCCTCCAGTGGTCCCAATCATTTCAAAAGTGGACCTGAGCTGATAACTGCATGCTGGTGGGAAAAACTCTAGTCGCTGTGTGGAACGAAACACTGTGGTGGTCATATCTATCTCTCTCTCACTCACACACACATACACACACGCACACACACGCACACACACACACACACACACGCACGTAAAGGCTACATACGAGTGGCCTCAGTCAGTCATATATAGTTAGGAGTCTCATCCACATTGTGGCTGAATGTCTGGCTTCCTTTCCCTTCAGCTGATGCTGGCATGTTACTGTGAACACAATGCAACAAAAAGAGTGTGTATGTCTCTCTCACACACACACACACACGCACATACACAATGGCTGGTCTCTCTGCTCTCTCCCACTCCCTCACTCTTAAACAAACAGAGATGAGGTGTGTAGAAATCACAACTTTGACTTTAAATAAGGATTACAGCTTTTTGTTTCTTCAAATACCTGTCCCGTATAAACAACATGCAGATACGTTATTAGCACATCGTATTTTCATTCGGCTGAGGAAAAAGATGAACTCCTTTGACATATCTCCGTGAGGATGCCTCGGTAACTAGCCTCGCTTTCATTTTGCTTCTGACGTGCGATTGACGAATGACTGAATTCAATAAAACACAATCTACTCCGGCAGACTTGATGACATTTGGAATGCAAACGTATGTTAAAGTATGTGTTCTGTATGGCACCGGGAGGCCGGCTGCAGGGTTGCATTGGTTATAAGGAGCGGTGGGTGTGTATGTGTGTGTGAGTGTGGGGGGGGGGGGGGAGATCACGCTTTATGAAAAATAAATTTCAAAAAGCCAGCATTACCTCTGCTCAGGCCCGAGCTCCAGCCTTTGCATTTCAATGTGAGGTGCAGCCTCCATTATTTATGACGCTTTACACCTCAAAACCACGGCCTGCCTCTCTCTACCTCACCCGCTCCGGCTCTCTCTCTCTCTCAACCCCCTTATTCCCATAGTAACCACTAGCTCTGGGTCTCCAGAAAACACTGTTTGTGTGTGCAGAGGGAAAGAGGCAAGCTGCCGGTGGGATGCAGGACAACGTGCAGGAAGTTCAAAATCCACTTCAGACGATCAGCTGAATTGTCACACTAATATTTAACTTCACATGCGAGCGTCTCTGGAGACCGACAGTGGGGAGATTTTACCGCTGCAGACGACAGTTACGGATGTTTTCTCAACGTTCACGTCGGTGGTATATCTACAAGTTTGTTCAGTGATAGCACCGGCTGTCACAACGTTCACTCTTTGCTGTCTTCCTGTCCGTGTCTCTGCCTGATAGGAGGAAGACTTTTATCTTGACATGCGAGGGGAGACGCTGCCACAAACTGTATATCTACACTGAATAAAACTAACTTCTCCTCAACGCTTAGAATACTCAGACATGGAGAATCTTTAAGAAACGACATGCAGAATGTACTGTAACATTCATGTTATGAATACTTATCGCCAACTACCACAGCTTCACTGCGTTTCTCCACAGTTGTCCCCGGCAACAATCCCTTCACAATGAGGATGTAACAAGGTTTATAGGAAATGAAGGGTTACTTTAGAGAAACTGTCGCACCGACAGTATTGTTGATTTAAATGACACAAGCAGCACTTGCAGTACATTTGCCTGTAGTATTTTGTCATGGGGTTTTGAAATGGCAACAACTGATCTTGTTCAAAGGTATAAAGGTTATTTCAAAAGCAGGCTAGTAAGGCATGAAAATATCCACTTTGACAATAAACTATGGAACACCACCTTCTGTGCCGGAAAAATCACTTGAGCTCAAAACGGCACTTGGACTCTTTTCAGATGGTGAATTCTATTTCTCAAAAATTCATGAGGAAACCAAACTTCTTGGCGGAGACTCAGTTACTGTGGGATCAGCAGAGGAGTCAGAATGTCTGACTCTGAGTACATGGTGACAGGATGGCCCCAAAAAGTCTCTAAATTGAGACTAGGTCTGATATCGGTTTTCAAAGCTGTTAAACGTGATTGTGTTTAATGGTCCCATTATATGATGGAAAAGGAGTGCTGCACCAATTTGGCGTTGCACTCCTGTAACATTGTCCAACCTACAATGGATAAGTTAACAAAAAAAAAATGGAGAGGTAATTTGTTCCATTCCACACATTCCATTTCCCTGTCAAAACCTACAGCCTACATTACCCACAATGCAACGCGACCACTGACAGTTCAGGTCAGAGATTCCGGTGTGTTTTGATGATTCTGATATAACCCCGAGCCGCTAGCCTCCCACAGAGATGAGGAGCGAGCTACAGAGGTCTGGTAAGCTCTAATTCCTCATGTCCAGGTTCTTGTAGTCTTCAACCCCAACCAGCGCTGACTCAAGTGACATCACTTGAGGCACATTATCAGAATACGAGCAGTTCCCTCGGGAGCCAAAAAAAGGCTTCATACAAAGTTTTTTCACATATACAGTAGAACTCCCCACGTGTAGCATCCATTTGATTGGTTTAAGCTTGTTTGGTGGCCATTGGACTTGGCCACACATTAAGAGAATTCCACTATTTACCACTTATACTCATAAATGAGTCCATTTTGACTGTGGGTCATACTAACGCTGCACTCCACCTCCATTATTATGGAGACTCTGGCAAAAGCATGTACATAGGGCTTCCTAAATCACCACAATGAGGCGAGCGCAATAAGTTATTATGGCCCATTATCAGAATAGCCACAATTATAAAACATACCATTTTCTTTTTTCCCCTTTTTACACCATATAGTGAAAAGGAACGGTCCAGCAATTCTGATAATTCCCATCCAATATAAAGGACAGAAGAAGTTTTCTCTTACTGACCTGATAACAGAGTACAGAGTTTGCACACTTCAGTAAGCATTAGGACCGGGCAATATGTAAATGTCAATCAGCTTTTACTGCCTCACATCCGTACCTGGCCCGTGATGAGACTTGAACCAGCAACCCTCCGGTCCCCACGGACTGAGCTACTGCAGAGAAAACAGAGACTGAATGCCATAGTTTTCTGAAGAGCTGTTGTGAAGCTTAAAGTGGGCGGCTCCGGCCGTCGCCACCATAGCGGTGACGACACGGCCTGACTCCCGGCTCATCATCGAAAATGGCCAAAGAGGTAGATCGTCCTCGGGCCCAGGTGACGCAGCAGAAGACACCTAGTGGCTAGTGGCCTGATACGGCACCCTCCTGTCACTCAAAGTGGCCACGCCTGGATGTAAACATGTTTATTTCTGCTGTAAAGTTGGGCCATTATTACATGGAGGTCTATGGAGATGCACTTTTTGGCACTTCCACGTTGGCACCGGAGATAGCCGTTTGGGAGAAAATCTAATTATCTTCAGATATTGTAGGGTTGACCATTGGTGCTTTTACAAAATAGTTACATAATGAGATGTTTGATAATCATCAGTAATGTGGACATAATGACTTATTGGGTAAAGGCAAATAATAGGTAAGACAACACTTATGCCACATAATTATATCCAAAATCTAAGATGCGTAGTCTCATATTGATATAATATCAATATATTGCCCGGCCCTAGTAAGCGTTGTATATAAAAACCCTTGAGGGTCATCTTCCCTATGTTTGTGGCCTCTTTGGTGCTCAGCTGCTCCACAAACATAATCAAGAATACAAAAGAAAAAACATATTTTCACCTTCGGGCTCTGAATTATTTTCCTCAACTCAAATCCAGCTGAAGTGCATGTGTTTCCTATAATTCAACTAAAAGACAGGATGCGTGTCCCGTACATTGTCCAGAAGATTGACATGTGCGGTGCGGGCTCGGTGGCCTTGTGTGCGAGTTAAAGTGTAAAATGAAACTAATGTAATAACCGCGGAGGGCCTGGAAGGGACGAGGCTTTTCATAGGGGGGAAGATTTATAGCTTTGGAGCGCAGGAGAATCTCCATTTCCTGAATTAGAAGCGGACTGACCCCCCCCCCCCCCCCCACAACCCGCCGCGACAATAGTTGGCGTGTAGCGTTAGAGCATCTGCCAGATATTAGTCAAACACACCATTGGCTGAATGATGAGGCTTCTGAGGGGGTTGTAAATTACAATGGGAGAGAGAGGGGTAATATCCATCAGTCCATCCATCTGCGTGTGTCCGGACACTCGGACAAAAGGCCTGCTGCTGCTGCTGCTATGCTGGCCAAAAGCTCTGCTGGTCAGACTTAATGAACCTTACCCTACCCCCCACTCCATCACACACACACACACACACACACACACACACATATATATATATATATATAAACACACCGCCCATCCCCCCCGGTGGCTCTCTCTCCTATCCAGCTCTACCTTGGCCTGCAGTGGCTGTGTCACTGCTAATATTGACGACACCCCCCTCTCTTTCTCTCCTCCCTCCCTACCTCTCTCCCCCCTTTCTTTGGCCGGCAACCGCTGTTGTCCACATCTCACCTCATCCATAGTAGACAGTATTGATTTTCAGCACGGAAAATAAAAAAGGCCATGAATTTTAATGCCTCACTGTCTGTCTGTCTGTCTATCGCCCGCCCCCCCTCCCCTTTTCTCTCCCTCTCCCATTCTCTTAGTACTCATCTTCACCTCCTCTCCTTTTATTCTCAGAGCCGCCTCCCTCCCTCTCCCTTTTCTCTGATGTATCTCTCTGTCCGTCCATCCCTTTCCCCCCCCCCATCTCTCACTTTCTTTCTTCTCTGACCATCGCTATCTCTCTCTATCGCTCTGTCCTTTCAGCAAACCCACCCACCATCATTCTCTCTCCCTCTCTGTTTTTCTTCCTCTCATTTTTGTCCTGAGGGAAGGATAGGGGAGAGAAAAAAGAAAAGCGTGGGGAGGCAGGTGTGGAGGATGCAGTGATGTGTGTGTGTGTGTGGGTCATCTGCCATTTCCAAGCTTATACAGTACCAACCTTGTTAACTAATCTGGTTGTGAGAGGGAGGAAGAGTGTGGTGGGATTTGGAAAGAATTCCAATATTTCAAGATTGAAAAAAAAATCTTTCTTATGTCTTATTAAAACATTAGCTCATTAAAAAAAACCTAACAGACAGTATTTGATCATTATTTAGTAAAACCATCTGAGAAAAGTCTTGTGTTTTTACACATTCCGGCTGTAACACCAGCGTGCTGTTTCACGCCGTCTTACCTTCGACCACGGCTGCAGCAGAGCTCTATTGGATTTCTCCTGTTTTCCGATGGTTATTAAGCCTGAGAGTAGCCACTGGTGACCACTACATTTGACGCCGGCTAATGCTGGGTGAAGTGAGGAACATGCTGCAATAAGAAAGCACCCTCATCTGCTAGAATCATGGAATGGTGATTTAATCGTGAGGTATTTTTTTTTTACCATTTTCGCACATATTGAAGATAATGACGCACGCGCGGCGTGTCATTTTTATCGATATAAAAAGATAAAACCACAGCGCCGAAGGGAGAAAACGGACAAGTCGGACTGACAAGTTGGAACACAGTGATTTAGCCACTCAGGAGCAGCAGAAGGAGAAAGTGGCAATTGCCATCAATGACAGGTTGCATGCTTCTGTCGGCGCAGACCAAGTGTCCCCGTTGTCAGGTAAAATCTCTGCTTTTGCAAAAAAAAAAGCGCAGTTTTCAGAAAAATATATATTTTGTGCTGGAATTGTAATACTGGGTGTAAGCCTTCATGGTTCACTTAGTACATAAATAACAAGCTTTCGGTTACACACATTCCCTGCAAATACAGAAACTGAATCCTCGGTACAAAACGGGTTTGAATCAGTTTAAACCACCAGCTTTACTGCATATATGACACATGTGGCTCCGATATTACTGTAACCTGCAATCACAGCAGCGATCAGATGGACCGCGGACACAGAAAGATAAAGATAATCCCTAAAAACACGACAAATCTCCATCCAATTATGGGGGAGAGATGATACCTCAAGTTAAATATATCGAAACTGTATAAAAAAGAAATATATGATTTGTCTCGTATTTTACAAATTCCCACCATTTGCTTTGGATCAGGTGTCATTGTGAACAAGTCGAGGCATGTGAACGGGTTTGCTCTCTTGAATTCAATAAGTGGCGTCAGGCCTGTGGAGACTCGTATCATAGAGAAAATATAATAATGTAAATTGATTCTTTCTTTGTATTTGTCAGAGTGTGGGCATTTTGTCATATGACATGTGCTAGATATCTTGTTTTCAGCATTTGGCTACATTCTCAGAAGGATATATCTTAATGCACTATTACAGTGAATAAGTGTATTCTAGTTCAACAAATAACCTTCTGTCTCAGGAAGATTTTTCTCTGTTGAACTCATTATAGCACAGCGGTATGTGGGTCAGGGCCAGGGAGAAACAGAATGGACACACAGTCATACACACACAAAAATGCCTATATATATTTATATGTATTTACACACACACACACACACACACACACACACACACACACACACACACACACACACACACACACACACACACACACACACACACACACACAGTGTCAGGGGGCATCCCAGACAATAGCTTCACCTCAGTTAAATGTCAAACAATCAACACATCAACTATTGATTGCCAGCAAAGAAAGCGTCCAATCCAATCAAACTAATTCACACAAGTTCTAATAGAATCCGTGTTTCCACTTGCTGATATTCTGGTCTCAGTTTGGGTCTTGTGATGGTCTGAATGCTGTTGTTAGTATCTTTTTGTGCGAATCCGATTCCACCAGAATACAGTCGTTTTGTAGCCTCAGCATTCAGTGTCGGCTCACGTGAAAAATGAAAAAAGTGACTGCATACATCGGAGTACAACTGTTACCAGCTGGCTGGCTTTGGCTCTTGGAGGGCAGAAGCCATTCTCCATTTGCCGGATAACCTTCAGGCCGGCTCAATCAACTGTCAGCTGGGATGCTTTCTAAACAAACTCCGGCCCATTATCAGCCAGAACGGCCCGAACACTAGCGGCAGGTTAAATGTCAGATGCCTAAACAAATTGGTTTCACACTGAACGTATCCTTGGACTTTGTGGGGCTCTGCATCTCCTCGAGGAATGTTACTTAGCTTGTAACACAACACAAAACACTGCATATTTGTATGTTTCCTGAGGTTAATATGTGTGGAATGTGCGGTGCACAATGGTAAGAGTTTTTTTTCATTATTATTCTTCTTCTTCTTTGGCACTGAGTGGGTGTCCTCTGCAGGCTAACGGTGCTGCGCTGGGACAATGGAGGCGTTTTTTCCGTTTAATGAAAGCTTTGTTATTGTCAGTAGCTGGTTCATTCATTGCATTCATTCACCGCCACGTGAGCAAACTGAAGGACAGTGTGTGTAAGTGGATGTTTATGTGCTCTCATACAGAGATATTATAAGCCTTCTAATAAAAACAACTAGGGCACCTTTAAAAAAAAAAAAAGAAGAGTCATGAGAGCATTAACTTAGTGCTCCAAACTCACAAAAGGTCACCTCTTTCACCAGATATGAAAAATGGATAAGTGGCATAATTAATTTCTAGAACCCTATAATACACATGAATACAAATGATTGAACCACACACACTTAAATCCTCTGCCATTCACAAACTAACACAACCCTTACCCATAAAAGAAACATCACTTTCAAGCCTTCTTCACTGACAATACACTTTAACACAACGAGCTGCCCAATCCTGTTAATTCCACTCATCCACTCAATGTCAAGTCCACCGTCTGTGCGTCCGTCTGGCTGGCTGACCCCGGGCCCCACCCACCTTGACCCTGACCCCCGTGACCACAGTTACCAACCCCCCAAAGCAGGGCCCCTCAGCGAGGGCGACAATGGAGCCTCTCGACAAAAAGGGAACGACCTCAGACTGTAAAGGTGAATTAATGTGAGCCACTGCCCAACATGCTAAAAAATAAGAAAATATTACAAATTAAAACAAAGTATGTTCATGCATTATACTGCCTACCCTCATTGATATAAATGTAGAAACAACAGGAGCACCATCGTCTTCCTCCCTAAAACAAGAAGAACATTATAACTTTCATTAAGGTCGGATTCTATACAGGACTAATGGACTTCATTCATTTTAGCTTAAAGTACCTAATAAACTGGCAACTGAGTCTACATCATCTTTTTTAAATACCAGGTACCTAAACGTCAAATGACTGAGTTTAATTAACAAATAAGTCTCACTTCTAAAAAGATTTCCAGCCTTAATAGTGGATTAAATGACCAGTAAAAACCGACACGTTTATCAGAGTGAAGCTGACCCCGGCGTGTGACCCCAGTCCATCCCCAAAACACCGGCCCACCATCTATCTCTGACCCCCGCGATAAAAAAATGTGCAGCCAAACACTGGTTCTCCCCCTCCCCCTCCCTCCCTCCCTCCCTCCCCCCTGATTCCCCGGCTGCCTGCCAGGTCTGGTCTGCCGTGGCCTGGCCCCGGATGGCCTGGCCCTGTCCCGGGACTTGAACTTGAGATGGGACACAACAGCCTGGCCAGGCGTGGACGTATGAAAGAGAAGAATAGGGGCGGCTGACGGGGTCGCTTGCATATGAATCGCCGGGGCAACTGGAGAAGGGAGGGGTGGGGTTAGGGGGTTAAGGGTAAAGGTCAACCCCCACCCCCCCATGCGGTATCCCGCAGTCTCGTGCAGACCGCTCCCTAACTGACGAGTAGACAAAGGAGATGAGGAGGGGGTCCGGGATGACACGGGGCGCTGAGCGCTCGGACCCCTGCACACCCCCCTCCACACCAGGATGAAGGAGGGGAGAGAGTAGGGGTCTGGAAAATGAACACACACACATATGCATGGTTACACACACACACGGGCAGATGCGCTATGCAAACACACTTAGGCTCACATGTGCCACAGCTGAGGGACAAATACATTTGTCCATTTCATCTGAAAGTGCACACACACACACACACACACACACACACACACACACACACACACACACACACACACACACACTTTGGTTCAACTCACATGAATGAGCACACTGAGGACATTTGCATCAATATTTCATCACGTCTAAATTCAAAAGCTAACATTTGTGCACACTGCGGTGATGAGCACTTCACTCTGTGAGCATTGATTGTATTCAAATGGGCAACATCACCAACAGGCTCCTTGCAGTTATGAGAAGCTCATTGTCCATTTAAAATGAATGTAGCTTTTGGTGGTTAAATAAACCTCCATATATGATAAAACAACCACAACCCTCAAGATAAACTAGATAAAGTATCTATTTCCAAATGACCACACTCATTAACACTCCAAAAGTGGAGTTTTGGAAAATAAAAGTCATACTTTTCTTTATGTGTAGCACTCAGCTTCCCCAACAGCCCCCACCAGAATGTGTCAGCTGATTAGACAAACTGCTCCTCAGCTGAGAGGTCACCAGGATCGATTCCATCTTACGGGTCATGTGTCCTTGGGCAAGACACCAAATTTCTATCACGCTGCAGCCTGGCCCCTAATAAATGTTTGATTTTACAAGCCGAGGTGATTACGATTTACACGCCGGCCTGTATATATATATATTGCAACAAAAAACGCAATCACCTACCGAGCAGAAGGAGGAAATATATCAATTTAATGGAGATAGCTTGATGTAATGACTCTATATCTTCTGGGAGTGTGGTTATTGTGACCGTAGCACACTCTTCCTACAGTTACATGACTCACGTTACTGTTCTTTATTTCCTCTCAGAGATCATAATACACCTTCTAGTTCAGATTAAACACTGCTTGAAAGAGCCAATAATCACAGCCATAGTTGAGTCGCATTATTGAAGCGCTGTTTGATCGTGTCAGTGTTTCCCGGCTCCGCCGTGGAGGCCAACTAGGTGCAAATAAACTGAATGCTTTGTCTTCTCCGGTAACGGATGACTGACAAGACTGTCTGCGTGAGCTGCCATCCGGCCGTGTTCTCTGACCCCGGCAAGACTGGAGCCGCAGAGCTGGTAGAAAACAACCCTGTGTGTGTGTGTGTGTGTGTGTGTGTGTGTGTGTGTGTGTGTGTGAGTGTGTAACAGAACATGACGATGGTCATCGGTGATCCCTCACCGCCTCGGGCGAACACTAGCTAAATGTACGTCACTCAGTCAGCGAGACACTGACATGGATAGAGGCTTTGCATGTGTGTGTGTGTGTGTGTGTGTGTGTGTGAGAGAGAGAGAAAGAGAGCGACAGTGTAACATCCAGATAGCGATGTAGCTGTTGCGGCTCCAGCCACCATGTTGAAGCTAAGCTGCTGTGTTGTGTGCTATCACTGCTGCGGTGCTGCTGAGATAGATAGGAGGATTGTGGGTAGCCCCCCCCCCCCCCCCACCCACCTCCCCACCCCCGAGAGCGGAAAGGGAGTGAGTGCTGGGCCCTAAATGCGAAATCTCCTTAGCTTGCACCCCCGAGGGATGCGGACACAGGGCCATTTTCTGGGAGAGAATCATGCCGCCAAGCGGACAGCGGATTTACCATATTCATACCACTCTTTAGAGGGGAGGAGGGGGAGGATCTTCACCTGTCCCATTTCGCCTGCTACGACTGTGTGGCTGCACCAGCTCCCCGCTAAAACCCCCTAGGGGAAACCATTAAGGAGAAGCTCGCTTGCTCACTCCCCAACGTCTCCCCCCTCCCCCCCCCCCCCCCCCCCCCTCCGCAACATCTCCCTGCCCCCCCCCCCCCCCTTTTTTTTTTTTTCATATGAAGTATGAAGCCTCTTTCCCATTCATTCCGTATCCCCTCGCTAATAAGGAAGGGTGGTTCAGGCAAGGCCAAAGCTAAAAATCTGGCAATATCTGCCGTCTGTACGTAGAAGTGGGGGCCGTAAACAGCTATTTTCCAGGCGCGGGCCCTGATGAAAGATGTGTGGCTGCTAAAAAGTACAGCCGCTATATTGCTGCCGCTGCCGCCAGCGCGTAGAAAACAGCCCAGATTCATATCGATGGCTTTGATTGAAGCACTGGGAGAAACCTGCCGGAGGACGGTTTGTCAGGGACGTCAACGTGTGTGTGTGTGTGAGGATCGGGATGCGTCGAAAGATTTGTTTGGATACCTGCGTGGTATGAAGGGCATAAGTAGAGACTAAGTGTGACAGTGCCATTGTCTGTTTATGTGTGTGTGTGTGTGTGTGTGTGTGTATATAGATCGGGGTAGCGAGTGTAAGAGAGAGGGGCAGGCGGGCTAACAGATTCATATCCAATATGAAGAGGTTAAAGTGACGAGTCCAATCCTCCCCGCAGAGCAAAGAGAGAATGAGATTGAGATGCGGGAGGAGGAGGGAGAGCAGGGAGGAGGAGGAGGAGGGAGAGCAGGGAGGAGGAGGAGGAGGAGGAGGAGGAGGAGGAGGGAGAGCAGGGAGGAGGAGGAGGAGGAGGAGGAGGAGGAGGGAGGGGTGTAGTACAACAGATTAATTTCATTTCTGGTCTGAGCACTCCTCTGCTAAGGAAAAAAAAAGAAAAGAGGATAATAAGAGGATAAAAAAAGAAGAAAAAGAAGAGAGGAGGGTGATAAGCAGGGGAGCTGGGAGGAGAGAGAGAAAAAAAGAGTTTCTTCGCTCCTTTATCTGATGTAGTAAATGCGTACTGTATGGAGGGAGAGATTGGAGCCGCGGAGTGTGAAGACGATTATGTGTTCAGAACTGCTGTTGAGTGCGTCTGGCCTCTGTGCATCTGGGGGGGGGGGGGGGGGTACATATCAACTTCACAGGCCGACCAAGGTACTTTAAATGATGTAGAGCGGCTAAAAGCAAGTGTGAAGCCTTCTCAAATATGTCCTATTTTAATAAAAACTACACTCAATCAGCAATGTGTCCCAACGATTTTCTGTTGCTCAACAAAGGCCTTCATAGCAGACACATTCAGCGTCTCATGCAGGTCAGGCTCTCGTTCAGAAGCTTTAAGTATCAGTTTTATGTCAGCAGCCCAAGTTGAACCAGTCACCTGTTTGTTGCTAGGTAACCCTCCTAACCCGGTAAGTTTTTATTATGGTTTGATGTATAGCTAACTATGCATGAGTGTAGGTATTAGAACGCGCCCTATCGACAACGATAATGATAAATATCTCTCACGCAGGGTCTAAAAATGAACGCCCGCTAAAATGATTCAGCGTCCGATGATGACAATGATCGAGCCGTGAGTACGTTTGATGTCAAATACTTCAGTAGACTTTTGAAATCAAGACTTCTTCAATTGGTTAACCGATGATCAATAAATTAAAAACAATTTAGCTCCAGCCTCGTCTTTCAGTTTGTATTCAACAAAATCTGCGTTTTTTGACAAACACCTCCGATTTACGTGACTTTTACACAATGTGGTTTACACTTGATATAGAGCTACATAATGTACGTGTTCTGTAGCGCCAGGCAGCGGATACAGGAAGCATTGGACTATTTGCAAAGCATCATTTCCAGCATCAGGCGGTCCACGCGTGATTAAAAACGTCTCACTCGCGGACGCGCTGTCCGACGGTCGCGGACGTTCTCGGACGCGCAGGCCAGAGTCCCGCCAGCACCCCCGACGCGCTGATGGATGCGAGGGCCCGTTCATCGCTGCTCGCAGCTTTAATTCTTTTTTTTTTTTTTTCAGGTCAACCAGGAAGTTGCACTGCTTCCCTCGACAAAAAGTCAATGGGATTCTTCAATTGCCTTTTGGACAGTTGCAGAAAATAAGCTCTGTGGCAAACAAGCATTTATGATATTTACACGTTTTGTTCAGCAAGATAATCTTCACAAATGAAAAACACTTTTATGATTTTTGAAAGATGAATGCAATCACTAGAAGTAAAAAGCTAACGTTAGGCTATAAAGGAACTACACCACGGTCACATGACTTCAACACCACCACCACGAGGCTAAAGGCGGACTAGTCGGCGGGATGACGTCTTGTCTTCCCTTTCAGCCACTTGTTAGCAAACACCTTTTTTAAGACAGAAAAACCTTAAAAATGTACTTTTATATCGTAGATCAAAAAAACCATTGACTACGAGATGGGGGAACAGGAAGTGCAAAAAGACTGACGCATCTCCTGGTTTTAGGACTGTATGAAACTGAACTTGTCAGTTTAACGTGTCAGATGAACAGCGACAGCGTTTCCAGTCCAGACTTGAACCCCACCAAGTCTCACTGAGGACTCTGCAGTGGTCTCACTCTGAACGGTTGTTACATGTGTCCACAAAGAGGCCCCTTTTCTCTTTCCATCTGAAACCTGATGTTTTTACTGGTGATGCTTTTGACAGGCGAAAGATTTTTCTGCTATTAGTAGTTGCTGGGGACGTTTGTTTTTTTATTTATTCTAGTGTGTTTGGGGATTTTTTTTCCTTTAACTCAGCGGGCACTCAAACTGGATTCATTGCGTGCATTAGACGCAGCACATACAGCACATGCAGCACATCCAAGTACGTGTGCAGCTCACTGTCTAGCAATGCTCTTAGTCTGTTTTTATATGCTTGTGGAAATTGCACATCTACGGGAGAGCTTTTTTTTTCTTTTCCTTTCTGCCGTGTGGTGACGGCGGAGGCAGTTGAAGGAAAAACTGTCAACAAAGCAAAAGTTCAAAAGAAGAAAAAGAAGAAAAAAAGAGGAGTCCAAATGAATGTTAAAAACACTTTAGTTTGTCCTATTTCCTTGTCTGGTGGACGGTATCAATTAGGAGCAGCATCAGCTGTGTAGTCCGCCCAAAACACCTTCTAAAAGCCCTGGATCTCGCGGGTCTGGCGACAGCATGTGTGTGGGTGAAAATGAGTCACGGAGAGTAAATGCATGTATGTATTTGGAAGCACGTGTGTGTGTGTGTGTTTGTGTGTAATGTGGGTAGGGGGTTAGTTGAGTACAGCAGATTGAAGCACTAACCAGAGCACTCAGATTTATTAAAAAGGGCCGGACCCGAGCGCCTGTCCAACCCCTCCTTCCTCTCTCCGTCCTCTATTGTTGTCACTTTACCTCTGTCTCTGCTGCACCCCCCCCCCCCCCCCCCCCACATCCTGCATGATATTAAGTTTTTCACTAAAAACCCTTCGCAGTCACCGCTGGTCCCTCCATAAGACTGAGGAGAAGGAGGGGGGTTAAGGGGGAGGAAGGACATGGTGTTTCTGAGGTAAATGGGAAGCCCCGGGCCCCTCCTTCCCTCTCCTTCACACACCCCCTTTCTCTCCCCTCCACGTTCATTACCATATCCCCTGTTCGCTAAATTAAATTGGGAGGGTTTAAATCCCACCCCCCCTCTCAGATCGGACGGATGGGTGAAGAGAGGAGACAAAAGAGGTGGAAACCAATCTAACTAACCCCACTTTTGTCATCCGACTTTATTAGCTAAATGTATCAGCGGCGAGGGAAGGGACCCATTGTTGGCTGCGGGGATTCATATTGGCCTGGGAACACACGCACATACACATGCAAAAGAAAGGACACGCGTCGGCTCTCCGTGTGTGGTTTATTGGACACAAACTACGCTGCCGTGCATAAAACGTCCCTGCGGCGCTCAAGATTACATTACAGCGGAGCACGTAAACATGCAAACACTCGGAGGGGAGAGTGTACTCACTCACACACACACACACACACACACACACACACACACACACACACACACACACTAAACACCACTCTGTGTATCCGCGGCCTTCTCATTTTAATCTCTATTTAAAAAATAATAGAATAAAGTCCTACAGTTTGGAGACGGCGGACTCGCACGTCGAGATGAGCTTACTCACAGGAGGGTTTTTTTTGGGGGGGGGGGTGAGATCACATGCCGGCTTCATTATGTCAGAGAGCTGTGAAGGAGGACAGGAGAGCTTCCTAAGCCACGTTCTCTCTATTCATGCAAGCAGGGGGAACAACATCACTGCTCTTCAGGCTGGCACAAAAGACGCGCACTTCTGTATCGCACACAGCAGCAGCAGCAGCAGGCAGTCATGGACATTAGCTAACAGATAAGCACACACACACACACACACACACACACACACACACACACACACACACACACACCTGCTACAGTACGGCCTTCTATACACCCACAGAACATAGCATAACGTTTTCTCATTACAACTACAGTGCTTCTTAAATTTGACTACTTGATAAGTGACAAATGACTCAAAAGAATATCTAATATCTGGTCTACATCTCAACAAATTTCGCACAGGAGAAATTGTGCTTACAGACAAAAAGTCTGAAACTATCCCAATGAGTCCGTTGCTTTGTCTTACCGGCAGCAGAATGTTTAAAAAAACTAATATATTCAAGGAAGCTGGTGGACATAGGGGTCTTGTCCCGAAGACATACAGATGTTGTACTGGCTGCTGAGTTAATTTCTTGGTTCTTCTTATGCTGCGTTCAGGACAACTACTTTAAAAAAACTCGAGAAATCCATCGACCCTGACTTCACAAAAAAGTTTTCTGCGTCGGAAGTGCACATTGTGAATGGCAAACCATACAACTAAGCTGTATTACTTAAAATAATACATACTATCGTATGTAGAAAGCTGTTCTGCATGTAGATGGAGGTTAAAAGTAGTTGTGTAACAGACCACTGTCAATCCGTACAAATCCCCCCTTACAGTTTAACGTTCACCATCACAGTGTAAATAAAGTTTTACTGACGATCGTTATCCGACAATATTCAGTAAAATATGTGATCAGGACATCATTTATCTCTGATAATGTTACATTGTAAACAACCAATCCCTGTTTAAATTAATAGAAGGAGCGCTAGTAACGTTAGCAGCATCGCTAACGGCTAACGAACAAAGGTTCCGTTCGGTCACATTATGATGCGTTCAGGCTTTGTTCAGTGAAAATGAGTACTGGGCAAAGGTAAATTATAACGTTATCATGATGTGTTCAAATGTAATCTGTCAAATGTGGTGTTAGTGAGAAACTTCAATGAATCCAGTTGTTTGAAGGGGACGTTTTCACAGCAACATAAATAGATATTAGAGATGAATTATGAGCTGTTTACACTAGCTCTAAGCAGCTTATAATACGTCATTAAAAAAGATTTGTTTGAATCAATGAAAGTACAATCTTCTATTTCCCTATCATTTGAATTGTGTGTTTCTATGAAGAAACTATAGATGAGTATAACAAAGTAAAAGGATAACATTTAGAATCTTTGATGGTTTACTGACTTCAGAATGGTTGAAATGATTTTTGGGACGGATGTTGACTATAACAAAGAAAAAGGATCTGATTTTGAATTTTTGAACACTGACTAAATGATTTTTCAGGGTTTTGGTCAACAAAATCTGGAGCCTTGTATACCAGCTGCTATAACAAACAACAAATACAATTATCTGTATAAGCCGATTTGGCTCATTGACGATTAACAATCGGTATTGGCGGCAATAAAACCTGATCGAGGAATCTCTAAATTTGCTCCCTTTTTTTCTGCCTATCCGATCGGTGACTCAAAACCCTGATACGATCCCAAACCGTGAGTTTTGTGATCTGTTGCACGCCACCACACACCTCTGACTTTGTCTATAGTGTGAAATCTAATCATTCTGCTTAATTAGAAGGCGAGCAGCAGCCCAGACCTCAAGACCATCCGCCAATCAGTTGAACAGCCTTCAGGTCCGTCTCCCTCACCCTCACCCCTGTGTCCTCTTTTCTTTCCAACCGGTGGCACGCCGGGGCCAAGGTGGGGAATTATAAGGATGGAGGGAGGTATGAAGAGGAGCGCGAAGAGAAGGAATGCCAGCTATGAGACGAATGAATAGGCACGGGCTTCTTTATGGCAGTTATGTGCGCAGAGGAGAGGGCCTATCGACGGGCAGTGTGTCGGACAAAAGGGGGAGCGCACTGAGTGCATTCGATTACGGGCGTGCATCGGTGTTAAACCAAAAAGCTCCCCTGCTGTGCCCAGGATTCATTATTTAGTAGGGGTGTAAAATGGACACTGGCCTATACACACACACACACACACGGTACTAAGATGAGCCATCAGGCAAACACGGATTTACACACACACACACACACACCAGGAATAAGTACTCATAAGTACACTGGTACACATGTTTACACACCCGGAAATACCAGAAACATACTCACAAATAGCCACAAACACACACTAACACACGCGCACACACACACATTACGATTGCCGATTACAAACCCAAAGAGAGCGAGACACACGGGGGAGTCAAATATAGCCTGAGTACAGCCAATTTAGCCCGTAATGGTCTTTGTGACCATCAAGAGCACAAGACAAAGATGACTGTCCAATGGAAGGTGCACGTGTGTGTGTGTGTGTGTGTGTGTGTGTGTGTGTGTGTGTGTGGAGGAGGACAGTGTTTACTTAGATTCCTTTTCCTCCTATATGTGTGTGTCTAATGGCCTATGAATGTTTCCACGGTAACAATGACAGTTTGAGCTGGTTGGGTGGATCGACATACGGACAGCAGCGGAGGGGAAGCAGAGTTCAGGTGACCATTCCTGGTTATGGGTGGGGGGGTGGGTATTTTTTATTTCATATCCGCACAGCAGGTAGTGTCCGTAGTGTGAAATTACTTTTATCATCTACGTGTAGCAAAGACAAAAGGTTCCGCATGTGGGTGTGTGTTCCCTGCTGCAATCACAGTGTGTGTGTGTGTGTGTGTGTGTGTGTGTGTGTGTGTGAGAAGGTAATGTACAGAGAGTGTGTGTGTAAAGAGATAGATAAAATACACAGTAGCCTGGTATGAAGCTACTTACATTTGCCTTCAGTCACGTGGTGCGTGTGGGGTTTTATTTTTGCGGGACACATCTGCTGGCGCACAGGAAGTAACGCGTTCAATGCCTCCTGTTTATTCTGAATAAACTGAACATAATGATCTGGACAAATTCACTAAACTCAATAAATTCAATAAACGTACAGCAAGCTAGTGCTGGGCGGTACCGGTTTTAATTTCCCGTATGATATTCATTTTTCACACACCGTCATACCGGTGCACAGCCGAAACAACTGCTGTCACTCTTCAACAGGCAGCAGAATATATTGTTCGCCGCTAAGAGCGCTACGGTCGGAGCTAGTTGTCTTAAGTGTATTGAGAGGGACCTCTAATCATGGTTATAACTTTATAACACAACAATTAATAACCCACAACTAACGCTCTTTAACAGGGCAAAACACCACGACACAACAGTTTGTGACAAATAAACTAGGGCTGCAACTAACGATTATTTTAATAATCGATTAATCTGGCGATTATTTTTTCGATTAATCGATGAATCGGATATTAATGGGCCAAAAAAGGCGAGTGAATAATAACGTGTCTTTCGTCTTGCAAACTATACCACCCCTGCTTTACTACTGTTATTAATGAGCTAACGCTAACTTGTCATGCTTGTCAAGCTGGATAACGAGTAAACACCAGCACCAGAAGAGCTACTGGAGGGACGTTACGTTCCTCACTTCAAGACAGAACAAAAGTAGGATTCTGTAGTGACTAACGCTGCACTTGAACTCCCTTCCTCCTCATCAAGGACTCCAACATGTTTACGTTGTTGAATCAGGAAATAAATACTGTAGCCGTCTGTGTTCACCCAGAGCTCTACGATACCTCATATCAATAGAGACCGGACCAAACTATGTGCATAAATGTGTGTGTGTAAACCATATGGTACAAACAATGAATAGACGCTGCCGTATTTACGTCTACATGACGTTATTCTGAGTGTTGGTGGAGCTGCTACAATGTTAGCTTAGCCTAGCACCGATCGATCTGAGCTCCATTGAGAAGACAAGTAGCCTACAAATCGGCATCATTACGTAGTTACGGAGTCCCTTTTTGTCGGTTTATTGCCGTTAAATCACAGCCAAATCAGTTTATTTTGTGTTCATACAGCTGTAGTAAACAGCGACGTGTGGCTTGCTAGACACAGTGAATACACTTCGATAAAATCCATAGAGCTCCTCTGGACAATGTTATGAACCAGACATGACGGTGTTTAGTTTCCCGGGATATCTGTGACTTCCACAACACGTACTAAGCAGAAATAGGTTATTTTTTCCATGGTTAATGGCGGACAGTTGAACGGCTTTCAGGACGATAAGCCACGCCCCCTCTCCTGCGCGTCCTGCGCGAATGAACACAAATAGTCCCCGGCGAGACCGGCGGCGCGAATGGCGCTGAACTCAACTTTTTTTTTTTATACTCAAACATCTCCGCGACTTATTGAGTGGCGTAATAATCGCGCGACACAACGAATCGATAATGAAATTCGTTGCCAACTCTTTTAATAATAGATTTTTATCGATTTTATCGATTCGTTGTTGCAGCCCTAAAATAAACAATTTGTAACACTAATAATTGTCATTTATAAAATTACACCACCGAACGGCATGCTGGGTAGAGCTCGCTAGCTAGCCCGCTAGCACAACGGTCTGTTAACAGCTGGGAGAGGCTCCATCGCTACAGTAACGTTACATTAATGAACAGAAAAGAGCGATGCAGGATGAACAAAGACAGACCGGAGATGGACCGATAGAGTCTGTGCCCAAGAGAGGAGCTGTGCCGTCGGATTCAAGGCCGTCAACCAGTAACGTTGGCACGAGTGAAAGAGTGAAGCCAAAGGGTCACATATCGCTTGAAGAGGCATTTGCTCGAGGCACTGCATATGACAAGAAAAGCAAGCGGTGGAGCGACATTACGAACGCAATAACGATCCAGCTCTGCAAGGACATGGTCCCGCTACAGACAGTTGAGAAAGACGGGCTCAGAGCAATGATTAAAACACTGGATTCAAGTTACGTCTTACTGGGGCGACAATACTTCAGCCAAACTGCTATCCCAACATTATAGGAACAAACGAGCACACCCTATAGTAAGCAAAGCCTTTATACATGATGACATTAACATGTTTTTATATTCTATGTACTCCTGACAGTAGAGTAAGCCACTATAAACCTATATAAAAACACAGTCAAGGAGAAAAAATAATACCGTGATATACCGTGAAACTGCCAGAATCTTAAAAAATACCGTGATACAGATTTTTGGTCATACCGCATGTGTGAAAGTGAAATAGGTGTGCATGTGTGTGTGTGTGAGGGTAGTGCCGTGTGGGAACTGGTTTGTCAGCGGAGCCAATCTGTGTGCACGTTTCTTTGTGTGTGTGTGTGTGTGTGTGTAAACACTTTAATATCTGCATGTATGTATTTCAAACTACAGAGCAGATACATCCTCAGTTTGTATATGTGTGTGTGTGTGTGTGTGTGCAGAGCCCTGGGTGGGGGCGAGGCAGCTTAACACAATAAAGCATGTTGTATTGACATCTGTGTTGTGTCTATTGATTCCCCATTATGGAGCTAACAAACCCGCCTGGACGCTTTGTCATTCGCAATCACGTTAGCACCGGGAGTCACCGACGACGCGGCCCCTTTTAAAATCTGATCCATACACGTGTGCACACACACACCCACACACAAAAACACAAACGCAGGTGTCCTCACTTTTCTCGCATTCCTACACATTCGCGGCGATCGTTCCTGTCATCTAGCGCACCGGGTCCACCCACACACACCCACACACACACACCCACACACACACACACACACGCACATAAATGGAGTGGCGGGAGAATAGTCAATGCTGGCTAATCAATAGCGGTGGAAGGTTAAAACCACTCACACAATGGGCAGCCATGAGCTTGCGGTTTTCCAGATGAACCGCACATACCGGACAGATCCATAACTGACATCAACTCGCAATTATCGTCCACCTGTGCCTGCAGCGTGCACTCAAATTACCATAAATGCATGGATTTTTGTTCTTCCCAAACCAAAACATCTGCACTCTGCTGCAGACGCACAACTGTACACAGACCCGGCACAAATTCCTGCTTATGCACACCTCTTGCACACATGCTTTCCAACACATGATCATGCACACGCGCCGATAATGTATGTATGCAATCCACACGTGCACAGACGCATGGAAATAAAATGACGCTCCAACCTTGCACAAAACACAAATAAATCCGGGTACACACCCTTGCATGCAGGCTCATCCGCAAACACATGGACGGACGGACACACACACACACAGCCAATAAATCCAGGCACCGGGGCCTTTGCTCAGGCCCAGTTTGGTGTGGCCCAGACAACACAACCCCCTCCTGGGCACCGCAAGGTGAAGATACTGGGTGGGAGAGGAGGTAGTTATGGAGCAGCACGGAGCACTTTGTGTGTGTGTGTATGCGTGTGTGTGTGTGTGTGTGGGCAGGAGGCTGGGCTTTGAACTCTGCAATAAAAGTTCCTCTGCTCGGTTATTAAACAATAGAATAGGATGAAGTAGAGCAGCGGACGCACTGTTGCCACATCGCCTTATTGTTCCAGTATCTGTCGCTGTGCTCATTTGGATTTAACAGTCACGAGATTGTTGCTTTTTGTTTGTTTGGTTTGTTTTTCTGTGTGGTGTTTTTCATACCACCTGCATAAATATATTTGTCACAAGGCTCTCTGTGTTCTTCCGTGACTTTTCATCACTTTGCTTTGACTGTGTAAAGAGGTAAACTAACCAGAAAAGCAGACAGTAGAACAGAGCAGGTCGGACCAAAGAGAGTAAAAACCAACACAGTGCTGAAGAACTGCAGCTCGAGTAAGAGGCCTCTCGGAGTAGCGGCATAAATACCCCCCCCAATCCAGTCACGGGCCTTCTCTCTGTGAATTTGACAGCTCTCAGTTTTATGTGGGCCACGGTGGCCCTGGAGGATTTTACAGCAGTGTACATCAAATACAAAAAAGAGCATTTAGATTTCCTTTGTTGCGGTGCAGAGCAGCCACAGGTCACACACAGCAGAGCTAGACCGTCCGGTGACATCTCTGAGCCACACAAAGTAAAAGACAGAGAGACAAGGATCGGATGCTCAAGGTGAACGGAGGAGCGTCGGTCTCCGCTCTTCATCTGTAGTAGCTGGCCAGCACAGGTGTATTAATGAGCAGCGAACGAGAAAGAATTCAATGAGGGGCAGCGCTTCAGTGCCTCCCCTCCGGTCTCGTTTCTTTAATTCCAGCTTGTTTACAGTCGACATGGATGAGATGCCAATCGTGAATTTTAAACATGACTTCAAAAGTGAATGTATCAAAAAACAACAGAAACACAGCAACAAATGTGTTCTATTACTACTGGTCTTAAAAATCAATGCATGGACTTCGGTTTCAGGCGGTATGATATTTTTACTCAACCGCAACGACAAACGCCAAAAACGTAAAGTCAAAAAATAAATAAATAAGCTCTTAACCCGGTGGGTTTTTTTCTGCATACGTAAGGAGTTAAAGGGTCCACTGACTGTAATAATATCTGCAGTCCTGTAGCAGCACAGTCAGCTGGTTTAATATCGGTGTCATCATCTAAAACAATTAAAATGCCTTTTTATTTCAGTACTCGCAGATATTCAGCTAAACTTTTCCATTGGTACAGATCCACACACAGTTGTAATATTTCCACTAGTAGAGGGAGCTTCTAAAGCAGAATGTAGACTGATGGGTTTCCTTTAACAGTAGTAGCTAATAAAGCGACCCAGCTCATCGACTCAGGTGACAGTAAACAGCCTAATATATATTACTGGGCGATTAAGTGAAAAGATAAAACATCTCCTCCCTCCGATAACAAATGCAATCCGGTGACTGTTTCACCGCGGCGATGGGTCCGAGGCCCGGCTGAGCTGAGGCCAGCAGTCTCCACGGCGTGGTGTTAAAGAGTCGAGCTGACAAAACCCCCATAAGCCCTCGCTTTAGATCCACTGTAGAACCACTGTCTGCTGTTTAGGACCTCTCTCTCCTCCTCCTCCTCCTCCTCTCTCTTCCTCCACTGAACCTCACTCACCTCATCTTACACTTGTGACACCCCCGTCTTTGCTCACACACTGATGCAAACACACCCGGATATGTGCGCACACACACACACGCCGCTTACAGGTGCAGGCAATCGTACAGATGCACACCTTGGTCAAAGGCGCAGATCAGAGAGAGAGACAGAGAATTGTGGGTAACAGACTTAGCTAAAGTGGCTTATGGGGCCCCGGCCAAATCACACCAGGCAAATCCAATTCAACATCCTCCCCTGACCATGGGGAACGAGAGAGAGAGAGAGAGAGAGAGAGAGAGAGGGTTTGCATTTTACTGAAAAGGCTTTTGAGTCAAGTGAATACTTCACAGAAAGGAGAGAGAGAGAGAGAGAATGAGAAACAGGGGGATTGTGACTTTCTTTCTCTCCACAGATCAAGGATGAAAGTCGGAGGAAAAGTAGAAGGAAGACAAAACGGACGGGGAGATGAGGGGATGAGTGTCGGCCTTTGATCCCCTACTGAGTTTTATTTCTCTCGTGCGTATTGTGGCTGCTTTATCACACCAACAATGTTTACATTTTTTTTTTTAAAGCATCCCGCACTTTTAAAAACTGGAGGAAAGACGCACGAGGGAAGACGACTTGCTAGCTTGTGTTTTCTACTCGTTTGTTATTCACTTGCTCCGCGTGTTCGTTCAAACGATGGATTCTCATCTGTTTATTCATTCTTTCACTCGCTTTCATTAACTTGCTGGTTCTTCCAGCTGTTAATTCGCTAACCGACACTTTCAACCTTCTCATTCATCATTTATTATTTATGTATGCACTCGCTCATTCCGCCGTTAGTTCACCCCCCCCCCCCCCCTAGCCTCCACCTCTACTTCTCTTGTTGTGTCTTTCGCTTCCATTTCTTTAAGGGCCGACATAGATATTGCCCCCCTATCCACCCCCACCACGTCAGAGCCTCCAGGAGCAGCTCTCATTAAAGCCTGGACCGGTTTTCTCCTCCTGACACCTAGGTGATAGCCTAAGTTAGCCCTGCACGGCACGGCTCGCCGTACACACCTAACCCCCCCACCACATCTGTCGTTTGGAAATTTCCTCCTGGATAGATACAGTCAGCAGGGGACATAGGGGGGGAGGCACCCCGCTCTAAACATGCAGACACACTTCAGCACACGCATACGGTCTGTGTTGAAACAGGTCACTCTGCCAAGTGTTAGAAGTCCCACAGGTGGAAAGAAGAAAACGACATCAGTGAAAAGGAAAGCTAATACACTGACAGAAGAATACATTTTCTTTTTCTGTCCATCTGGTGCTATAGTTCTTTTTTTGTATAAACACGTTACTGTCGGCTCTATTATGGCTATAATAATAATAATAATATCACAGACACAGCCCTTTAGGAATATTACAGGAACATTATAGTGAGATGGAAATAAAAATACATAAACTGCTGCCCTTTATTGACCACACTGCAAGTCACTAAAGCAATATCAGAGTGATCACAGGGTATTAAGGCCCATAGAGGCATGATACGCTCCTGATAACCAACTATTGATTGACAAACTCGCTGCGAGTCCCCGCAGTGATGGGCCAATTATAGGAATATTAGTGTCACCATCATCATTAAAGTTAAGGTTTGTTTTTTGTGTGATAAATATGTTAACTTTATTTTGACAGAAATTTGAATTTCAATCACGTCATCTCCAGTAAAGACAAACTTTCTCCCTCAGCCAACTTTACTGTACTGTACTGTTTTCTCAGCGCGGCCCCCTGTCGGAGATCAATACCTAGTAATCGATAGGTGACCGTGAATATTCCAGCCCAACCTGGCCGAGGAGGACTGAAGGAGAGGAGAGGAGAGGAGAGGAGAGGAGAGGAGGCAGATGGAATGAAGGTCGAGATGGATGGATTGCCACGAATGAAAGAGGAGAAGCCGAGGGTGCCTCTCTGTGTGATGGATGCTAATGAGCCGAATATTCATGCATCCAATTTTGCGCGTTTCACATTTTGGATTCAAGTAAGTATCTCAATTAAACTCTCTGCCTTGTTAATGATAAATGCAGTTCATTTCTCTCTGAGGAGATACAACAGGAAAGATGGCAACAGGAAAAGAAAAGTGCTTTTGGGGCTGAAATATTTAGTCTTTGGATTCTTCTTCAGAAAAGGATGCACCTTTTCACGTGTTTGTGTAATTTGGAGCAAAGCAGAATAAAACTAATCACAAGAAGAGCATTAGTGATTTTGGGGAGAAGTTGATTAGAATTTCATACAAATCAAACAAATCAATTTAAACAGCTCAGCAGATTCTTTCTTTCTTAAAGAAATAACATCTGAAGCATTTTTTTAAGACATTACGTTTTGGGGTGCATATCTTTCAGCTTTAAAAAAATGACTTGAAAATATAAATGGAAAAGAATGCTTGATGTGAGTTGTATGTTGTAAAATATAGAGAGGATAAAAAATATCAATGGAATCATGAGATGTAGCCAAGTTTATTGGCCCGTTATTACATTTCAGATAAACCAGATAAGATTGGGATGTTGTGTGTAATTAAATCTACCGGGTTAGAAATAAAAAGAGATTAACTAAAGATTAAAAAACGGGCTTTATTCTTTGTGTGGGTGCACAGTGGAGATTAGAAATGGCCCAGTAGGAAAAAGAGTCTCTTACCGGGGCTGGACCGCGGAGCCAGCGAGGACTTGAGTCTCCAGGCGCTGAAGTCGGACGCTGTTCTCTGAAAGACGAAGGGGACCGGCAGGGGGACAAACATGGTCCTCTGTCGACCTGGGGTTCGGGGTTAGTTTGTTTTTTTGTTATTCTACTCTCACTTTTCTTATTTTCTCATCCGTCGTGCTTCCGTTGATCTTTGGCCAGTTCTTCGTATGCTTTCCAGGTTTGTGGAGAGCCGGTTGTAAACGACGTTTGGATGGTTTAAAAAAAACAATTTGGCTTTTTCCTTCCGTGGATCGAGTCCGTGTCTCAGCGGATTCACATCTCAATGTTGTTATTGTTTAGAGATTTGTGCGGCTCCGGGATTCCACACGGATATCACGGTCTCCCCTTTACTTGCGTCTTCTCGGAGTCAACTAGTCCAACACACACACACACACACACACACAGATACACGCACGCACGTATACACGGCGAGGTGCGGGGCGCGCAGCTATAAGCTTTGAGTGGACGATGTAAAGCTGTTATCGGTATGCAGGCTAATACGGGCTGGACGGTGGCTGACACCCGTTCTCATCGCACCCACGTGAATGTAGCGCAGTCGGTGCTTCCCGTCTTAGCCGCTCTCCATTGGACGTGTAGCGCAGACACAGCTGGACTCCATTTATTGTGTCCAGACAGTTGTGCGTAAAGACCGCGGCGGCTCTCCGTTTCCGTCTCTCCTCCTCGGCCCGGGTCTGCTTTGGTTTTGGGGTTGCGCAAAAAAAAAAGATGGGTTCCTCCTCCCCGGCACTGGCATGAAAAGTCTCAAACAAAAACACACTGTCCAACCGGTGAATCCTCCGGTACAGAGAAACGAGGAGGGGTGGGGGGGGTGGGGGGACTGTCCGGGTAGAGTTGCTTCTTTAATTTTTGGTTCTCGTAAAGATTTGGTTTAGTAGCTGGCTGGTTTATTGGAGAATACACGCACACAAAGCGACACGATATTCGGTAAAAAAAGATGGAATAATCAAATCATAAAGTAAGGCTACGCGGGCACCTCCTGTCTGACTTTCGCTCCTCCCTCTCCTCCCCTCGCTGTTTCTTCCTCTCTCTCTCGCTCTCTCGCTCTCTATACCGCGGGTCACTAATTACAGCAACAAATCGATAGATAAATAAATGAATAAATCCATATCAATAAGTACACCTGTCGTCTGCTTTCCTCCTCCAATGAAGCAGGGAAAAAAAGAGGAGGGAGAGGGGGGGGCGAGATGATACCCCCTTTTTTTCTTTCTTTTTACGCTGTAGTGTCTTTTCTTTGGCTCTGCTCCGTGTCTCTCTCTTTCTCTTTCTCTCTCCACCCGTCTTCTGTGTGTATCCTACGCGTGTGTGTGCGCACGGATCCGCGTTCCCTCCGTTTATTGTGGGAACCCCGGTGGTTTTCGGTCCTTCGACGCGCAGCCTGAACGTACTCTGGCACGGCGAAGCGCTGCGTCCGGGGAGACAGACAGATACCCAGCCCCCCACTTTTTTTTTTTTTTTACCCCCCCCCCATCTCCCTCTACCCCCTCACCCCGACACATATGCACATATACGCAGCACATACACACGGCCCCACTTTCTCTGTCCATTTTATTTCAGCGCACATTTGAACATTTGAACGTTTTATTGTTTCTGATCTGTATTAAAGTTTGACATATGATACACATGTATGTACAATATATTTCATGAACGGGATTCACTCTCCAATAGTCCATGTTGAATTACTAGTGTTTAAAAAAATACACACACACATACTCTCGCGCCCTTTCTCTGCCTACTGTGATCTCGTACACGACGATCACGGATCCGGCCAATTGAACCTCTGATTACTTCATTATAATGAAGCCAATAATCACATCATCGCCGGCCTCCGAAAAAATCGATCGCCTCTTCACAATGTGCAGACATGAATTCAAAGAGGAGGGGGGGACCTTTGATGTATATTTCTGCAGGTGGATCTCTCCCTCTCATATAGATTTACGTGGGTCTGGCTAACGCAAGGTCACCTGCAGCACTCAACTAATTTATTTCTTTTTTCCTCCACCCCCCCCCCCCCCCCCCCCCCCCCCCCATCACAGAGGTGAATAACCAAAAGCCTGCAAGAGCCACGGGTGTTAAATTAGTAATTATATTTGGGGCTCGGGAAGGCTACGTGAGTGCGTGTGTGCGTAAAATGTCAGTTGCGCTGAATCTAAATTGACTGTTTTTCCTATTAAAGGGTCGGTGAAAAGGTTGTAGTTGCCGTGGTGAGTGGAACCTGTGTCTGTGTGTGTGTGTGTGTGTGTGTGTGTGTGTGTCCGACGGAAGGTTGCCTCCCGGCCAGCAGTCCTCTCCTCTCCATGCTCCACCCGGCTGTCAAACGCGCCGCCCCGATCTGCGCTCTGCATTTACACTCCAGATTATCGCTCACATGGATTTTTTTAAATAGAAAAATCTATAGGCTAAATATCGCAGTCAATAAAAGAAAATAGAGCGAACCACACACACACACACACACACACACACACACACACACACACACACACACACACACACAAACCTATAACACTCTGAGGTGGGACTGAGCTGTTAATAAGTTATCGATCAATTATGGCCCTCGTATATGGAAAGGCCTCGGGCTCTTTGCCAATGCTAATGTCTATGCAGGGAGAGAAAGGAGACGTCAAATATAAACTGTCATCAGGAGCTTCCTGATCCATGGCCTCTACTCCAACTACTACTCCTCTTTTAGTAATACCACTTTAATAATGTGTCTACATGTATATACTACTAATATGTATTTATACTACTAACACTGTGACTGACCACTACTGCTGCAGCCTCTACTCCAACTATATTCCTCTTTTAGTAATACTACTACCACTTTTATAACGTGTTTCTCCTGCTTCTACTATTACAACTATAGTAGGCCTACTCTTAGTGCTACTAATGCCGTTATGTCTAGTATGTATACACTGCAACTACTGCTGCTACTACAGTACTTCTTCTCAAACCTGTGTCCTGTTTCGGAACATGTCCGTTACCCGCTGTAGCTTTTGATGTCATGTATGCACAGACACACGTCACATCACAAAGGGACCCCCCCCCGTCATAAAAAAATCCCACTCCCCATTGACAGATGACATCCGCGTGTCCAACGAGCAAGAGAGGGAGGAAAAAGAAAGGGCGCGAGAGGAGGAGGAGGAGGAGGAGCCGTATAAAGAAGCGACCGGTTGTCCCTCCAGAGCCCCCCTCTCCGCGCCAGGGTCGAGCGCAGAGGAGCCCCGATCCAAACTCCTTCCAGACAAAAGCAATTATTTCTTGTAGAATATAGTGTGTTTTGTGCGTCCGTCGCGGGGAGGGGAGGGGAGTGAGGGGGAGTGGAGGGGTGCGCAGATTTGAAGGAGAGGTGAAAAATATGGCGCACGGAGGGCCTCATCAATAGCAATATGTTCTTTTCCCCTTCTGTTATATCTATCCTTTTATAACTTCTCTGCAACCTGCTGCGGTTGCTTTGTCCGACATCGTGGGCTTATGGGCCATAGCGGACTTCTGATCACACACACACACACACACACGAACAGACAGCTGTATAAAAGGAGCCATAAATAGATTCCGCCCTTTTATCGTTAATCCCAAACCTGTTGTTTTCTGTATCCAGCTTTGAAACTATAGTAAACTATAATGATATTTAATTAAATATTTCATAGTCAGCGTAGAGACTTTATTTATGATTTATAATGAGATGACTGGTTCAACTGCAATCTACACACACACACACACACACACACACACACACACACACACAGTCTCCAATTAAGACATCTATATCCTATAAAAGCATGGAATCAAAAGTTTGTCGCATAAAGTAACATATTTTTTTAAAATTACATTTGTATTATAGTATCCCATCAGTAGCCTTTACTATTTTTCCAAAAAAAAATACAAACATATCTCAAGAAAACCAGAATGTGACTGCTATAAGTGAACGCATCCTTTTCGGTGCGGGAAGTCTATCGCAGAATTAGATCTTATTGCTCTCTATCTGTCTGCTCCGTGTGTGTGTGTGAGAGAGAGAGAGAGAGAGAGAGAGAGAGTTCATTGTTAAATGGCAGTGTCATGTTGACAAACGAGTTGGTTGAATTAAATTCTCCCTCATCAATAACAAGAGGGGGCCCAATCAATACCGGCTTACAATTATATCACCGCCTACCCCTCTGCTACCGCTGTAACCACACACACACACACACACACACACACACACACACACACACACACAACACACACTAAGAGATAGCGCGCGCAAGATGGAAGAATCATTACCTCGCTGAAACATCGGGCCTAATAGACACTAAAATATTCACACACACACACACTAAAGAGGAGAGAGTTATTACTTTGGTGTTACATGGATTATTATAAACACACTCCTGCACACACTAAACACAGAGGGGAATCATTCATGAGACAGTGACCCTAATAAACACACACATTATTTTTAGCACCTGACATTTGATCTATTTTCTCTCTCTCTCTCTCTCTCTCATTCTCGGTCTATGCGTCTCTCCCTTTCTTCTCGCGGCCTGACTAAGTAATCAATGCTGACAGATCGTCAATAGGCCGGTCCGGGCCTTGCCAATACCTCTCCTACATATCCATTATTCCTCTTAAGGCCGTGGAGGACGAGCACAGAGGAGAGTAAAACACGACGCTGTCGATACGCCACCTTGATGCGATCATCGAGGCGGAATCGATGCTCTTGCTTACAGCTCGTGAGCTCGCTGGGAAATCACGGCCGGCGTGGAAATCGGTTTGCGAATACGTATTTCTCTCTCGCTGGATGTCTTCCTGTGTTTCTTATCTTCATAAGCCGGGGGATTTTTTTTTCTTCTTTTTTTCATGCATATTCTCTTTCATTGTTCGCATAATTTTATTTTGACTTTGAAAATTGGCTGAATTTCCCGGTGTCGGTGTTTCACACATGTTCTGCATCCTATTTCATCCTGGATTGGTTGTAATGGATTAAAGATGTGAGATGTGAGGGAGGGGGACGGAGGGCAAGGGGGCATTATCGCCTTTTTTGTGTGCGCGCACACACACACACACACACACACACACACACAGATTCACGTGCTGGTACACGCACAGACACAAATGTATGTACATGCTTAGCAGCACACGCATGCAAACACACTGTAACGAGCAGGAAAGCACGGACACACCGGACCGACACACTCGTGCAAGATAGTCACGTACATGCAAACGCACCGTAACATGCACGAATACACGAAAAAGTATACACACACACACACACTCAAGACTCTGGCTATCGTGCTCAGAGAGGCCCAAACAGCTTAGCTTAGCACAAATGCAGCATCAAGGCTCGAGGTAATGCCGATGACATGGATGGAGCTTTCCAGCCCGTGCAGCCTGGAGTGTGTGTGTGTTAGTGTGTATGTGTGTGTGTCCGTTGTAGACGTGGGGGGAGATGAGAGCCTTAAACACTGAGAGGATCAGACCCGACTCTCCTGGACACCATGGAATACGATCAAGAGGAAAGAGAGAGTGTTTGTGTGTGTGTGTGTGTGTACGAGAATGTTAGCAAGACATAACTGCAAAAAAAAAACTACAAATTTGAGACCTGAAAGGTGTTTAAAATGTCGTCTTTCTTCAAGTATTCTGGTGCTGAATTAGCATTTCATACAGTAACGCTGAATATATTCAAAGTTAACAAATTTGATCAAAATGTTCCTGTAAAACAGATTTAAACTTTGAAGCGAATTCTTTCAAAATAAGGCAGAAACAGCTGTCTGACCCAAAGACATATTACTGTTCATATTAATATTGTATTTGCTAAGTTATATTTGTTGTATGTGAAGCAAGGAGAGGTTTCTCCATTTAAAATATATTCCTTAAATTATGGAGTAACAACCAAAGATTCCTTAGGACCTTTTCTGTCTCCAACACAGACACAGACACACACACACACACACACACACACACACACACGCCTGCATCTTATTCACACACATTATTATTATCTTATAATCCCTTTTCTTGTAGTACATAAACACCATCGACTCAAGTCTCAAATCTCTTTTTTCTCTGCATCTTTTTTCCCCATGTTTACTCTCTATCTGCTTCCCTCTCTCCGTCTTCCCCTCACTCGCTCTAACACACACGCACACACATGTTCGGCCCGTGTGGTGTTCATGGAGAGAAAGAGAGAGACAGACACACAGTGTGTGTGTGTGTGTGTGGGTAGATTTAGAAGCGAGGATCAATGAGAAATGTAGAAATCAATGCACTTAGCAGTGGGAAATCAATGGGGCCTAATCGGGATGCCAATGGCACAAGTCAAAACAATTAACAAGGAAGAAAAATGTTTAACAACCCCCCACCACCTCCCCCCACCCACTGCTTACACAGAGGCCGAGGAGAGACGGAGGGAGGAGAGAAGTAGAGAAGTAGAGAGGGCTGCAGTACACAATTAAATGCATTTACCTTGTAAACTAACTGCCTGCAGGGTTGCAGGTTTGAATCCAGGTCCATCAGCTCATGCTACTCAGCTCACTTTCAAGACCAGGTCACTCACAGTGATCTGTAAGAAAGAGGGAGGAAGAACACAATGATCAAAGAAGAAGGAATACAATTCAGAAGTAAAGAAAGAAAGTGCCAAGTCACAACAAGCTGATCAGAGGACTTAACCAGTCGGAGGTTTTAATCTCGCTCATTGAGGTTGATAGAAACATACACCTTGCCATCAGAATAGCTGCTAATCCGTGGTGGTAGCAGGCTAAGCTAGGTACCGAAGATGCTCCTGTCCCAACCATGTCCAGTTCTTCCTGGGGGATCCTAAGACCAGATGGGAGCACAAATCTTCCGACTTAGACCCCAGGGTTTCGTTCCCCAACAGGAAGAGGGCAATCAAATGTTTTTAGGCAGCGGATGGTGGAGGATGCTCTGAGGAAACCAGCAGAGCTACGTTACCCTCCACTCTTTTGGCTTCTTGGCTGCTAACTAACTCTGACGTTAAAAGTCCTCCGACTGCTGACTCTAGAGTTCCCCGGGACAATTCTAAAAAAGCAGCCTCTATCCAAATTCCACATGCAACTTTCTGAGATCAACCCACCAAGGCCTTTACCTTCCCTTTCACCTGACGGGTTACACACTAGACTTTTAGACCTGACTTTGTGGGCGGCCCCATACTGAGCCTGACCAGGCCCTTTTGGTACAAGCATGGCCACCAGGTGCTCACCTGCCCGCACCATTCCAAGGCCCGATTCCAGAGTGGTTCTGGGCTGCACCAGGAGCTCTTGCACCCCCCGACAACACAAACACGACTCCCACGCGCACCCTCGAACCACTCCAACACAATGAGCTGGCAGTCCATTGAGGGGAGTCTGTCCGTCACATTCTACTCAAACCAGATTCAGCACATCCAGCAACATTCTGACAAGTTGTAGTACGTTTTTAACTATTGTACATATTGTATCATTTGTATTATTCTTGGATGCCCAACTACATCAGGCAAAACTAGCCTTTCAGCTAACTCAGGTACTGCACATTTACAGTTGGTTGAATGTTGAGTCCCTTTTCAAAACAACATAGGCTTTAAAGGTTGCTCTGAATAATTTGCACAATTAAATTCTTATGATATTTGACCGACCACGGCTGCTTTCTCTGTGAGGAACAAAGACTAAAAATGTTTGACAGCCACCTTTCAAGTCAACAGAAGGTGAAGGTTTCGGGTCGAGTGTTCGCTTCAACGTGCCGATGGAGATGAAAAGGTAGCGGAAGCATCAGGAGTGGGGCAGAGCAGGTATAGGGAGGGAGAGGGAAGCGGTTTTGTTAGATGCCTCCCGCAACTCATAAAATCTGTCAATAAAAATATTTCTCACTAAAAAGAATTGAGTGATGGAGATGACACCGCCGCGCGGCACAAATATAGCCGGTGGCACGCTGGGAGACAGACAGAGGGCAGGTAGGTAGCGAGAGGAGAGCCATAGAAATGTAGAGAGAATCTGAAGGTATGGCAAGGCCACATGCCATAGGACTGCGGTCGGGTTTTGTGTGTGTGTGTGTGTGTAGTGGGGAGGCGTCGGTGGGGTTGATCTGGGGCCAATCAATAGCGGCAGGGCCCTCTTACGACCCCTGAGTTCCTCCTGGCTTGGCTGGCAGGCTGGAAATCAATGGACCGGGCCCATAACTCAGGATGGTGTGTGGATTAGTGAACTGTCAACTAATCAGAGAGTAACTGAATCTGACACCGCAGCTATTAACCTATCGATGTGACACTTGGCACTGACACACGTTTACACACACACACACACACACACACATATATATATATATGTATGTATTGACGAACACACACGCGTATGTAAATACCTGATACGCACACGTTTACTTTCTGGTGGGATGTACAGTACAGTACAGTCTCATGTAGAGACTTGGATCGAATGTGTATTCACACAGACACGCTGGTGTCATGGTTGGAAGAATTAAAACAGTCAGCGATTAATGCGACATCGTACACACAGACTAGGGGATGAATTATTCGGAATATCGGAGTGTAAATCAGGCCACAAAAATCCATCAATAACAAAAAACATTCAGTGAATTGAGCGAAAACGTGGTGACACATTACTATAACCCCTATGTATAATAAATGGTTTATAGCACACTATAATGTAAGCAAACACAAGTGTATTAGTGTATTGTTGTAACTGCGGAGGCTGGCGTATAAACAGATAAAGGACAAGTACGGTAAAACACAGGTGTAAATATTAGAGGTGGACGATATAATAACAATAGTTTGGAGCAGGAAAGAGACGATTAATATGAATCTCGAACTGAACATCAAACTCAAAGTGATGTCATTATTAAATTAATCTGGAGCTTAATATCAAACCAACCATAAAATAATCCAGGTGAGAGCATTAGAATGGAAGGTTTCTCACTGCCACATCAGCTGGAGTTCATAACGTGTCTTACTTCTGTCAGTGACTTTTGAATTAAACAGTATTTTTGTCACTGAGAATTGAATCATTAGTAAGAGAACACCCTGAAGTGAGATTTGGTGGATTACGTTTTTGGAATATGTTCTATTTGTTCTGCGGATTATGACTGGCCAGGGTTACTTCTATTGCTAACCGTTACTTTGTTAAATGAACCTATTACAAACCATATTCCCCGGGGTAAGGAGGGTCCTACAGTGTGCGACCCAGTGGATAGTTACGCGGCTGGATTGTTTGAAAGAGAAAGCGCCAAATAAGTATGTGCATCAAAGTAACAGTCGATTTCTTTTGCTCCGTGTCTGCAGGTCTCGTATCATGGCCAACGAGCTGATAGGGTTGCGTTATTTCTTCCAGAGATAACTTTTGTCGGGGACAAATAAACCAGAAACGAGGACAGTTGCCTTCTGAAAAAAATGTAAAGTGATGCCACAAAAGTATGACTGCACGGCTGGGCGAACACAAACTGATTCATATTGCTTTAATTGCACACATACACACAGAAACACACAAGTGGGCTGTAATAAAAAATAAAACAGGTTTGGAAAAAGGTCTCCTGCACAGAGACACGATCATATAACTCTCTGTTTTTATATACAGTGTTCTGGAGAAATAAACACTCAATATGCATTGATCCCTATTCGGTAGTCACGGTTCATTTAGAGATCATTTTAAAAATGGACAGCCACCATGCAGATGTATTACATGTTCTGTGTGGGCGCTGAATGTTGGTGAACCACAGATGTTAATGTATTCCACTGTTACAGGCATTGTGTGTCTCAATATCTCAACACTGCTGGGTGTGTTGACGATGACTAAGCCTCGTGTCCTGCATGCTAAATTATTCATTAGTGCTCACAATGTGTTTGTTTAAGCTTTAACGTGAGAACTAATATGAACAAATGCTGTAATTTCATAAAATGTTATGCAATATATATTTAAGTCCTGGACGTTTCTGTCAGCTGAAAAAAGGAGAGAGTTATCTCCCCATAATAAGGCGAGTTTAGGTGGCTTTACTCTGCACTCCAGCCCTGCTTTTGTATCCACAATTCATATCCAGATTCCTCTGTGCTTCTATATGGAGACTCTCTAATCTTTTGACATTCTCATGTTCCTCTAGTGTGGAACTACAGGCTTATTCTGTGTCAAGGGTGCTGGTTCGTTTTTACATTATTCTCTTCTTTTCTTACGTCCTTCTTTTTTTAGGGGGGGGGGAGCAAAAGGAGATTATTTTGGGGGGTAATTCCATTGAAACCGCTCTGAAATAACTTGACTTGGCATGTGCCTATACAAGGCTCCACAAAAGGCTCCAGGAATACTATTCAGTAATGGGGTAAAGCAAGAGAAGAAGCAGGACAAAAAGCCTCTGTGTGTGTGTGTGTGTGTGTGTGTGTGTGTGTTACAAGAGCAGCTGAAATGAGGGAGAGGAGAGAGAATGAAATCACCTGAGAGAAAATAAGACAGCTAGCTGGAGAAAAAAAAAAAAAAAAAAAGAGGATGAATGAGCAACAGAGAAACCGGTGGAAACTAATCAAGTGTTGAGAAAAAGAGAAAAGCACGCACTAGTTTGATACCCTACAAAAATAACACCATTTTTATTTATATTTATTAAAAGGTGCAATGTGTAAGATCTGGCCAGAATTCTAGTTCAAAACGCTCAAAAAAGAAGAACTAACATCGTCAGCAGAATGTAAAGAGGTTACAGTGTTGACGTCTATGTGCTGTTTTGCAGAGATATCTACTGAAATGAGCATGCTAACCAGCTAGCCCCGGCCCTAGCATTCAGCTAGCGCTAGTGAAATGCTGCCCCCTATTTGTTTGGAGCACGTGGCCAGATCTTACACACCGCACCTTTAAGTGGTGGCCCTGTACAGATTTGTGTATTCATCACTTTCTCAACATTAAGTTTTAGGTCTGCGTTTTTGAGTCAAGACATTTTGTAAATTAGATGAAATTGAATAGAGTTTTGATCGCGTATTTGGATCCAATAGTTTCAGTGTAATGTAAGAATCCATATAGTCGGCAGTTTGTAATTTGTGGTGCACAAAGTGTCATTTCCAAGAGAATTGGCAAAAAGGAAGAGAAGAGAAAAACATAAGAGAAGTGAGGATAAAATGCAAGAAATGAACAAAAAAAAAGAAAAAAACAGAAAACAAGAGAGGGAAAGGCGGAGGGGTGGGGGGCAGGCTAGTTCACGCTGCTGTCTAACGATAAGAGCTGCAGAGAGAAAGACAGAGAGGGAGACCAGGGCTAAAAGAAAGAGGAATGGAGGCAGGTTACAGCATTACAGCCACCAAGAGAAAGGCGAGGGTGGAGGTGGGTGAGGAGGAGGAGGAGGAGGAGGAGGAGGGGTTTATGGGCCTCCCACACACTCCGGATTAGGAAACATATGCAGTGGAGTAGCGAGGGATTAGGGGGTGAAGGAGAGCTGGAAGAAGGAAAAGGAATGTTTTTTTGGGGAGAAGAGGAGGGGTGAAGGCAGGGGGGGGGGGGGGGCAACACAAGTGCTCGGCCAGGCTTATTTCCACCCTGCTTTCATCCTACATCCCCTCCTCTACCTTCCTCCTCCTCCTCCCACCCACTCACCTTCATCTTTGAACCTCTGGGATGACGTGATTGGTGTGCAAGGACTTGCAAGGGGCGGTGGGGGTTCGACAAGGGAGTGAGGCAGTGCCATCCTTTGATTGTGGTAATTTGCTGCGAACACAACAAGCACATCGGGAAAATTGTTAGAATTAGTACCAACCTTGAACTTAATTCCTTTCAGTCTCTATACAACATCAGCGGTGACTTGGGCTTCACCTGAGTGCTGAAGGAAGAGGAAGAGCGAACAAAGCCTCTGGATTTCAAGTTGCTGTTGAAGAGACAGAATAAATCAAATGTATTGAAAAAGACAACTTAAAACACATCATTGTAATTGTGACAAATCATCGTGGGAATTTCTGAGGTATATAGTACATAAACTTCAGGACACAGCGTGGCTTAATGTGCAACAGCACCACTCGTGGAATGGATCGTGTACAAATAAACACAGGCTAAATATACCCAAAATAACAGTTGGTGCATTTACACGTACTCTAAAAATTTAACTACATTCAAAGTAAAACGGTTTCCTGATAACAGCAACTTTAATGAGTCATCCCTCTTAAAATAAGGTCCACAGAGTGTGTGTGTGTGTGTGTGAGCTAATGATTGTGTGTGTTGAATGCCTGAGTGTGTATTTCTGCGTGTGTGTGTGTTTGGGGTGTTACAGGGGGTCATGAGTCAAGGTCAGGTGATAATTTGCCAGAAAAGCTGAGGAGAGATGAAGAGATGGAGGGACAGCGGAGCAGATGGAGAGAAGAAGAAGAAGTAGAAGGAAGGAAGGACTGGTGGCAAAGTGATACTGAGAAAGACCTTGAGGCCGACCATCGCGGAAGAGTAAAACCTGCGACTGAAACTACCGTCCAATCCGTCACTGTTCTGTTTTGGCCGGTGTCTACAACATTTTCGAATTTCATTCACTGTTTTTGCCTCCGTCTCCCATCTCTCATCTTTACCATTAGACCGCATTTAGTATAAAAACTTCAATAAACACTCACAGCAGTCCTCTTGCCTTAAAAATCATCAAATCCTCCCTCCTGCCATCCTCTATCCATCACTTCTGTCATGCCACACACACACACACACACACACACACACACACACACACACACACACACACACACACGCACACACACACACACACACACACACACACACACACACACACACACACACACACGCACACACACCAGTTTTATATATCAAACAATTGACACTAAATTTCACTTGTCCACCAAATTTCTCCCTCCCTCTCTCAGCCGTCTCACTCACAAACACACACACACACACACACACACACACACACACACACACACTCCTGGCCCAGAGAGGTCAACCTTTGGTGGATGAGGTCATGTGTCTGGGATGAAGTTGACCTTTGACCTCGAGGGCATCCTAACCAGCTGGACAGAGAGCCAGCCGCCCAACCACCGCTCCGTCTCTGTAAGGCGAGTGGTATGTGTTTACATACGTGCACTTGTACCTGTCTATATTTTTGTGTGTGTTTCAGTGACGTGTGCAAATGCATGTCCTAACGCATGTGAGTGAGTGTGTCTGTGAGGAATCGGATTTACCTGGGCCATCTCAGAGGGAAGGGGGTCGGGGCTGCCTAGTCATGGATCAGTATTGATCAGGCCGGGGGTCATCCATTGATGAATCCCGCCTTTAGTCCTTACTGCAAACGCTCATCACTTCCTGTCTTCTTCCTTATTCGGGGTTAAAATCTCATTAACTGCTATTATCACCACACCGGTCACCACGGAAACAGCTGGCGGGACAAGTACTGATAGTCCCCCCCCCCTCGTAGCCCGCATCCTGCGGATCAGACAGGCAATGAGCGGATTATTGGAAATCAATCGGAGGGGAGTTACTGTTTCCCTGACCTCCTAAGCTTCATTTCCACTATTTATCGAGGAACGCGGTCAAATGTCGACTATTGTGAGCTGTACACAGACGTCAATACACGCAGCGACGAGTCGATACGTGCAATGGCTATCATGATTGCGGTTAATCATTTTTGAATTTCATAAATCAGACGTTAGCTGGAAGCCATTTGATGTCAGAAAAAAAGTTAGTTGCATGGATTAAAAAAAAAAAGATTTTATTTTGGACACGGTCAAGCAGAAATTAAAGATATACACCTAGAGATGTTATCAGTTGATTTGGGATGAACTCCCTTCATATTGCTGAGTAACACAGAGATGACAGTGAACCACGGGGGGGTAGGAGTGAGGGGCTTTTCTTCTCTTATCAGTCACTGGACAGTCCTGATCCTTATTCTCCACGGAGCAATGGAGGGAATATTATTTAACAGCCTACAGTTTGAGCTTGGCTGCACAACTTTACCGTCACAGCATTTGAATGACTACGCAATTATTTCATAATAATTTGTTGATGATAATGATCAGCTTTTCACACTGATTACATTCATACGTTTAAGGTGAGGAAGGTTAATGTAGGATGACATGTAACTTAAAAATATATAAAAAAGCTGATCAGATATGGAAGAATTGTGTATCATGAAAAAACTGTTACTGTAAATGTGTTCATTTTTGAGCCAAGTGCAAACTGTAGGTCTGCTTGAATCATATGTCCTCCATTGTTAAGCTCCAGTGCACTAGAGCAGAAGTCACATTTACAATTCATCCATAATATCGAGATTGTGTAGCCGACCTACAGAGCTTAATTAGGGGAATATGCTAGCTACTCAGTTAGCTTTGCACTAACAGAGCTAGCTAATGATTTTATAACTGAACATTTTTTTAAACATTTTGAATAGTCCAGTGAAGCTGTGCATTGCTTCCGTCTAACTGCTGGATAGCATGTGGTTTTGAAAAATGTGACGTCAACTAACGAATGCCTCCATAAATTACAGCGGTAACTCACCAGGAAATACTTCCGCTAGCTTAGCATGAACAACTGGTTTTGGCTGTAAGCTAACAGCTAATTTAGGTTAGTTTAGAAGGGAGTTATTATTGGGCCCACTGGGTACTTACCCGTAATTACAAACGAGCCGGGTCCGCCGGGTGTCTGCACAGAGCTGATGAGTTGCGGTAATGGTGGAGTGGCCGGCTGACCTTTGACCCAAGGGGTCAAGGCGTCGGGGTCTGGGCTCGCGAGGCCGTCAGTGACAGACGTTCCCCGCAAATTGATGAAAAAGCCAATCGAGACACAAAGAATCACTCCACGGCCTCAGTGGCGATAGCGGTGCTTTCTTACACAGGTCTCATGTGTATGTTGGTGTAGCAGTTTGCTGGAGAATATATATTTCCAATTACAGATATTTAAGGAGGTAGCGTTTGTGTCACAGTGCTGTGTTGTCGAGTGTTTTTATAAAAGCTAATAAATAATTCACCTCAACTGCATGTTCTCTCTCTTTTATTTATTTCTCCACAGAGAAATGTGAAGGCCTCAACTCTCTTTCTTGAGATTCACAATATAAGGAATCAATATTCAAATAACCTAAAGGTAAAGTTTAAATATCAATTTAATAATGTAGTAATAAGTTTCTCAAATGGACGGAAAAACGTTTAGAAATTCGACCCAGAAAGATATGAAGACTGTTGTAAGCATCAGGGGACTAGTGACCCCAAAAGATATGAAATTGTGGTTATTATTCATCAATTCAAATGGAAGTCAAACTGTTTGGGTTGGGATGGAAAATCGATCGATGACAAATAGACTTTTGAAAGCCGTGGCAATTTCCAGGCACAAGGAGGACATTCTTTCTTAACTTTATTCACACAATGATATTAAAATCTACATGTGAAGCCTAATGCATATTATTTAAATGTATGTTCATGTTTATGCACAAAACAAAATGAATGAACTAAATACAATAGAATACCAATGACGCAACTTTCCTGGTTGTCTTCCGGTGATTTTTTTAAATGTATTTATTTCGGATAATTTATTCATGCATTTAATTTCGTTTACGTCCATTTTGTTGCTTTTAATAAAACATTATTCTCTTACATTTTGTATATTTTTCAGTGACAAATAATCCAATTATTTCCCGTTCTTCCGACGCATCGGCGACAGGCCATTTACATTCATGCATGAATCAAACTTCTCCAGAATAAATACAAATACGTGCAGATTGCCACGCTGCGGTATGTTTCATTGTTATTTGGCATTTATTATTATACATGATAGCAAAAATGACACGTTTGCACCAACGGTGGCTTATTTGCATATAAGCAAAGTATTTAAATTCGTGGAATAAACACCAAGATCCGTGCATTTTTGTTTATATTTGACAGAAACAGACGACCTTTTAATATGCAAAACGAAAAATGATAACCGACTTCAACTACATTTTGGAGAACAATCAAGAATTTAAAACCAAAATGATAACACAGTTTTAAAGATTTAAAAAAAATCCACATCAGTTTTCTTGTATTTGCCAAAATACTTGTGAGAGTAGATGAAAGCACACTATATAAATATGCACGTTCTGATTCCTATTAATGAATCCGTATCAGACATGAAGCATGAAGAACGCTCCTGCGGATTTCTTCATTTACCAAATGACTCCTCAACCAGATTCCATTAAAGACGCGAGTATGTATCGATGTGACTGCTATAGGATTAAATCAAAGTATCACAATCATTTAGGTAAGGCCTGTATTTAATTCCACTTTCATTCATAAACAGCTCGTGATCCTCGTGGGTTAAAAAAAAGGCTGGTCGTTATGAAGAACAAAAAAAAAAGGTCTGAAATTAATTCTGATATAAAAAAATCCCGAAAGAACACAATGGCTATAATCATTAAATATAAACACATTCGGACGTTTGAACGGATCGAGGCTGCATTCGAATGTTAATTTAAAGAGAGTTAGTTTGAAACAATCCCATCACTTGCTTGAGGGTTGCGTGCACACGTGCATGGTGATGAGCTGATCATTGTGCAAAATGTATTGATTGTGAATTTAGGTGTATTAAAGGCATCAATGGCTTCTGTATACAGCGCGCGTGTCTGTCTCCATGCTGGGTTCGGATGGACAGCAGATTGTTGGACTGAGTGTGTTTACCCTTAAGATCAGGGGGAAATCCAATTGACCTGTGTGTGTGTGTGTGTGTGTGTGTGTGTGTGTGTGTGTGTGTGTGTGTGTGTGTGTGTGTTCACGTCCCTGACCGATGGGATTTCCATTCATTTACCTGCAGCCTCGAAATTTTGGGGAGGGAAAACCAAACACCTCGCCTCAGAGAACCCCATGGAGGACTTTGTTTGGTGTAACTTGTTGTGTGAGCGCGTGTGTGTTTTAAAGAGAAAAAAATCTGGATCATAAAACAAACTGATACGAGAGCTCGTATAGTGAAAAGGGAAAAGGTGAACCGGCATAAATCGTTTCTTCTCATTTTTAGTGCCAGAAGAAGAAAAGATCGAAGAGAGAGAGAGCGAGAGAGAGAGAGAGAGAGAGAGAGCGAGAGAGAGAGAGAGACTCTCCGGGCCTGCGGGTTGTCCCCCCCCCCCCCCCCCCCTCCTTTTAATTGATTTCTCATAATTAACTCAGTGTGTCCATCGATTTCACTGCGACCCCCCCAACACCGCCTCGAGATCGGCCACCTCATTATTTCCACGTTAACCCGAATAATCCCCGAATAAAGACTGACCACATTCAATAACTATTAGGAGTCAGGCAGCGCAAAATAAAGCAGTTTCCTTTAGATGACCTGGCCTCGGGACCACGCAGGCTGCACCGAAAACACAAGAAGAAGAAGAAGAAGAAGAAGAAGAAGAAGAATAATCATCTTAAAATGCAGGAAAGTCTTTGTCTTCGGACTCTTGCCTTGACTGATGTAATTCACCTATCCACCATTTCATCAATTAACCTAATTAAGTCCCAGCATGCACCAGCTCAGCCAACAGCGAGGCCCGCCGTCCTCAGCGGTCACTGTTGATGCGGAGATGTAGCATCTCTCTGTCAGGTTCAGTGGCTTTGTAAGACAGGAGGAGGAGCCGGAGCAGGAGCAGGAGGAGGAGGAGGAGCAGGAGCAGGAGCAGGAGGAGGAGGTCAAACAAGCCTGCAGGTGGTAGATCAACCGGCACTCAGCTGCGACTTCTGCATCCCTCCATCTTCATCTTCCCACCTCAAAATGACTAATGAAGAAGCTGTTTTCCATGGCCATCATCTCATGACAGTAGTAGTTTGAATGTGAACATGAGCTGAAATTTGTAAAAATAAATTCTGCACCTCTGCAGGCTGTAATCTTTTTGAACTTTTCAAGGACAAGGAAAATAAATTCAACTCTGTCTCTTCCAACAACCTAAAATGTTGCTTGAGTAGGGCAACTTACTTCTGCTTTGATGTCTATGGATGTCAAACGTGTTGTCAGATTACAGAAAATGAGCTTGTGTTGCCGTTGACTAAAGTGTGTTGCCCCTGAAAAATGAATTAATACAGTAAATTAAATTCTTGACCTTTGTCAGTTGAAAAGGGTCCAGTAATTTAGCTGTTCTGGAGCTTTTGATCATATTACAAAATCTTCCTCAGGAGACGGAGTTTACACGCTTCAAACTTATTCAGAGAATTACAAATCCAGTTTATCAAATAAAAGCTCACTAAACTATAGTCACACTATATGTGTGCACGCAGCTTATCCTGCACGTGTGTACAAAAAAAGGAGCTGTATGTTTAAAAAGAAATAAACAGAGTAAAATAGAATTCAGCAGAGAATAGGGAACAGAAAAAATGAACAGGAGAAGAAACAGGAAACGTGACAAAAAATAGAACAAAGCAGAGCAGAGAAGAGTGTAACTGAAGAAGAGATGATATAGTAGAGTAGAGGGGGCAGCGAGGACAGAAAGCAGAGAGAGAGCGTGTGGAGGGAGGGAGGGAGGGAGGGAGGGAGGTGGGTGATGGTGTTGGTCACGGGGGGTTAAAAGAAGGAGGCGTTTAAAGCTTGTGAATTAAACGCTGTGAGGCCCTGTGTCCTCGGCACGTGCACCGGGCCTCAAGAAGAAAAGGAGCTCTGGCCCATCTGGCTTTTTAGAGGCAGGAAGAAAAGGGAGAGAGGAAGAGAGAAAGAGGGAGAGGGAGAGGCCGACACAGAGGGAAAGCAGGAAAGAGAGGGAGAGGGGTCCGGTGGCTCAATGGAGAGGCCGTGGCATTAACACAGCCAGGCGTTCTTAGGGCGCTTGACACCCTTTGGGGGTCACCCAAAATATTAATAAGATAGAGGCTCTCATTGTAATAAGGTGGACGTGTGCTCTGAAAGGGAGGGGGGGGGGGGGGGGGGGGGGGGGCACAAGAAAAGAGAGGAAGAGACTAAATGGTTTGGAAAAAAAGGAGAAGAGGGAAAGCGAAAGATCTTTTTGTTTGTGTCTGAAAAAAAGGAAATCGCTTCGATGAACTGTATCATGTCAAATCATGTGTGTGTGTGTGTGTGTGTGTGTGTGTGTGTGTGTGTGTGTGTGTGTGTGTGTGTGTGTGAGAAGGTGGGTAAGAGACAGGGTCAATAAAACACACTCGCCTTTAATCTATGCGTGTCCTTCAGAAGATTTTTCTATACCTTCAGTCTCTCTCTCTCACACACACACACACACACACACACAAATACACACACACACACACACCTCACCTCTCCGCATCTTAGCTGTTTCCATGGCAATAGAGTTGAGACTGCAACCAGAAAAGGGGGGCTGTGTGTGTGTGTGTGTGTGTGTGTGTGTGTGTGTGTGTGTGTGTGTGTGTGTGTGTGTGCAGCAGCAGGTGATGAGGCTCAGCTCATGGCAGACAGTGCTTCAGCATCTGGGAAAGTGATTTCTTTCCCATCTAATAAAAGTTATATTAAAGTCATAGAAGAAGAAGAAAACAGACATTGTAACCATCAAAATAGCTGGTAAAAAAAGAGAAAACAAAAGCAACTGGACACGTGTAAGGAGGAAAAGTAAAGTAAGCAAAAAGTGAAACATGATACAGTTTTTTGTTGTTTACCTCATTTGCAACATGAAGCTGCTGTCAGTCACGCCAGTGAGGCAAGCATGCACATTGAGAGGACTTGTGAAGCAGATAAATGGATAAATGAATTGTAATATTTAACATGTGCTTCCCCTGGTGTGTCGAGGTGTCCTCTGTAAAACAGACACTTCCTGTCCATTGGTCTCGTCTTCAGTTCTAATGCACACAAGCTGCCCTGTGAAGACACTGAGAGTTCATTAAAAACAGAAGGAAGAACACAGACAAAATGAAAACACATTGTAACAAATGTAACGCATGTTTTCTGCAGCAGTCCAATGAGTGACATGTTTTTGGGCACGTGGCGGCACATTACTGTCACTTCACCAAGACTTGAGTGACACGAAATAGTGTTTTTCTAAAGGGACAATTGAATAAAATAATGTATATTGGCGTTGGTTGTTGATGCTGCTGCTGTTCGCCTCATGTGAACACCCATTGGCGGTCACCGTCACCCCCTTCTATCATAATAACCAAAGCAAGAATTCATTCAGCTATGATCACACATTTACCTGAAGATTAATTCCCGTCAAGTAAAAACCATACGATGCGCATTTGACTACTTTTAGGCCAACAATAAATAAACAATGGATTGTGCATTTCCTTCTCAGAATTTGAAACTGAATCTTAATGCTTTAGATCGACAAACATTAGTTGTGATTATTCCTGTGCATGGTTTTATGTCTTAGAGATTAATTTATGCAGTTAAAATAACAACTGTATTTCTCAAAATGTTGTAGGTTAAATCTAAAACGCCTGAACAGTCTCCGACTCTAAAGGTGGAGTAACTTTAGCTATGTTACAGGAAACCCAGAAAATAAGTCCTGTTTTAATAGGCTGCATAGTTATGTTGTGGGCTTTTGTGTACTATTTCAAAATAGTGGTGTTAAAGTCACAGTGAAATAGAATATTTGAGCGGTGTACAGTTACAAGAAGGATTTAAATAAAATCCTCTGCATGTGATTGGAGCGCTAAAAAAGTGGGCGGGCGTAGAATGTATACACCTCCTTGTCGCTAAAAGTTGCATATTATTGGTTGAAGTAGGTCGGTACTAGCTGAGGTAAGCACACATTATATTTAGTTTTGAAGAAAGAAAAGATGGTTTGAATTTGATCTTCATATATTGTTAAATATTTGCATGATATGAACGGGGATGTGATCTAAAATGCTTTTTTTCAGTTTCATCTCGACTTTAAAATAGAATTAGTAAAAAATTGAAAGAGTTATACATTTTGTTCTTTTTTCTTCCCTCATTGGGACACCTCCATGGACGCATAGCGGCCCAGCATTCACCCAAACACAACCTGGACGAACGAGGTTTTAGTATTAAACAAAAAGGGGATTTAGTTTAGTGTGATGATAAACAAAATTGAACAAGAAGCAAACCGTGTGGAAGCCCCTCCCCCGCCCCTGTTTCACGTGGGAAGAAACTTCCCGCTCACTTTCCTATCAATACGGAAGTGAAAGCCCGTAAAGCAGCAGGTAGCACTCAGGTTTTTTTCACACTCGGATTTATAAGATAATTTACATTAAAGCATCTGGGGGGGTATGGGTGAGGTGGAGGTCTCTGTAACCGAGGACGGAGCTCCAAAGGTCCAACGTAATGACGTAAGGTATGTAAACACGGCAGTCTGAGTGGAACCCGTCCATTATATACGTTCCTTTACCTCACCGTGATATTAAAGTGTTCCTAAATAATATAGGTCTTTATAACAACTGAGCGCACTTCCTGGGAATGAAACAAAAGAGCCACGAGACTCGATAGTTGAGCCGTGGTGTGTTTAATTCGACTGCATTCAAGACTTTGGATTTAAACGGGGCCGACTGACTCTCCGTGCAGCCGGTTCTCGCTCAGACGGCTGCGGCCGCAGGACTTCGAGCGCCACCGCGTGGCCGGATGGCCGAGCTGCCACCACGTCGACGAGGCCGCGTTCAACCGCGACCTGAAGGTCTTCTTCCTCACCGTCCTCACCGCTGTGGCCGTGATCAAGTAAGCCCCCCCCCCCCCCCACACACACACAGTTCACGAAAATCGTTTATTATATATAAAAAAATAATAAATGCAAGTTTTTAAATGTATGACCTGGAGTAGGTGGATTTAATTCATTTAATTTCAGAAGATCTTCAAAAACCTTTCATTGCCTTGATTTCTACCTACAATGGCTGCAACTAAAGTCCCATTTACCAATTAATCAGACATTTATTTTGTCCATTCAATGTTAATTATTAATAAAATGTCATAAAAGAGTAAAAATACCAGTTACAATTCCCCAAATAGTGAGCTGCTTTATCAAAGTGCTCATTCTGTCGACACAAGAGTCCAAAAAACGTTCTGTTTGTATAGAAAAGAAAGACGCAGCAGCACATCTCCTGGAGAATGACTTTGATTATCAAATCATTTTTAATATCCATATTTATGTGAATGAATAAATACTTTTGAGCTACATTTGACACACCCTCACCCCTACATGGTGAGGATTTAGTGTGTGTGATGGAAGACGCTTTCAGTTCGGTTCTATTCAAATGTATGAGATATTATTTATTAAAGGGGAGACACTACAGGTGAACAGGGTAAAACAATGAGCTCATAGATTTCACCATGAAACGTCCCCAGTTGATAATTTACATGAAGACAATTCTTTTTTTCAGAAAATGTAAATTGAAATATGCAAATGAGGCAGTATCTTGCGAGGTTCAAAATTCTTCTTATTTTGTTGAACTATTAGAGTGAAAGGTTTTTACAGAGGGAGTTTTGGAGATCTTTCAATCAATATATCTGAGAATACTGTCAACAGCATGAGGATTGTCCCCATGTTATTACAATACAATGTGTAAATCAAGCTATGAATGACATGCAAACAAACCTTTAAAGATATGATTAATTACATTAAGGCAATTACTTTTTGTATTACAAGCTTTCAGAAATGTTATGTATAAATATGCAAATGAGGCATTTTGGGTAACTTTTGATGAATTTAGGAGAAATCTACAGACCCAAATAGAAAGTAGTAAAATAAACACCTGAATGTGTATTTTATATATTTTCTTTCCTCTAGCCTGAAAGATGTTATGAAAGATAAATCTCTAAAACTGACCGGTGCATGAAAAACAACGTTTTTGCCTTAAAATAATAATAATAAATATATGATGACCCGTCTTCTTCTACTCCTGCAGAAGCTTCTACCTTGGATTACATATTTGAGCGAACACGGCCGTCTGGGCAGATGTGCGTTCTAATCGCCGTGTTCGGTGAGGTTGTGTTTGAATGCCGTTTAAAACGTGGATTTGTACACAAAGTTTCCTGAAACCCGCACGGTAACAGCAGCCACTGAGATGTATCTGGAATCAGTCTCACAGATGCACAGGGACCGTTTGATAACCCTGCAGTGGGTAATGCAAGATGTTAGAGGGGGGGGCTGCAGCACTGAGAGATTGGCTTTGCACGGACGCCTTGTGACTTTAAGATCCTATTTGGTCCACTGGCTTAAAATCAAAAAAAAAAAAAGGAAATCTTGGAACTAAGGTGCTTTTGACCAGATAAGTCGAGCTGGATGCGAATTTGTATTCTGAGCCACAGTCTGGAGAAAATGTTTCACTTCTCTAAACACAGACGTGTTCCTCTGTTACATCTCACAGAGCTGACACTCAGGCTGACACTGGCCAAGTGGACACACAGCATCATAAACAATCAGAGACAATAGTCCTGCAACTCATTTGACCATTCTGTGAAGATTTCTGTCTGTTTTTGTTCAAATGTGTGTGTTTTAGCTGAAAAATGGTCTGGCTTTTATCATATTATCATTATACACTTCAAAAATTGTCCTACACACTCCTTTATCTCAACAAATATGAAACATTTTTGGTGCAGTTTTATTGTATAAATAGGTTGAAAAGAAGAAGAAGGTGTTTCTCACGGGGCTTTTGTTTAATTGCAGCATTGTTTGTGAAATCTCAGCCGTTGTCCTCTGTGTGTCCTGTAGCTGCTGTCGTCGTTCTCGTGAAGAAGACGAAGAGGACGATGAAGAGCGCCACTTCGGCCCCGCCGAGGAGCGAACAAGTGCAAACAATCTCGGCTCTCCTCCAGCAGCTTTAATTAAACACAACGCAGCCGTGATCACCAGAGGATTGTTCTCATAGCTGTACAAAAAAAGAAAAGTGTTTTCGATTGTGGGACATGTGTGATATCTTTACACATTTGATAATGATTTGATGCGACATTTCCTTCCTGCTCTCACTCTAAAAAAGTCCCATGATTCATCTGGGATTTTCTTCCACAAACAGACACCTTTTTATTTCTGGCTTTTGAAATGAACCAGTGAATTAAATAACGCTAACATATTCTCCTCCAGCGTTACTGTAAATGTGATGTTCACTTTATATATATGTCACCAAGTGCAACTTACATCACTGTACTGTAAAGATGTGAGGGAAAGAAAGAAGTTGGCAGCTTACAGAAAGATAGACATACTCACTGAGACTTTTAACGATGCAGTGAACAAGAAAAAAGGTGCAAAGATCACTCTTAGAATAGATTTAATAAATCTCATTCTGCAGCCCACCAATGGTGATCCAAGTGTGAGGTAGAAGCATTTCACTGGTAAGAGAAGAAAAGGAAGAATAAAGTTGTTTTATTTCATCATAAACTGTCTCAGTGGTACTTTTCCTTTTTTTTTGTGAAAGTGTGTGTGGATTTTATCCACAAGAAACATAAATATAATAATCACACTGTTTCTGTTGCATGTTTTACTGCAGAATATATGACTTTACACTCTGAAAGGGTTCTAAGTCTCTGAAACATGGATGTGATGCCAAATCTTATACTTCTAAACAATGCGAGGAGGCATTTGCTACATTTGAATCTACATATATATATTTATATATAAATATATTTATATTTATATATATATATATTTATATATATATATTTATATAAATATATATATATTTATATAAATATATATATATTTATATAAATATATATATATATATATAAATATATATATATATATATATTTATATAAATATATATTATATTTATATATATTTATATAAATATATATTATATATATATATATTTATATAAATATATATTATATATATATATATTTATATAAATATATATTATATATACATCCATCACTGCTTTGTCTACTGCAGCTCGGCGACAAAAGTCTTCTTTATTAAAGTGTACCTTTGAAATAAAAAAAAATAGAAAACTGGACTTGAATCAAGCTGATGTTCTTCTGCTTCGTATATTATTGCGAAACACAAAAGCACACACGCACACACACACACACAGGAAGAGAGAGACACAGATGGAGGGGGAGAGAAGAGACATACAACACCATTCATTATTAACACACCCAATATAGCTGGACTGGACACTGCTCACTCCTCCACCCCCCCCCCCCCCCCCCCCCCCCCCTCCCATTAACACACACACACACACAGAGGACAAGAGAGCCCTCCAAGACCCTCCCCCTGACCCTGCGACCTAGGCACCATGGCAACCCTCTGACCCATTGCTGTTGCTGTGGTAACAACCTTGGAGCATGTCTGACCACTGCCCCCCCCCTTTCTCCAACACACACACACCCCTGCTCCACGCCGAGCCGAGGCAAACCGATCGATATTCTATCACACAGAACAGTGGAGCGAGAGAGAGGAGGCCACGGGCCAGCCAGATTACTGGGATGAGGGGTGGGGTGGGGGGGGGGGGGGGGTGGTTTGACAAAAAGAGAGCCAGTGTGTGTGTGTGTGAGAGGAAACGAAAAGGGTTTTAGGGAAGGTAGGGGATGTGTGTGTGTGTGTGTGTGTGTGTGTGTGTGTGTGTGTGTGTGTTGGGGAGGTGTGCAAAAAGGGGTTTTAGCGTGCGGGTGTAATCGGGTAGGAGATTGAGAGAAGGTGTGTGTGTGTGTGTGTGTGTGATTTGGAGGAAAGAGGTGGTGGTAGGAGGGGACTGAGAGTGTAAGTGGGTAGAAGATTGAGAGAAGGTGTGTGTGTGTGTGTATGTGTGTGTGTGTCAGAGGGAAGGTGGTTTAGTGTGGTTGTTATGGCGGATAAGAAAGGGAAGTGTGTGTGTGTGTGTGTGTGTGTGTGTGTGTCCTCATGAATTGAATACTTCTATCCGAAGGGTCACACACCCGAGGGTGCCCGGCCCACACGGGCTTATGGGATGTTACTTACATCACAGAGAGAGAGAGAGAGAGAGAGAGAGAGAGAGAGAGAGAGAGAGAGAGAGAGAGAGAGAGAGAGAGAGCACAAAGGAATAGCAGGCACAATGCAGGATGACGTGTCCGTGTTAGATGTTACATTAAACACACAACGTACGTATGATGGAGGAAAATAAACGCTTTAACGTGAGCTGAGGTCAAACGTTTATAAAGATGCACCGAGCTTTCGTGCTTCATGTACACCAACATTAGTGGAGAGGAAGTATTCAATCCTTCAACGCCACGATTAGATTATCCTACTTTTAAAATGGGTTAAATGCTTTAGATTACTGTATATGACTGAGTACTTATTTATGGGTATTTATGAAACACATATTGGTGCATGTTAAATAGTAAAAGGTTTATGGAAGGACAACTTTGTCTTTAAGATGGACTCAGAAATAAATCACAGTGTACCATCATATTTCTTTAAATAAATAATAAAAAGTATTCAATAATGACAGAAGTATACAGGGAAGGTAACATTTAATGTGTATTATATCATCATTTGTGGTCAAACTATGATTTTTTTACAAAAGGTTTCTTTGGGAAATACTAATGTAAAACATTGTTTTTACATTTTTGTTGTTGCTGGGAATGAAGGACGTGCCGTTGTAACTATTAAATAGTGTACAGTATTATGGAGTGTGTTGATTAAATACAGGGCAAGTAATTACAGTGTAATACAGTATATATGGGGTGTATTCAAGATCATTATTACGTTTTTCTTCTGAGGTTTTGAAATTTAACTGCAACACGTAGTTTGTCTCCTTTTTTACAACATCCGCTGCTACCTCGTTTCTGTTATTACTCAATATGTGCAACTTATGAATCCTCCCTAAACCGCTTTGTTTCCTGCACTTCTGCCCTTGTTACCTTTAGGTACCAACTACGTATTTCATTGATACCGTTTTAAGAAAATATGCACAATTACAACACGGTGTACTGCAATATATAAAACACAATTATTTCCCTAATGGGAAATAAAAAAATATTGCTTTTTATTATTATTGCCCCTAAAGTAAATACATATTTGCTATGAATTACACTGAGCAGAACTCCACATTTATATTACTGACTTGGTGGTAATCAAACAGAACCATGTGTGGGAGACAAGTGGTTAACTGCAGTTAATGAACAACAAGAAATCATAAAAAGGTTGCATTAAGTCCCGACAGAAAGGACCAGAAGAAAGGAAAACAAGGAAGTCACAAAGGAGGTGACCTATATCCTTGGGTTAGAAGGGTGTGTGTGTGTGTGTGTGTGTGTTTGTGTGTGTGTCAAGTGGGCTGGAGCACTCATTTGCTCTGTGAGCCTTGTAATAGTATTCATGAAACATGGACACACACACACACACACACACACACACACACACACACTCAAAGATTCACAAGTAGAAGCGTAAAACTATCGAACCCAAACCAAGTCCCAGTCTGTTTATGGGCTTGTTTAATAAAAGATACATTACTGTAATGATTTACAAAGCGTCTTATTTTGAAGGGGCTAAAAGTGAAAAAGGTCACTGATAAGCTGCATTCAGCAGAACACAATATATAAATAATGAATACAGTTTAAATAATTGAAACAATACTCTAAATCTGAAGGATCTTCTTACAACTACTGTTTTTTTATTGTGATTTTCAAAATACAAATAATGAATCCATCATCTTTTGTCCATGGATTAATAAGTACAGTTTTGCTGTTGTTCTGAGATAATTTAAAAAAAGAAGGTGGAGGAAGAGACAAGAGGGAAGATGAAAAAAAGAAAGACAAATGAGAAATACAGGAGGGTCGGTCAGCAGAACTGTCCAGACCGTAACTATCATTGAACCTGGAAGTCAAGTGTCTCTAAACCACAAAGGCTGCATGTCGGCAGATTTCAATCGAGCGTCAAATATTCATTTTTACGACAAAACTCTGAGAATTGGTGAACTTCATCTAGACAACATAGAGATGTATGCCATTTCTTTTCTACAAAGATCGATTGCTCTGTAAGTTACAGCCCATGTTGTTCCATTCCGTAGAGCGCTGCAGGAGGGCTGGCATCACACTGGTTCCCTCCACAAAAAGCCAATGAATTTTTTCCATTGGATTATGAAATATTGCAGAAAATAAACTCTGTGGCAAACACACGTTTATGATACGTGCACATTTGTTCAGCAAGATAATCTTCACTAATAAACATCACTTTAATGATTTTTGAATCGCAAGTGCAACGTTAGGCTTTAAAGAAACTCCACCACGGTCACATGACTTCACGTCAGCGCTAAGCTAAAGGAGGACTTGTGTTCTAGTGAGGACGTTTAGTCAACTCATTTACACTCTTTTAAAGTAAAAGCTTCTAAATTCACCAGAGGGGTATTTACTGACTTATTTTATATCGTAAAACCAAATATTAAAATCTCTTCAGCCGTGATTTCCAACATCCAACCCAAAAAAACCATTAAAGAAACCCATTGGGTACATCCTAAGTCTCTTAATTGTCATTTCCTCGCTCCTCGCTTGAACCGGAAGTTGTTCTGCACCGCCATATTGATGGCCGTCCCAAAGCTCTTATTTAGCTCGGAGGAGCGAGGATCGAGGAGGGAGGAGTGAGGAGTGAGGAGCGAGGATCGAGGATCGAGGAGGGATCTCCGAGGAGCCATGAGCGAGGACGCACGAGAACAGGCTTCCAGGAAGTGTTTTATGGGCCAACACGCCCCCTCATTGTTCATCAGTTCTTGGATTGGACGATGCAGCTGATCGGATTGATGAGATTTTTTAAAGTTTCATACTGAAGACAGATCAGAGATTAAACTCAAGCTTTTATGTCAATAGTTACCATGAAGATAGAATTCTAAATCCTGTCAAAAATGTAGTTTTGTTGAGATACAATTTTTAAATTGACCACACTATATGTACCATGACACCCACATGTTGTTATGTATCTCCCTGAGCATTGGCAGTGAGAATAGGCAGCAGCTGTTAGCAGTATTGTTTACAGTGAGATGTTTTGATGCACCGTGGCCACAGTTTTCTGATAATTCAAAAAGCTGGATCGTTTGTGAAGGACACAATGTCTGAGTTTGGTGTCAGTTGAGAAAAAAGAGGGAGGAGATGGGTTTCATTCATTTTAATTTCATAATTCATGCCAGCTCTACGCATCTGAACAGTTCTGCTCACTTGGGTGGCAGCATATGTGACAGACAGGAGTCACAATGTAGATGGCTGCTGAATACACAGCCCAAAGTCAAAATACAGTTGTTGAAATATTGTGTGAGAACATATGCACATGATTCATTTTAATAAGGTTTCATTTACACTGGAATGGGTTGAGAAGTATAATTCAAGTGCGACAGTAAAATGTGGCGAAAAGAAGCTAACGCCGCATCCGATGCTACGTTTGATGGTTGCTTTCTAATGAATCTAAAATTGTACAAATTTATAAATTGCTGTAAAGGTCTAACCGCTATTACACAACTGCATGCAAGCAGTTTAATCTGTTATCTGCTAGTAGGCTATTAATGCTAGAGCGCAGTGTATCTCATGTTCTAAAAGTGAACCCCGGCTCTACTGTCAGGGTAAACCTATAGAAGAGTTGTGAAGAGGATCTGTATCACATGGTGCAGCAGCATTGTTTCTATGGTTAACGATGGTTATAGACTACGATACATGAAGATGTCCTCTGTGTGTCTTTACCAACCTCAAGCCAAATATTGTCCTGGTTCTTTAGTCCAAGTCATACCATGTTTCCTCTTCCCCGAAGGCTGCAGGGTTTAGAGCAGCACTCTCGTTCCAACAGAAAACAGGGACTTACTTTGAATCACAGAGAGGAGAAAAGCAAACACATTAGAGCAGGGGTCTTCAACGTTTTTCAGGCCAAGGACCCCCAAACTGATAGAGATGGAGCAGGGACCCCCGACTATATATATATTGTATAAAATTGTGTTTTATATTAAACTTGGCCTAGTGCCGTGTATAAACATACCTCTTTATTGTGCATTCAATACTAAGCTATTCAAATAATACACAGGTTCATATATTCATGTTTTTATTATAAACATGTGCAAGGTACAGTGAGTAGGGAGGCCGTGCCACTGCCATTTATAAACACACCTTGTCAGCTGATACCAATGCCAATATCAACATTGTCTGTCAATTGCATGATAATCATGCATACAAGCTATTCAAATAGATATTTTAATTTTAAACATAAATGTGGAAACGAAAATGAGTGATGGCCTATTAGTGCCACTGCCATGCATAAACATACCTGTTATCTTTCATACAATACTGAACTAAATAAATAATGGACAGATTAATGTTTGGGGAAAAAAAAAAATATATATATATATATATATATATAAAAATATATAAAATTGTCTAATCAACTAAAAAATGTCACGACCCCCCTGCAGTACCTCCGCGTACCCCCTAGGGGTCGCGAACCCTCTGTTGAAGTTTGTTTACTGGATTAAAACCAAAGTGTCAGAAATGAGAAAATGACTCACATTTTCATTTCGTCCTCTCTGGGAGACAGACCTTCAGTCAGCATGAATTCAGCAAGCCGTGCAAACCGCAGCCCCGGGGGTCTGATCCCGGGAGACCGCCCCGACACCCCGCCGGATCAGCAAACTGTCTGTAGCTGCCGGTCACACGCAGTGCTCATCATTCTCAACTTCATTAACAGTCGCTCACAAAATAATTTTAACACAAGATCCATGTTGTACATTTTATTGTATGTTCTTCGGCCCATATGTCGGTTTTTTTTTGGGCATTTTCATGACTTCTTGTCCACGTTGGCTGAAAGGTTTTAGATCAAAAGTTCTATCTTGTGCTCGGAAACAGGAGCGATCAAAACAAATCAACCACAAGGTCCATTTAGCAGCTGTTCTGGAGCTTTTGATCGTCTCACACGATCTTCATCAGCAGAATCAATTTCAAACTTTTTTATCATAACAATGTATAAAATGACGGTGTAAAAAGCGTCGCTTGTAGTAATAAAGCTACAGAAAATGTCTCACGTGAGTCAGCAGCTCCCCTCGGCTTCACGGAAATGTAAAGTGAGTTTTAAGTTCATTGTCTAGCTCTGGTCTTGGTTCACTCTCACTGCTCATATAGCGTGTTCAGTACAACTCCACTGAACACTACCTGCTCAGCACCAAGTAGTGGACAGACGCACTAAGACACTAGCTGGGGAAGATAGTGGAGCATTTATCCCGTAGAGACTTGGCTCAGGAGTTGATAGAGACCAAAAACAGCTAAAACAAGAATGAATATCAGACCAACGTTCATCAGATGGACACAAACACGACTCCAAATGAATGATAATGTTGCCCCCTGACTTCTGGATATGTTAATAAATGTACTACTTGCCCCCAAGCGGTCAAATGTTGTATTGCAGGTTTTAGGTGCTAAGAAATAAGCACCTGCTGGTGAGTTTTGCTACCTACAAAGCTTATGTTGCTAAAAAACAATATGAATGTGATAGCTGTTAGGAGGTGTCCTGGTGTGGGTCAACTGATGGATGCTGATTCATTGCAGCATCCAGAACAAAGAAGGCTCCTCAGTCCTGCTTCATACATGCTCTTCCAGTAGAAGTTCTACTAAATGTCTCCTAACCTGATGTGTCTATAGACATGTAAGGTGTTAACACTTCCTCTGACTTGTTGAAACCCTTCAGGTAGAAAACAGATGACTTGACACTGCTGCCATGAGTAAGAGTTGGTCACACAGCATTTATTTCCATTTTCTGACAAAACTCCACACAAAAACAAACTGGAGACCAAGCTGAAAAAGAGAGATCCTTCTTTTGTATTTCATTTTCTTTCTTTTCTTTTCTGGCTGTTGGTTTGCAAGTTAAGGTACCGTGCCTTATTCCACATTTCAACTGATTTAAATAATGAAATCGGAGAGAAATCTCTTTTTCCGAGGACACAGAAAGTTTGTATTTTTATTCTTTTTTGACAGGGGTGAGGTTGGGAGGGGGGAGGGGAGGAGAGGGTGGTGAAAGTTGGTGGAAGTTTACGAGGACAGAGGGTTTGCACGCTGTTCACAAACAGACAGACAAACGGACAGATAAACAGGCGGGGGGGAGGTAAAAGAGGGGGAGACAGTGTGCTTTGTCATGTCTGAATGAAAACAAGGAGCTCTCAGACCCACTCCCAACTTAAAAAAACACTTTCACAAACAATTTTTCTGTTTTCAAAAACACACAGTCGTCTATTAGAACACGACAACAACATAGGCAGAAAAGAACACATGGGGAGGGAGGGAGGGAGGGAGATCAAGGAAGTGACCTTTTTTCCGCCCTGTTGAGGGCGTGAGTGAGTGCTGAAGTTTTATGGTGAGATTGATTCTTTATTGATGGGGGAGGAGGAGGAGGAGGAGGGACGGCAGTAGAAGATTGGCAGTGAGTACTTAGGAGTAGAAAGAGAGAAGAGGACGGAGGAAATGGCAGTGAGTAAGGAGCTGGATCTGGGTGGCAGGCTCTGGCAGGAAAAAGACAAATAGGTAAACAAAGAGAAGACTAGAATCGGCAGTCGGGAGTCTGGACGGGAGCTGCCACGTTGTTGTTCTGCTTGGCAAGAGAGATGGCAGTGGAGCAGTCGGGTTTACGTCTGTATTCTGTATTCAGGTCCACACAGCGCTGTGGTTTGAGTACATGTGTGAAGAGCTGCAGCTGACGGTGCGGTAATAAGCGTCGGCACGCCAGTGTTACTGGCAGACTGGTGCTGTACAGACTTTGGATAGAAAAACATAAAAAGAGGGAGAGGAAATAGAGAGGACAGGGAGGATTTACAAACCCGCCTCCCACCTCCCGCATCCTCTCCTCTGTCGTTGGTCCTCGCGGCGTCTTGGCGTGTGATTTGTTATTTTGTGTTGTCTCTTTGTGGGGGATGAGGATGAGAGCAGGATGGGTAGGACGTTATCTTCTTGTACAGTTTGAGCATGTTGACGGGAGAGGAGGGATGGGTGGAGGGGGATAGAGTAAAAGGGGTGAGTTCAGGGGAGAACGGGGGTGAGAAGGAAATTATGCTTTGATAATTTAATAGTATGTCTCTTTTTCCACCCAGCCTGCAGAGATGAAGAGGAGAGAAACAGAGGGAAACAAGAGAGAGAAGAGTTATCCATCAAATTATTTGATCTATTGATTAACATTTGAGCTAAATTATTATTTAAAATGATGAGGTCCTGGATGATATTTTCCTGCACAATGTCCTTTAAAGTTGTACATTTTTTTCCCACTACATTTGCAATGTATTCTCCTCATCCCCCTGTAAACATATGTACTGGCATGTAATCACAATCTGTGTAATATTACATAGTATGACATGCTACTAGGGACGTCAACGGTTAACTGTTAATAGGTTAACGAGAATGTTTTTGACCAGCTTTGCATGTTGGTCTGTTGTTAATTTAACTTGGAAAGGACGCTTCGGTGTCCATGTTAACCAAATGAGCTGTTCAGACAGGAAGCACTGCGACGAGCTACGTGCTTGATGAGAATGCTAAACACCGGCAACCTCCGGTTATAAAAAGTGAAGGCAAGGCGGAAGTGTCTTAAAGCTGCATTCTCTCTAGTGTCCATCAGGGGGCGACTCCTCTGGTTGTATAGAAGTCAATGAGAAAATGACTCTACTTCTCTCTTGATTTATTAGCTCAGTAAACATTGTAAACATGAGTTTATGGTCTCAATCTCTAGTTTCAAGTCTTCTTCAATACAGCATGATGTTCATTGAGTAAGTGATGGTCCATTTAGAGTCAAACAGACCATAGAGCAGGGTATGCTTTAGGGCGGGGCTACTGTGATTGACATGTTGCTACCACAGAGTTGTCCGGTCTAAGTCTTAAAACTTAATCCTTTCACTGTGTGTTTTCACTTCATGTAAGTTCAAATTTGAAGTTGAAAGTCAAATAGTTTGAATTCATGGTCTCTTCTGATTGGCCTTCATAGAGACCACCAATCCAACTGTTTAAAACGAATATCAGCTGATAGATCAGAGCACCTGTGACCTGGTCAAAATGCAGCAATAAAGCTCAGCAAAGCCAACAGAAAATGAAATAATGTGTGTGTTATCTGACCTCCGGGGTTTCGGCGAAGGATGAGTTTTCGGATCTCATCGTAAACAAATATGAGGAAACTGTACGGGAACGCACAGAACCACCAGCTGGGCCTGAGGGAGGAGTAGGGGAGCAGTCAGTAATACAGAACACAGTACTCATGAACTGTCTTAAAACATAATGGCATTGCATTTCACATTATTACCACTGAAAGTGAACATGGAGGTCTGCACATCGTGGCACTGTGAAGATGTGTTGGAGCGTTACTTACTTGAGCGGGTACATCCGTAGTGCCACGTCCATGCCGGGGCAGTAGGACAGGAAAGCAGCCAGAGCCGTTTCCTCAAACAGGCCAAAGATCAAAATCTTATTCCTGCCAGGCAATGAGCGCAGAACAACAAGTTATTTACAGCAACACATGTAGCAGAGAGACGATAAACAGTGGCTCACATCAGTTAGAGAGGGACACATGTGGGGAACAAACAAACACGGGCCATAAGTTAGGGCCATGAATTAAAGGTGTGTCAGTAAAACATGGCTCTCTAGTGACGTCTGGTGGCAGCTGTGGGAAACAGCTTTCTTCTTCTGCAACGTTCATGTTTACACCAGCTTTTGTAAATGATATTGTAACTCAGAGAAAACATATGTATGTATATATATCCATCCTTTACTTCAATACAGTCTTTGTAACTTCAGGTGTCAAAGTAAAGGTGTGGTGTGAGTTGCCGAGTGCTGGAGATATCGGCCGTTAAGATGTCTTCTCTCCAATATAATGGAACATTTTCAGCAATGTCCCTTTCCAGAAATCATGACCCGGTTACTCAAGATAATCCATAAACCTTGTTGTGAACAGTAGGAACTATTTTCTTTCTACTGAAATACACCCGACCGTATCACATTACCTAGCATTATTCAGAAGTGTCTTTTTCAATAACTTTTCCACTTACTTCATGCCCTGCTGGAACACAGAGTTACGCCTGGTCTTGCAGATGATGACATCTGCCCACTGTACCACCACAATGCTGACGAAGAATGCCGTGTGGCAAGTAAACTCCACAATCTTCCGTTGCTCATAGGTCTGGACAGGGAAACAGGAAGACAGTCACACAATGTGTCCTCTGTGATGGACTTCTATTGAGATGGTTGTGACCATGACACGTTTGTATACATTTATATTAATGTTTGTGTCTTTTATCATTCAAGGATTACTGCTGGTGTAGGAAATATTCAGAAAACGTTGTATGAGTACCGTGATTTAGCATCACGGTACTCAGTGATTCTCCATAAGGTCAGTCAAACAGAGCTCACAGCAGAACCCTGACATCGTGTGACATCACTCGTACCCATTGCTGCCCGTAGCTGTCCTCCAGGTCGTTGCAGGAGCGATCGTCCCAGTTGAGCCGGATGCCGACAAGCACGGCCGGCAGGAAACCATTTTCGGCCATGATGACGAAGTAGGCGAAGAACCCGCCGAGAGCTTGGATCATACCTGCAGACACAGAGTTTCACAGCCGTTATAGTGGATATTATGATGAGATGAGAGAAAAAGTGCAAGGCAGAAACGAAGGGAACCACGTTCTGATTGGCGACAACTAAAAAAATGTATTTGTCGTATAGACATTTGTGAATTAGAAAAACAAAGACTTTTGATAACTCTGTTGACTGCAGTAGAATCATGTTGGTATCAAGGTGCTGTCAGACAGCCAATGTCTTTGGGCTACCATTGTCTCAGAACACTGATGTTAGCGATGTAAGAGCAAACAGAACGTGAACCTACTCGATGTGCAGCTGTAGAGCAGTGTGTTCTGGGACAGATTCTGGGCCCCGTAAAGGTTGTCAGATTTCTGCTCTGGTCTTGCATGTTGACAATACTTGCGCTAATATTTTAAAAAATGACAGTGACGGTGTATTTTAATTTGTATTAATTAACTATGTAATAAATATCTTTTAAAATTATATTTATTTACTTAATGTTTATTTTCATTTTTGTGTACTTAAATAAACTGAAAGAAGTATGTAAAATAATAATTTAAAAAAAGATTTGTTTTATATATATACAGTATAATATTGTTATTACTATATGTTCAATTTGGAGAAGGGTTAATTTAAGTATGTACAATGTGTTAAATGTATAAAATGAATAAATATATGTTAAAAAAAAAGAAGAAAAGACAGCCGTGATGATTTATTGGTGATTAAATGCTACACACGGCACCTTTTCCACTGATCACAGGTCTGTACTGGGTGTTGAACAACACAAACATGGCACCTACCGATCTGTCCATAGGCGATACTGATGAGCCTCTCGTTGACCAGTTTGTCCCTCAGTGGGTTCCTGGGCTGCCGCTTCATGATGTCACTCTCTGCTGCTTCATAGGCGAGAGAGATGGCTGGTACCTGACGGAGGGTTCAACAGGGAACACATTTACGTCTGGGTATGCTTTTGCTTTGGTGTATTTTAACACGCTCCACTTTCCAAGCATGACAACCTGGACTGGTCTGACACTGCCACCTAGTGTCCTGTTTTGTGTACATACTTTTTAGGCATGACCTTGAACTCAACTTCAGAGATAAATGGAGGGATTGTGTGACAGTCTGTAGGGTTGGACTGGTTGATGGTGTGGGGTGGGCTGCATGGTTTGCTGCAGCATAATTAATACACTTTTTATTCTGTGTCACTTTAAAACTTCTCATTGAACCTAAACATCCACAATTCCCTCAACTCACTCCACACATTATGTTCAGCATCTTTCAGATTTTAAATATTCCCTTCTTTAACTTTTTTATTATTATTTATTATTATTATTTATTATTCCAGCACAATTGAACATTCTTAGGTGACCACCTGTGTGTCGCCCCGGACATTGCTGTGTCTATATTGCCACCTGACAAGCATACAGTTCACACAGTTGACATGTTTGTGTACGGCTGAGCTCTCCTGGTTTACTGTGCATGTATGAGTGGGTCCACACATTGGCTGCTGCCCTTTTCTATCGCCTGACTGGACACATTGTGTGCGAGTGTGCGCGGCGTCTCCTCTGTTACCATGTCGGTTCCCAGGTCGATGCAGAGGATGGTGATGGTGCCCAGAGGCAGCGGGATGTTGACCAGGATGAAGAACAGGAAGGGGGTGATCTCTGGGATGTTGCTGGTCAGAGTGTATGCGATGGACTTCTTCAGGTTGTCAAAGATCAGACGGCCTGTCGGGATGAAGGTGGGGAGTAAAATCAATCTCTGAACAGGTGAACCCTCAACCCTTTGAACTCTGCAATAGAAATGGTCCGCCGGTGTCTGCGTTGGTATTTTTGCTCATTGTGATGTCATTTCTTGGCGTATCCTCAAACGCTTCGTATCCCTTAAATGTGTACAACTTACGCTGAAAGGTTCTGTAATTATTAACTCATTAACATAGCATTCATTAATGTCTTTCTTGCCCTTTCATCTTATTTATTGGCACCATTTTTTCACTGTTCCTTCTACTATTCTGGTAAAAACAGGGCAAACTGTTTTTACCAGAATACAGTTCTGAATACAGTTGTTTTGCCCAAGAAATAGATAGAAAGAAGATACAACATCCTTCTTGCTAGCAGTATCCTAAAATGTATTTCTCCTCTCAAACATGAACTGCTTATGTACTGTCTGAAATATAAGTATGTGCAACCTACATGATTGTCACCTAAAGATCTTAAGTTTACTCTCGCTCTTCTTAGACCCGATGCACAAAACATTTGAGCTCATCTTTCTCTCCACAGACCCTTTTCTCGTTCCTCCCTCACCTTCTTCTACTCCGGTGACGATGGAGGCAAAGTTGTCGTCCAGCAGGATCATGTCGGCCGCCTGTTTGGACACGTCTGAGCCAGAGATTCCCATGGCGACGCCGATGTCAGCTTTCTTCAGGGCTGGTGAGTCGTTCACACCGTCGCCTGTCACGGCCACGATGGCACCCTGACAGAAGAGGAGGACGCGCACTTTATGGTTTTCATTCTCATTCGGGACGCACAATGCTAAAAACCATGAGCTTGTATGCATGTATGTGTACCTGTCTCTGGCAGCCTTCTACGATGATGAGCTTCTGCTGCGGGGAGGTTCTGGCAAAGACGATCTCCGTGTGGTTCTTCAAAATGTCGTCCATCTGATCCTGATCGACGTCTTTCAGATCTGTGCCGTGGATCACGCAGGCCTTGGCGTCCCTACACAACAGAGATAACAGCAAAATTCTCTTTTGTATACTAAATCATAAAAACTACTGTCATGCTGCAAAGTAAAAGACCATACTGCTCCATTGCGTGTTAGGGCAGCTGTAGGTAATAATAAATAAACTATGGAGCCGGGGGAGGGAGGTAATATTCTGAGAAATAACTCAGATTTCCCTTTGATTAAAGAGGAAAATGAAAATGAACACTATGAAATTGTGCGCCAGTCTGAATTTCCTCGTGTTCTTATGATGATGAGGGCCTCTGAGCGAAGTGAAGGTTGTGAAATAAACGTACGTATATGCATTCTCCTGCATGCTCCTTCTGGGTTCTTTTACCAAGCTAATGCGGACATTGCTATGCGTTGTACTCTATCCTCAGGTTAGACCTGTTGTTCTATTTTACCAGATAAATCCTAAAGATTGCTGCTTCTGTCCCCTCCGACAGAAGGCCTCTGAGCGAGGCGAAGGTCCTGAAAGATTCAAATACGCGTTTTCCTTCATGTTCTTTCAGTGTTTTTTTATGAACATAAATAAATACTATTATAATTAGACACATCCCGAGGGAGGTTGGGGACACGGAATCCGAGTGGACCATGTTCAAAGCCTCTATTGTGGACGCGGCCGCTAGGAGCTGTGGCCGGAAGGTCATCGGTGCCTGTCGTGGCGGCAACCCGAGAACCCGGTGGTGGACACCGGAGGTGAGGGAAGCCGTCAAGCTGAAGAAGGAGACCTTCAAGGCCTGGTTGGCCCAGGGGTCTCCTGAAGCAGCTGACAGGTATCGGCAGGCCAGAAGGGCTGCAGCTGCGGTGGTCGCGAATGCTAAAACTCGGGCATGGGAGGAGTTCGGGGAGGCCATGGAGAAGGACTTTCGGTTGGCCTCAAGGCGGTTCTGGCAAACCATCCGACGGCTCAGGAAGGGAAAGCAGGGCTTACCCCAGGCTGTTCTCAGCAGGGGGGGGGAACTGCTAACCCGGACGGAGGACATCGTCGGGCGGTGGAAAGAGCACTTTGAGGAACTCCTAAACCCGACCAACATGTCCTCTGCAGAGGAGGCAGCGCCTGAGGACCTAGGGGGAGGCTCACCCATATCCCTGGCAGAGGTCGCTGAGGTAGTTAAAAAGCTCCTTGGTGGCAAGGCGCCGGGGGTGGATGAGATCCGCCCTGAGATGCTGAAGGCGCTGGACATGGTTGGGCTGTCCTGGCTGACACGCCTCTTCAATGTCGCATGGGGGTCGGGATCAGTGCCCATGGAATGGCAGACCGGGGTGGTGGTTCCCATCTTCAAAAAGGGGGACCGGAGAGTGTGCTTGAATTACCGGGGTATCACACTACTCAGCCTCCCGGGAAAGGCTTATGCCAGGGTGCTGGAAAGGAGGCTCCGACCGCTTGTCGAACCTCAGATTCAAGAGGAGCAGTGCGGATTCCGTCCCGGCCGTGGAACAGTGGACCAGCTCTTTACCCTCGCAAGACTACTGGAGGGGCTCTGGGAGTTTGCCCAACCAGTCTACATGTGCTTTGTGGACTTGGAGAAGGCTTTCGACCGGGTCCCTCGGGGGGTCTTGTGGGGGGTGCTGCGGGAGTATGGGGTGCCGGACCCATTACAACGGGCGATCCGGTCTCTGTACGACTGCAGTAGGAGCTGTGTCCGCATTCTCGGCAATAAGTCAGACACGTTCCCGGTGGGTGTTGGCCTCCGCCAGGGCTGCCCTTTGTTACCGGTCCTGTTCGTGATTTTCATGGACAGGATATCTAGGCGCAGCCTGGGGGCGGAGAACGTCAGTTTCGGGGGTCTCGGGATCGCCTCTCTGCTATTTGCGGATGATGTGGTCCTGTTAGCCTCCTCGGATCGTGACCTCCAGCATTCACTGGGACGGTTTGCAGCCGAGTGTGAAGCGGCGGGGATGAGAGTTAGCACCTCCAAATCTGAGGCCATGGTGCTCTGCCGGAAACCGGTGGATTGCTCCCTCCAGGTGGGGACGGAGTGCCTACCTCAAGCGAAGGAGTTTAAGTATCTCGGGGTCTTGTTCACGAGTGAGGGTAAGATGGAGCGGGAGATCGACAGACGGATCGGTGCAGCTGCAGCAGTAAAGCAGGCGCTGCACCGGACCGTCTTGGTGAAGAGGGAGCTGAGCCGGAAGGCAAAGCTCTCAATTTACCACTCGGTCTACGTTCCTACCCTCACCTATGGTCACGAACTCTGGGTCGTGACCGAAAGGACAAGGTCGCGGCTACAAGCGGCCGAAATGAGCTTCCTCCGTAGGGTGGCCGGGCTCAGCCTTAGAGATAGGGTAAGGAGCTCGGTCATCAGGAGGGAGCTTGGAGTCGAGCCGCTACTCCTTCGCGTCGAAAGGAGTCAGCTGAGGTGGTTCGGGCATCTAATTAGGATGCCTCCTGGACGCCTCCCACTGGAGGTTTTCCAGGCACGTCCAACTGGGAAGAGACCCCGGGGAAGACCCAGAACACGCTGGAGAGATTACATCTCCCAGCTGGCCTGGGAACGCCTCGGGATCCCCCAGAATGAGCTGGAACATGTTGCCGGTGAGAGGGAGGTCTGGGTCGGCCTGCTTGACCTACTGCCACCGCGACCCGACCCCGGATAAGCGGTGGAAAATGGATGGATGGATGGATTATAATTAGTATATTTCGCACTGCGGTGTGATGAAGTTGCTCCAACCTTGCAAAGTGAAACGTTGTTTCTTTGACCAAAAAAAAAAACCCAACAACTCGTAACCTAGTGACTTTAATCTCAAAGGATGTTTTTTGTCGCAAATTTATGACTTTATAATCTCACAGAATATTCATGTTTCTTTTCTTGTAAATTAGCCAGTTAAATCGCAGAGAATATCCAAGTTATGGATATTCTATATATCCCCGGCTCAATAATATATATATTTTTTACCTAATATGACCCTGATACGCTGTCGTTAAATAGAGCAGCTGCTGTATAAAAGTGATTGTAATTGTAATGCATGTTAACATAGTTCATGTTTCTGTCTCACCTTGGGTTGACCTGGCTGACGGGGATGTTGAGGCGTGCAGCAATGTCTTCCACTGTCTCGTTGCCCTCTGAGATGATACCCACACCTTTAGCAATGGCCTTGGCTGTGATTGGGTGGTCACCAGTCACCATAATGACCTGAAATATAGGAGGAGGAAGAAGAAGGTAAAGAGGTTGGCGGTGAACGGGAAGGAGAAAGAGACAAAAATAAAACAAAGAGCAAGAGGAGAAAAGGCCAACAGTTAAGATAGAAGGAACAGGATGAGAAGAAGAGTAAAAGGAGTGAAAGAGAAAAAGAACACAATTCACACTATTAATAAAACACTCTTCCTCTCAAAATGTCATCTACAGCCTTCACATCCTGGTGGATGCCATGTTCTGCTTTTCCAGGCCCTTTAAAATGCCAGACTTGAAAGGTGCCCACCTTGATGCCAGCGGAGCGGCACTTGCCCACGGCATCGGGCACGGCAGCACGGGGAGGGTCGATCATGGACATGAGGCCTACGAAGCAAAGGTTGTCCGTCTCAAAGTTGACATCATCTGTATCGAAGGCAAAACCTTTGGGGTACTTGTCCTCTGGCAGGAACACGTGGCAGAAACCTGGAGGGATTAGGGACGAATGAATTATACATACAGGATAATACTATGCAATAAAATACAGGATACACCAAAACTTTTCTGGTAAGTTCAAATTCCAAATCATGAACCTTTTGTTAAATTACCACTGTGTTCCTATCCTCCTTACCCAGTACTCTCTCTCCCAGTCCTCCCAGTTCCAGATAGGCGTTCTGGAAGGCCTCCTTCAGCTCATCGTCCATGGGCTGCTCCTTGCCCTGCACCATGATGGTGGAGCTGCGGTCGAGGATCCTCTCTGGGGCTCCCTTCATCACCAACAGGTAGCGGTTGTCGTTTTCATCATCATTTTCATGAATTGAGAGCTGATGGGAACAGATCATGGCGTCAGCATGAGAACCTTTTAAGAAGTTTGTAGTGTTCTTGCATGTTTTGGCCCATTTACTACAAATGAAAGGTGACGAACCTGGTACTTGTTGGTGGAGTTGAAGGGGATCTCGGCCACCTTCTTGTTCTTCTCTCTCATAGCTTTGACGGCGCCACAGGACAGCTCGATACACTTCAGCAGGGCGGACTCGGAGGCGTCGCCGGCCACCTCGCGCTTAAGGATGGGCAAAGCATCCTGGCCGGCCTTGAACACGGCGCGGTTGCACAGAGCAGCGATGCGGGCCAAAGACACCCATGTTGAGGAGCTTTTGTCGAAGGAGCAGCCTAGAGAATGATGGGGGAGGGAAAAATAGGAACCTTTATTGACAGTTGTCTCAGCCTATCACATTCACCCAAGCAGGGCAGGAAGGTACCCTGCAGGCCTGCAATCAATTAAAACCAATGTAAGAATAGTTGGCAACAACGTTCGTGTCAAGGTGAGGGGAGTAAGCCAAAGCCATTTGGAGCTCTTGTGACAGCGTCGGAAATACACGAGGGCAAAGGGCAAAACTGCCCCTAAGAAATATCATTTTGCCCCTGATATCACTAGGAGAGGGGCAAAAAATGCCCCCGAACTTTCTAAACGAATAAATAAATGGAGCGCTTCTTAATCAGACCTGTGACTGCGAGACTGCGGTCAACTCAGCAGACACTTAAATTGTAGTGCACCTATATGCTGACATTCACGGTAAACTCATTCAAACGGCACAGATCGAGAGCGAGCGAAGGACTTGGAAAGTTAACGGAAAGATTAACGTGAGACAACATCCGGTTTCTTCAGACGAACATCCGGTTTTCAGAATAAGATGCCAACAAAGTATACACATTGCATAATGGAAATTAGATTAAATGAATTATATTCACATTAAGTATAAAACATGCTACCTGCATCTCGTGAGTTAAAGGGAAAATACACCTAAATTGTGCATAAAGTTAAATTCTTTGATTTGAGGGTCGCTGGAAATGAATAATACCTGACTGACAGTCAATTAAGATATTTTACGAAGTAAAAACTCTGAACTGAATTTGTACCTTCAAATGGCACATTTTTGAAATTTTTAAGGTGCTATAAAAATGTTTTTCTCAAAAATTCCACACAATGACTAATGCATAAGTTCAGAACAAAAATGGGTAATATCACAATATTTGAGGCGCAACAAAAATATTCTTTCTCAATAATTCCATACAATGACTGATGTATATGTAATCAAGGCATCGTTGACTTAATAATTGTTAATAGTTGTTTAAAAAATGTAATAACAATAAGTAACCACAAAGAAATAAGAATAAAATTGAATATGATTGTCTGTTTTTTGTTAAAAAAAATCGAAGAAAACACTTTGAATCTGTAGACTACTGCCTAATAGTCTTATTATTGCCATTTGATGACAATTGCTCATATACTGTAAGTTTAAATAAGTATATTTATTATTTTGAACAAAGGTTAAATGTTATTTCACAAGTTTCAAAAAGTGCCCCCAATTTTTTGAAAATGCCCCTGGATTTCAGTCAGTGGGGGCAAAAATTGCCCCCCAAAAAATATGTCAATTTCCGACCCTGTCTTGTGATGAATAACAAGAAACAATGTCTCCTTTGAAAAACAGCGGAGGCAGAGGCCGATGATACAGTGGAGAGAAAGTGCAGAGGCAAACGCACGTCCTCCGGTTCTAATCTACAAACAAACGTAACGGAGAGAAACACCTTCCATCTGTTTTCTCTCTGTTTTGTGACGGAGCAATGAAGCCTGATGAAGCTAATTTAAAGCTAACGCTTGATAAAGCTAACGCCCGGCTACATGAATCCATCACAAAAAAGGAGCGAAAGCAGAAGGATGGTGCTGCTGTCCCGTTACCGTTGTTTTTAAATTAGCCTGTAATTGTGCGTTTGTTTGTCAAACGGACACAAATCCGACGCGTATGAGGGTCAGAGAGACGAGAGTATAATGTAACGTTATTTTGGAATACTTTATGCCATAAGTCAGAGAAGTGAATCCTTTCTTTCTTCAAATATATTACATTTCCATTTTTTCCCATTTGTACAAGAAGACGATGACTTGATAAAAACAAGACAGATCAGCTTTTGAGGTTTCTACCAAACATACATTTGGCAAATGTTCATGTTGGATGCCGGCCAGTAACTGATGCTGCCAGAGAGGAACTCAGGTCACAAATATTCTGAATATGATGCAGGAAGTTTGAATGCACGCTGCATGGAAGCAGGGACAGAAGGTGGGCAAATCTCACCGGACTGGTCCTCGGTGGTGTCGGCCTCGTGGATCTGGTTGTCGAACCACATGTGGGCCACGGTCATCCGGTTCTGGGTCAGGGTGCCGGTCTTGTCGGAGCAGATGGTGGAGGTGGAGCCCAGAGTTTCCACGGCCTCCAAGTTCTTCACCAGGCAGTTCTTGCGAGCCATTCGTTTAGCTGTCAGCGTCAGACAAACCTGAGAGAAGCAAAGAGGGAACGGCAGAGAGAGGACGCGACAGTGAGGAGAGGAGGAACGACAGGAAGGAAAGGAGTCGTTGAAAAGGAGAGAGTAGAAACAAACAAAACCAAAAGAGAAAGAGAAAACATTATTAGTATCCGTGTGTTAAACTAACAGGACAGATGAACATCTCCAGGTATTCAACTTACTCAGTGCCATACTGTACCTGAAACTACAAAGCACACCCAGGAAGAAACCCCGCCCCGACACCTGGAGACGTTCACCCTGCTCTTAACAATGCTCCTCTATAGCAAAATGCACTAAAATCTTAACCTCCTTTCCGAAAATATAATATAAAACAGCCCAAAAAGAAGAGATGCGGAGAGAGAGAATGAGGCGTGAACGAGTGAAGCGGTGAAGCAGAGCGGCGGGTGCGTTATGCCATCATGCCAAGTACGGCAAAAGACCCGCGGGCAAAACAGAACTAGCCAAGCAGAGGAAGGCCCAATTCATTTCAAGAAGCTGACTGGTCATTAGCCGAATATCATTACATTAGCTAGCCGTTGTCATTGCAGGCAGCACCACGACTGGCCTGGAAGAGAGAGAGAGAGAGACATACGGAGAGAAAGATGGAGAGAACACAAACACACAAAACACATGTGGGGCTGCTTTGGGAGAAGGAGAGATGTAAAGAGAGAAATACAAACACAGGACAATACACCACCGTCACCACGGGAACAGGTACTGACACAGAGAGAATGTTAAAAGCACATAAGATACACGCAGAGATGCACACGAGAGACGTACAGCGACATCAACACACTGATATAAACACAAGAGCAGGGATACGGGATGCAAAGACGAGATCAAACAGCAGACGAGACAACATCGGCCTGAAACACACAATCAGACGTGGGTGAAACCACAAACTGCTTGGGGGGAATCGAATGATAGAGTCTACAATAGAGCGTGGCATATGTAATGGGCTACAACGGTGGGGAGTAGGCTTACTAATAAAAAAAAAAGAGACATGTCATGGCAACAACAATGTAAAGAACATTTTATAAGCTGTTACTGGTTTCCCTGATTTTATGTAGCTTCTCTGATTTATCCAATATATGAAATATATGAAAAATACCCAAGTCTGCACAAAAACACTGGGAACTGAGGAAGAACCGAAACGCAGAAGGACTGTGAAGAGAAACAAGACAGGAAGGAAAAACTGCTCCAAATGAAGGAATGATACAACTGGACAACAACCTTGTAAACACATGCACACGTACTAGAAATCGGGCTGCATGATATTGGTAATATAGATTGTGATATAAAGAAATACACAAATGTTCAAGTTAAATGTATCAATTCGGTTCACTTTGACATCAAAATCAAGAGGCTCGATAAATAATTTCGTCCTCTGTTGTGCTCTGATGAAAAAAAAGTCATCATAAACTTATTGGTTGCATAGATTTGAATGGCGATGATGCGGCAAAAAAGTCACACCCGCAAAGCATTGTAAACGAGACGGGGACTGGGTTTGAAGGCGGGTCTGGTGGGTTGCAGAAGACCCCTCACACGTTTGTAATGTCTCTGCCTACTCACAGTGACGGTGGCCAGCAGTCCCTCTGGCACATTAGCAACAATGATGCCAATGAGGAAGATGACAGCCTCCAGCCAGGAGTAACCCAGGACGATTGACAGCACGAAGAAGGACACGCCGAGGAACACGGCCACGCCGGTGATGATCTGGATGAAGTGCTCGATCTCCTTGGCAATGGGAGTCTGAGGAGTAGAAGAAGAAGGTGTTTGGATTGTTTAAAGAAGATGATTGACTGTCTACATTTATTATAGATTTTTTGCAATTAAGCATTTTAGGAGCAGTAAGCTGCTGCGAAGCAACTTGGGGTTATTTGTCTAAATAGCTTGTTTTTACACTTTATGAAACATAATGAGGCTGAGAACACTTAGCTGCTGTCTTTCCATTCAAAATGAGTATGTGAATGAGAAGCTGAACGACTACATGAAAGAGCCTGTTTCTAGTAAGCAACCTCATTTGTGTCACCATTGTGGAATAATGAACAACAGTGAGTATGGTACCTTGCCAGTCTCCAGGTTTGAGGTGAGAGTGGCGATGCGGCCCATCACTGTGCGATCGCCAGTGCACACAACAATGCCACGCGCCGTTCCTGAACAATAAGAGTAGAGGGAGCAGTTTTTAAATGCAATGTAACAGTGTGTCCACAGGAGGGCCCCACACATCATGGTTTTCCTGTTCTACCACTGTGAGGGTCTTCCCGGTGACATGCTGGGATGGAACAGGCACAGTGGGGTCACGTTTCCAGTCAGTGGGCTCCCCCGATGACCGGTGAGGCCACCAAACACTTTGACCAGGGCCTACAGCGAGAGCTAATGTGCAGCGTCTTTGTTTGCAGGGCTATCTGAGCACTGAACCGGAACAATACAAACACGCACGCACGCACGCACGCACGCACGCACGCACGCACGCACGCACGCACGCACGCACGCACGCACGCACGCACGCACGCACGCACGCACGCACGCACGCACGCACGCACGCACGCACGCACGCACACACACACACACACACACACACACACACACACACACACACACACACACACACACACACACACACACACACACACACACACACACACACACACACACACACACACACACACACACACACACACACACACACACACACACACACACACACACACACACACACACACACACACACACACACACACACACACACACACACACACAGAAAGGTTTTCTAACCCTCACAGTAAATGCTTTGTACAGTACATGTGATGCATATGAAGGTAATAATGATGATTTAGGTTTCGGATACGGGTGATGGCGACCTTACCCTCGACACAGTTGGTGGAGAAGAAGGCAATGTTGCGGGTTTCCAGTGGGTTGTCATGGGTACAGTCAGGTGACCTGGTCTGGGGCTCTGATTCACCGGTCAGGGATGAGTTGTCCACCTGGTTAAGTGTGCAAGAGAGAGGGACAAAGAGGAAGATGAGGGAGTGGGGATTCCTTTCTTCATTCCAGATTTCTTGGTTCATGCTTGCTGTGCCTCTAATGGCTGTGTGGAGCTGTGCAGAGGCTGTTTTCATCAAAAGTTCATTCCCAGATGACATTCTGAGACTGATTTGAGGTTCATATGAGGAAAAGTGGTGTGAATTTAACATGCAGATCTATGTTTATCCTCAGCTTGCACCTGCACCATTTGGGGGAAATCAGGACTTTAAAAGCAATCAGGTTAATGTTTGCAAAGTGGTTCTAGTATAATGAATTTAGAATAGGGGTGAAGTGACGCTGCAGATCCTGTCACAGATTTGAGTCACGGATCGAATCAGCACAAAAGAACAAAGGGAGCAAAAATAACTTTGCGAGATCCCTGATGACGGTTTTAGGCCACAGATACCAATAACTGATGATCCATATTGGCAGATACGGATCGTTTTGTTTTGTTATAGCAGCTGGTCTACAAGGCTCCAGACTATTTCTTTTCACCACCATCCTTTCAACATCAGTGTAAACCATCAACAATTCTTTGATTACTTAAAAAACACAATATTCAAGTGATTAGGATACAAAATAATGTATTTTCAAAGAATAAAACAAATCTTGTCATTAGTAGTTATAATGATGTATTATAATCTGCTTAGAGCTCTAATATATATTTATGTTGCTGTGAAAACGTCTCCTTCAAACATCTGGATTTATTCAAGTTTCTTACCAAAACTACATTTTACAAGATTGCATCAGAATCATGATAAAGTAAAAATGTACCTTCGGCAATACTCATTTTCACTGAACAGAGCCTGAACGCATCATAATTTAACCGACGCTGCCAACGTTACAAACTTCCTCCTCCCAATTTCAAAACAAGAATAGTTGTTAATAATGTAACATTATCAAGCATCGGTAAATAGAAAGCATTAATACCGATCTCCTGATATGTTACTGAATATCGCCGATAACGATTGTCAGTAAAACTTTATTTCACACTATGAAGGTTAATCTGTGTAATTAATCCGAGAGCATCCATACGGATCAACAAAGGTCTGTTACGCCACTAATTCAAAATGATGTCTTATTATCACATTGTGAGGCGGCTGTGCTTGTTTTAGTTAATAATTGATCGCCCGACACATCAGGTTGATTCCATAAATGGTGGACGAAGACTCACTGCTGATCACACTCGCATTAACCACTTTTACTTACACTTTGATGGTGCAAACACATCTTTACTGCCACTGAAAGCTAGTGAGCTGAATGTGTTAGCTAGCTTCATCCTGGCATCCGGATCAAGCTGCACTTAGCGAGTGTACGACAGGAGAGAGAGGGCGGGACTCCGTTTACATCAATGCTGCTTGCTGATCAAGCCGAATGAGAGAGAGGGGGAACGCACACCTGTGTTGGAGAGGTGCTGACCACCAAGTGTAAAGGAAACAAGTCGCACACTCATAGCCAGGATGCAAAAAAAAATATGTTTCTGTTTTGTCAAGTTTTTCTTGTGTAGCGAATAGGCTAGAACTGTATCTCTTTGAGCAACCCTGTGTTGCATAACGACAGTAAGTCCTCCTTGCCTTTTCCGTGACTGCAGGAGTGTATCTGTGCCTGGAACCCACCTTGCAGCCGTGGGAGGAGATGATGCGGAGGTCAGCGGGGATCCTGTCTCCTCCTTTCACCTCCACCAGGTCTCCAGCCACCACTTGCTCAGCATTGATCTGCATCTTCTCTCCCTCACGGATCACCAGGGCTTGCTGGGAACAGAGAAAGAGAGGGAGAGAGAGAGAGAGAGAGAGAGAGAGAGGAAGAAAGAGAAAGAGAGAGGAAGAAAGAGAAAGAGAGAGAGATCAAAACAGTAAAGCCAAAAAATAACACAAACCGTTATTTAGAGAAAAGATGAAACAACCAAGAAACTAAAGCAATTGAAAGATACATCACAGATTGGGGACTTAGTGTGCTAGCTGTGACAGCATGATAGTGTGGCCTGCAGCTTCATAAACTATAGTTGTCCACCTAATAAACACCTGCGTTACTTAGGAACCCAATGTAATATACTCATTATGACCTGATTTGTTTCCATCATTCTTTTTCATTACTCAGGTTTAGTACCTCCAGGAATTACTGTGTGAATTAATTAGCAGCCTCATACTGTAGAGTACTTAGGCCATCGTTCATCCCCGGTTGACTGACAGTTATCGACCACTGAGCCTCCCCCCACCCACCCACGTGAGCGTCGTGTGGACGGATGAAAGCAGATTAAGTTATATTTGCATAATGTATTTATATTTTCTTTTGCTAAGAGTAGATATTTACACAGCCACATTTAGCATTACTAAAATTCATTAGCTAGGGCGCTGGCCAACACCAGTTGCCAGATGTTGCGAGAGTGTTGCTGAGACAGAGAAAGGTCTGCAACAAAGTTCATTTTCTCTGGATTTGTCAGTCTGAAGAAGTGTCAGTGTCTGATTTTCAGAAGATATGTGTAATTTCTTTTACTTTGCTGACTATGGAGCAAAATAATCTGTCCTAATCTGTGTTCTCCCATTGCAGTTAATATACTCAGGACCTAGCGCTAGTCTCCTAAAGGCGCGGGGCAGACACAGATTGTGACTGACTCTCAGTTCCGTCTCCTTTGTGAAATGTCTCTGGTAACGTAGCGCTTCATGACGTAGAGAAGTCCCAACCGGTCGACTCTATCTCAGCGTATCGGCCTTTCAAGGTTAAGGCCTGCTTTCAAACAGTATAAGAGTGTTGAGCCATTTCCAAACCATGATAGGCCCATTTTAATAAATCTATTAAGAAATGTCACACCAGCATTGATGTGCTTCTTCACAGTAGTTATACCATTCAGTTAACAGCAAAAAAACCATGTTTAAGTGTGGAATACCTCTTTAATATCTAATAAAAGTACCTGTTTTCATTTACAAGCATTGATTCACTTTTCATTCTGAAGAAATCTTTTGTTGCCATCTTCTAAATATGATGAAATAATTTACAGCATTAAATTCCCCTTTATGAGTTGATAGACTCAACATATTACAATGAACTCATTTATTTATCATTTTAATTTCTAAATCAATGGCTGTGAGAATCTTGTCAGCATTACCACAAAAGTTGTTGTTTTTTGATCCCTTGCCAAAAATGTATTATGGAATCCAACTAAATGCGTAACCCTGCACATTTTCATCTTGCATTTTTTTTAGTTAAAACCCTTTTAGCAACAATTAGTACAAAAAAGGATCAGAATATCCTGGTTGAACTAATGAGCGTCCAGTACCTGAGGGACCATGTTCTTAAAGGACTCCATGATCTTGGAGCTCTTAGCTTCCTGGAAGTAGGAGAAGCAGCCGGTGATGATGACCACGGCTGACAACACGATACCCAGATACAACTGTAAAGAGAGGCAGGGAAACAAAGATGAGACCTCATGTTTAACTTCACCTGTATCAAAAAATGTGTCACGGGAGAAGAAATAGACGAGTGGAGAGACACACACAGAGAGACCAAGTTGAGAAACCATCAGTGACACATTCTGTCATGAATATAAAACAATAAGTCTTTTATTTATGTTTTCACCTGACGGCAGCATGTGGTGTGGACTCACACGGAGGCTGTCCATCTCTTTGCAGTCTACTCTGTGAGTGGTTTAAAGACTGTGCTCTATTGTCACATGTCTAAAGGATCTCCCCAGAAGGTCTAAATCCTCCCATCCATGTGCTGCACCATCTGACGTAACTGCTACTAGTAATCGGTGTGAGTTTATATTCTGGGTGTGTAACTCATGCTGACTCGTCACAGTTGTTGTTGTCCTGTCATGCTGTGTGTGTCAGTGCCGCTTAGCCTCAGTCCCTTCGGCTCTACTCTGCATAGTGACCCCGACATGGAACGGTGCTGACCCATGAACGCCCTCCTCTTAGCCTGCCATTACAATCGCCGGGAGTCACGCGCTCCCTGCAGCGGGTTCAAAAGTGGATGTGAACAGGATGGTGTCTGTCACCCTAACGACGGGTTTTGGGCCGGCATGATTCAGACTAACGGCTGACACAACCTTTGTCACTGACAAAGCTCAGTCCCTGAGGAGTGGTGACTCAGCATATCACTTTTTGAGTGATGTGCTGGAGGACGGGGAGCGCACACACACACACACACGCACACACACGCACACGCACACACACACACACACACACGCACACACGCACACACGCACACACACAGTTCTCTGCGTGTGTACCCCCCCCATCTGGTGGTTTTTGATATCTGGCTTCTTACAGGTACTGTACAAGTAGTGGTGGGACTGCTGAGAATTCTACAGTCGAGGGTTGGGTGATATTGGGAATGCCCTACTGATAACAACGATATACGAAATTATTGTCCAAAAAAAGCTGAAGATAGAGACGCCCATAGATATAGATACCTATGGATGGAGACGCATTTGTTGGAATTCGCTTAAGTGGCCACGATGTAGAGGCAGTGAGCTGAGATGAATAAATCAGACCACTCCACTGTAGTAACGGCCCTCGTACGGTCTCACCACTCTCAAACACACACACATAGGGTCATAGTCAAAATCTAAAAAAGATAGACGTAATAATTTCCAAACTTCAATCCATATTTGGCATTTAACCTTTTAAAAACTATATTTTCACTGCGGTCAAAAACTTTTAACAGGGCGATCTAGGAGAAATCTAAAAGCACCATAATAACACAGACTTACACATATGCTAGCATGTTGCTACTTTTGATATGCTACAACAATGTGGTGAAGCACGGAGAAAGTAAATAGAGAAAGAGAAACTGAATAAAGTGCAGGAGTAGCATAATGGATTATCGTTCTGTTATCGTGGACACGTGAGGACCATTAGCGAGGCCAACCAATATGGTGTTGAACGGTGATGTCATCATATCGCCCCAGGCCTCCACCCCTTCAACTCTCCACTTACGTTATCCCCGGCGGGCTCATCCTCCGTGGCAGCCTGGATGGCGTAGGCCAGGAAGCAGAGGATGGCGCCGATCCACAGCAGGATGGAGAAGCCACCGAACAGCTGGCGACAGAACTTGACCCACTCTGGGGTGGTGGGGGGCGGAGTCAGGGCGTTGAGGCCATCCCTGATCAGGTACTCTGCTGCCTTGGCATTGGTCAAACCCTGAGAGGGGCAGAGGAAGCGGAGAGGAAAAGATGGAAGGTGGATTAAAGGAGATGGATGGATGAGCGGAGGCAAGAGGGCAGCAGAGAGGTTGGAGTTATAGAGAGGACGCAGGAAAGGAACAGAGGGTGGACAGAGGAAAGAGGAGAGGGCAGAAAAGAGGAGGGAAGAAAGAAAGTGTTGTGAATAGGAGATACTTGATTGAATCATTGTTGAATCAAACAACCATGTAAAGGTGACCTGCCGGTCTGAAGGTGTCATTTCTGAACGACCTACCTGGACGATATCAGTGGTGTATTTCCGGCAAACCTCCTCAACAGACATTTTGTGTTCCGTCTACAAAGAAATTCAAAAACAAAGCAAACTTAAACAACCTCTCGTTAATCATCAGTTTAAAATTAGACTGCGATCTAATGATACTATGAAGTGATGTCAAAATGTTACGGCAAAAATGTTGGTTTCATGTGAGAAATATAATTTGCTAAACTGCAAAGCAAGAAATTAATTCAAATGTTTTAGATTTAGTTTAGAACTCTCCATATTGTTCTGTGTCCTCTTGATTGAGACAGTTAAGTTTTACACAATCATTTGTTTGTATTTGACGAAAAAGGTTTGATCGATAAATAATACTTTGGAAATCAATACGTGTAAGTGCCCCATCTCATTCAGTTCTTTAACAGGGGCTATCCTGAGGGTTTGACTTCCTGCCCCGTATCGGAGCAAATCCTTCCACAATACGATTAAATTGCTCTGGCATATTAGCTCAAACTACAGCAGCTGCTACAGAGTCTGTTATCTCCTTTTCAGATTAGATTAGAGTTGGAATCGCAGCGCTTTGAATGCTGGACTGAGGCCAGGATGCACTGTCTATGAATGTCTTTCTGTAATTGATTTTAAATGAGACTTCCAGGTTGTTGTGTGCCACCAAATCTGGTATTCAAAGCAGGTGAATAAGAGGCAACCAAAAGAAACATGTGGCAAATTGCAACGAGGTCGCAGGAAGCGGTGCACTCACGATGGGAACTTCCTTCTTGAGGTCATCCAGATCCTTGCCTCCCTTCTTCTTGGGCGACTCCTTCTCGTCCTTGTCCTGCGTGGTGGCCACGCGGTAGCTGTCCGACCGTCCATACTGAAACACACAAAGACAGCATCAAGTTTGGTCCTGTTTTCCTTTTTTTAAACCGCTGACACTTTTCCTTATTCTCACTGCTTCACAGGAAGACATTTTTCAACAATTACTTCACACTACTGTACACCAACACAATCCAAAGTCGGAGCAAAAAACAGCCAAAGGAAACTTTGATTGTCCTACTTGTATTTGAAATAACCGTTGATGTATCATGAACACCTAAAACACTGACTGACGCTCTTTTTCTTCCACATTGAGACCCAGTGAAACCCAAATTTAGACGTAATCCCCTGGTGTGAGAAGGGGAACTTGACACTTCCTGCTTAGATCTGGCATCATCAGAGCACAGACATGTCTCAAGAGCGCCACTAAAACTACAATTCTACCCAATCTTTGGATTCTCAGTGGTATTGTGGTATTGTCCATCGGCCCAACCCTAATCGACACCGCCGCTATTTAGGCTGCAGCCGCTGAGACTGCAGCTGTGTCTGAGAGGAGGAGGACACAGCAGTCAGGAGACCGACTGAGATGAGGGGAAAAAGAAAAAGGAGCCGGAATAAATCTGTCAGTGACATGTATCATGGGATTTTCACAATCGCCAGTGACCTACATTACTGTGTGTGGAGGTGTGTGTTTGAGCCCTTTCCAGCTATGCTTGAAAGTGCGTTTGTGTTCGTGCAAATAGTACGTGTCTGTGAACATCTGCTTGCTGACTAACGGAAGTCTGCAGCTTAGTTTTCGTTAAATAGAATTCTATTATTTTGAGTTTCAGTGATGGAAGGTCGTCTGAATCGGGGGTTCTCAACCTTTTGTAACAAGGACCAATTCTGATTGTTGAGGACCACCTTCACAAATGAATGAGAAAAAGAAAAGATGCCCCAAACAGGAGAATAAATACACTGGGCTGTAAGTAAGTGTTATGTTCGGAGCTGTTACTGGCGCAGCGTTGTCTCCCACATCAGTGCATCTGAAGGAACGTTAGCTAGCTAACGGAGGCAAAACACATTTGTCTCTACCTGAGAATGTGTCAGGATTGGTGTGGTGATATTCAAACGTTACTGGTCAATGATATTATGCTTTGTTTGAATTACTCTGTTTTATATTAATGTGAATTCAAGAGCACATATATAAACCTTTGTAAATCACCTTTATTTAATCTAACCTCCTCTGACGACTAGATGGCACTCTGAGGCCAATTAGCTGGTCTTAATGTCAGGGTGGTTCAACCTGAGAGAGTAATATTCTGGGAAAACACTAAATATGTGTAATTGTTTTGATAAAATAGTCAAACAAAAAATACAATGAATGCAGACGTTTAGGAACATGCAGGGAAGTGAGCATTTTTCAGCATTATTCAAACCAAGCTCATGCGATGCCAAAAAGCAATTGTTTCAAAATATGGCTGCTTATTTTTTATTTTCTTCAGACAGAAAACAAAAAATCTGTGAGACAAAAAGAACAGCAAGATGCAGGGAATCAATAGTGTCCCAGTAGGAGATGGTGTTGATCATGGTTCAGCAGCTAAACCACTGATGGCTGCAGAAGGATACTTTTAGACACAAAGACACACTGAGGCAATTAATTATATACTAATTGGATTAAGGATCAAAACAATGTGAAGTCTGGGCAATTAAATGAAAAAATCGAATTATGCATTTTGAGAATTGAACCAGCCCGCTTAACCTCATGATGTTCATTTAAATTGGACTTTGAGCCTAAACTCAGCTGATAAGTTTCCGTGAGGTCTTTTCATGGTGTGCAGGTGTACTGATGTATTTTGACCTGACAGGCAGATGTTCTCTATCATCCATTCCCTACAACAAATGTGTGACGTACTGGGATTCATAGTGTGTGTAACCCTGTGTGATGAGTGGGGAGGGCAGACTTATTTTGGGAAAGCTCTTCTGTGGATTAGTGTGCGCTGAGAGGTTTGGCACTGATTTGATGGCTGTTTTATGCTATTCGACATCTGCTTTTTTTCCTGGAGGAAAAGCTAGCCGGGTGTTGACCTGTTGACAGCCAACCAATCAGATGTGTGCATCTGTTTTACATCCTCTTACCTCTGTGCAGCTCTCTAGGTGCACTGTTGTTTTGCTTGAGACTGTTCACATATTTGTTTTTCAATGATTTAAGTGTAAGCATGAAGTTAACCATGTACATGTGAGTGTGCATTTCTCTTATGAATGCATTACGTATGTACTGCAACGTATTATGTATCCATATCAAATTCATATCTGTTTTGTTTGTTTTTTAATTAATCCTTAATTTAAAGGCAATCATGTATGGCTGGGCAACATAGCAGCAATATATCGATATTGTGATATGAGACTAGAAATTGTCTTAGATTTTGGATATTGTAATATCACAATGTGGCATAAATGTTTCCTGGTTTTAAAGGCTAATGTAATTTAACTGTTCTAGCTGTTCTGATTTTTGCCTTTACACACTTAGTCATTACATCCACATTACTGATAATTATTGATCAAAAAAATCTATTTTTATATATTTTGCGAAAGCATTAATGGTCAACCCTACAATAACAATATCGAGGCATTCTGTCAAAAATATAACATTTGATTTTCTCCATTTCGCCCAGCTCTACAATCATTTACTGCAGAGCTTTTCTACATCTGTCTTAGATAGCTGTTAACATTTCAGAATGACCTCAGACTCATTTATAACAACGTTTTAAGCTTTTATGATTGTCTAAATTGTTTTTTACTCTGGAGAAAAGTGCCTTAACATGTGTACTGTCACTAAGTAGCAGTAGTACTTCTCCAGATAACACCAGCAGAACCTTTATGTACCCAGATCTAGAAAATTGGTTTTCTCACAGCCAATCCCTGCAAGCGTTCACCGCAGCAGACACAACAGCCGGTACTGCCTGCACACGGCTCTCAACATGGCTAAGTCGGCGGGCGGCGGCTAGGAGCTAACCTTGCTAACAGCGGCATCAGTGCTGACAGAGCTAACAGTGTTAACCTGAGGGGGAGCCGGAGGATGGGTGCTACGCTTCACATGATGGGTATTGAATAAGAAAAGGAAAAGTAAAAATAAAATACTCTATTGGTATCGGTATCACTTTAAACGTAGGCTATATAGTGCTACATAGCAGTGTGATTAAGTGAGAATTAAACATACATAGTACACCTCAGTCCCAGGAGGAAAGAATATACTAAAGCATACTCTGTATGTTGTCTTTTTGGTGAAGGATTTGGTGACACTTTGGTGGGTAGACCTCTGACCTTCGAGGGGGGTCTGGGGACAATGGAAGAAAATGTTGTGCATTTAAAAGTTCAATGCATCGGTCTGGTGCACTTTGAGAGCGGAATGAAGAGGCTAGATCAATGAAGAACTCTGTGCTCCTGTAAACAACTTGGTGCTACTGTTTTAGCAGTGGAGGAATGGAACTAAGTACATTTACACAAGTACTGTACTTCAGGACAAATGTGAGGTACTTGTAGCCTACTTTACTTGAGTATTTCTATTTTATGTAACTTTATACTTCAAGTCCACTACACCTCAGAAGAAAACATTGTACTTTTAACTTAAAAACCTTTATTTGACTATATTAGTTACCGGTAAGGCTACATGGCAGATTCAGATTCTTAATACAAAATATAAATCAACTAACAATAAACTATGATTTATTCAAAAGAAGTATATAGCCTAATTATTTAGTTTATAAAGTATTAAAATTAGCCCTCCACCAGCTGCACCAATAAAGTGGCTTGAGCCGGTCGCTGCGCACCGCTGTGGAGGAGACGCGCACGGAGCCAGCCAGCCCACCCGAAATATCTTCGGTTCATTATGAAAGTATGGCAGAGAGAGATAGAATATGGCGGGCCGCCAGAGTCTACGTAATTAATGGGAAACACTGCTGTACAGCTTGTTGGCTGTGTGTGTAAAGCTGCCATGTTTTTTTTTGTCCCCTAAATGTTGCCCACTGCTAAGCAACAGTGTTGAGACAGCAGTGTTTGCTTGTCCACCATATGCCACCACTGAATCCATATTGGTATTTCTGTTGCAGTGTGTATTTGTGTGAATTCGGTGCTGTACTGTGTACAGTGTACAGTACGTGTGTACAATTTCTTCCTACGCATATGCCCGCTTTTTAGTGAGCAATACTTTTATTCCATATGTGCAGTCGTACACATGTTGACTTTGTGCTTTGACTGCAAACGTGAGCGTTTTTCCACGCTGGTGTTTGTCTGTTCCTGTGTAAGTCTGTGTGTGTGAGTGTGTGACGTGTTTGGCCATCTGTTACGAGGTGCAGGAGGTTTCCCGGGCGGTCAAGTCCAGCAGGTCATCAGATTACAGCTGTTTACTACACTGACAGATTAACCCACTGAACAATTATAATCCCCCTCAATCCCACTCTCTCTGTCTCTCCGTCGGTCTCTCTCTCTCTGTCTCTCCCCTGTCTTTTCAATCCCAGTCTCTCGTTCATCCTTACTTGTTCACTTCAATTACAACGGTGAAACATCTTATGCATTTCTTTGGCATAAATTGCACTGAATAGATTTGACTGTTTTAAATGAACATGAGGGCAGTGAGGTACAATGAAAGATGAATTAGTTTGAGCAGTCAGATAGTCTCTCTCATGTGTCCTAATTTCATAAATGCCGTGTTATTATTAGAATATTACTCTTGTCAGATCATTGTGTTCTAGTACCACAAAGACAGTGTGACAAAGCATGAGAAAAAAGTTCATTCAGTGTCGAAATTTAACTAGATGACTCAGGGCCACCTGCTGCTACTGTATAAACTGCTGATTGTTAATCCAATAACGCCAGCTGCTGCAATGAAAAGCAGGTAAAAAAAAGTGTACTATAATAACACCTCAGTGATCACTGTCACACTGTTAACTAACACATCATGAGGTGGAGGCAAAACTAAAGCACCACAAAGCACAATTTGACTATTAAAACAACTTTGAAGCACAACCGTCTCCACCGACAGCCTGTCAGAGCAGACTGTCTTCAGAATTATGATTGCACATCAAAAAGGCCTCCAGCTGCCTCACTAGGGAACGTGACTTGGGTAGATGTGGAGGAGAGTGAAGTCGTAAATACGGAGCAAGATTAGGAAGAACTCAGGTTACATGATTACCAGGCAATGCACACTTAATATTTATATAAGATGAGTAAATACAAGGAAAAGACAATTATTTTCTTTTGCTCAAAGACATACTGCCTGTTCTCCATCTAGGTACCTGCTGCAGGACTTGACAGTAAGGACAACCATTTTAAGAAATTTGCAACCAGTTCTTGCAGCACAAAGGTACAAAATCAGCACAAAGGTCCAGACAACCGGCATTTGAAAGGGTGAGAAGGGATGAACAAGCAGTGACTCGCTGGGGATCTGCGGAGAACCTGACAACAGCTGCACTTCTGTGCAGAGCACCACAGGTCTGAGGAAGGCTGGATAAACCACTTTTTAATCTGCTGAAATCACTGGTCACATCTCAGACAGCAAACAGGGATATTTTGATCTGTGCATCTCAGTTTGAGGATGAATAAATATAACAAGGGTTTCAAAATTGAGCATAATAATACCCAACCCCACATGAGCGTTATGGTGATCGTACCAGTTACTGTGGGAAAGCAGCTTAAAAACAAATCATAATGTCAAAAAGGGGCATCAATTATTAAGATCTATACCTCATATATCTAAGATTCAGATTTTCAAATTATTTTCCATTATTTGAATTTAGTTTATCGGCCATTTCATGAAAGCGGTAGATGGATGGCATCTGCACATATGATTATTCACCAACAAAGCAAATGTAAACCCTAACAGCAGCTCCACATTATAACCATACTATAAGACTTTGGTGCAATATCCAACAGCTGGTACTGAACCCTCTTTATAGTCATGTTTAGCATGTGGTATTTAGCCTATTTTTCAACTAGGTTCAATAAAGTAACAGTGACCAAAGTGTCAACAATTTCAGCTCAGATTTTTTGAATGGAAGATCTTGTATGTTGCCTCCAGGGGAGTTTAATAGCTCTGGCGGCGCCACAGTGGATCATCGTAACCACACACAGACACACAAAGAAACGGATTATCACACAGATCAGTAGACTGACCGACCTAGAAAATACTGATGGACTGACAAGCACACACACACACACACAGCCCCCTTAAACACACAGTTCCATCATCATCTATCCCTCCCTTCACCGTCCCACTCTGTTTACTTTCTCCTCCCTCCAGGCTGCCCATCTGTTTCTTTGCTCACTTCTACTCAGATCTACTCATCTGCACTAAGGTTTAATCAAGACGAGGCAGTCCGAGCCACATTCGTGATGAAGACACTGTGTTTAAACTCAGTGCATGTGTTTTCCAGTAATAAAAATTACTCCCCCCCCCCCCATTTAGCTGTGTGTCGCCTCCAGCAGTGCGTCTGAGAGGGCGACAGAACATGGCAGTAGTTGACGGAATCAGATTGACAGTATCTCCTTCCAGTGGGTTGATAGATGGGGGATGTGAGGCTTCCTAGCAACATCCAATCCGATGGGCCTATCTAAATAACTGAAATCAACTGTGGGGGGAGGGAAAGGATGTGCTGAAAGAGTAACTAAACTAAAACTAAACTAACTTTCTTCAGCTGAAAACCAATGTGCATGTGAATTTAGTAGTGTTGTTGATGGATTTAGGTCTTAGTCTTGCAATTCTGGGAAAAGTATTGTGTTGTATTGACTGTTATAAATATGCATAGCGACTGCACTCTACTATTTGAAACCGGGCTATGACAATTACATTGTTTTATCAGCTGATCTGGAGGCAGCTTTTGTCTGTATTAAAGCAGGGGAATCGGGGTGAGATGTGACCCCGATTGCCACCGGGTATTTCGCACACTGACCATAATCCTAACAATCGTCAACATGCTGTCAATTAGCATCAGCGCTAGAAATGAGCAAAAGCAAATTAAAAAGGGTAACTGGCATCATGAAAGGTACGTTAAAAAGCAGTTTGTTTTGGCTTCAAGTCAAAGTAATGTAGACGAAGCCCAGCAGATCATGAGGTGCTTTTTATGTTCTGTAGCTGTAGCATGAAATCAGCTAAACTTAGCAGCAAGCTAGCTAGCTGATTAGCTAGCCCCTAAATGAGGCAATTGAACAAGTTAATGTTGCACGCTGTTAAACACTCTTGTGACAGTGTAGGAAAGCACATTGCCATCAACAGATAATCAGTCATTAACACTGATTTACCAAATGTTGTAATGTGCTGAAGGTGTAATTTCACGTCTCCAGAGAAGAGAGGAAAAGGCTTGTGCTGTGATTGTAATTCCACCAGAAACTGAGCAAACACGTGTAATAGCCCCACCTCTACCAGCTCTGCCCACATTGATGTTGAGGCCCTTTTTTGAATTTCCACACATGTGGTTACTTTTTAATGTGAAGGTGTGTTATGTAACTGCTGCAATGTTCGTGCAGTGCAACTGTTCAGTGTGCTGTCACTCTCTCATCCTCCATGTCATCAATGCATGGTGGTGTTGCAGGAAGCACGGAAAAACTACTAGTTACCCTTGACACCTGTGTCACCCCGCAAACAGCAAGTAACGTGTGCATTTGAGGAAACGCACGATGCACATCGAACAGAACCAGTGGTTTGCAGTAGTATGGATCCACGCTATTTTACACACACACACACAGATGGAAACTAGTAAAAGGACAGAGAGGTTCAGAGTCAGTATTGATGAAATATTGACAGACTGAAACAATTATGCAACAGAGTTGATGACCAGGAGAACATACATGTGGTGTAACTACAATTACATACGTGATAACAAACTATGCATTTAGATTACAATGCATGCGCCTGCTCTGTGCCTTCATGCATGAATTTAGATGCTATTTTATTGCATCCTCATGTAATGCACTTTGAATTGTCTATGTAGCAAAGCTGCAGTGAAGCACCCAGGGCACCAGTTACATAAAGTCCAAGTGTTTCTGTTTTTAACTAAAATGTTGTGAACAGACTGGAGCCACGAGCCGTTTTACAATTTGTAAAGTCAGTGGGCAGTAGGAGAAGTATGCAGAGGTTTACTGTTTTGTCTGAAAATCACAATGGGTCTGGCTGTTTTAATCCGCACCGTGAGTCACTTTATGTGATTTAATATTTGTTGCAATGGTTACACATGTAGGTTAAGTTACATCTCATTTAGGGGTAAACTCGAAGCTCAATTTTTACACTCAATTTTGTGTACCGTACACCCCTACTCTCAGCTGATTCTCAAGTCTTATAAAACAAGGACTCTGTCTTTCTGTGTGCTCTTCGCTTATCTCGAGAACAGTTATCTGATCTACTTCACACTTGGTGGGTGTTTTGCTGGGGGCCCCATGGTGTGCTTTGCCGAATTTGGACACGATCAATGTTAATAAACTTTGGATAAACTAGCGCTATGTGTGGCGTCAGGGGTTAGGGTGGGGGGGGGGGGGGGGGGCTTCAGGGCCCCGGATTTGATCATGTCGTCCTCAGTGGGGCTTTACAGGCAGCTACATATTGTCTGCAGTTCACTTTTGCTGCTGGATATACTAGCGTTACTACCAAACTCTTCTTCGCGTCCCTGCAGCAAGTCCGGAACAGGGAGCCAAACAATCGACCCGCTCCATACGGGTACGCCCTGTGGTATAACAGCTACGAAAGAGGACTCATTATTAGGAACTGCACATTAAATGTGCATTATGCACTAAAAAAAGGTTGTACTCATTTATTTACCACAGGAATATTGCACAGGTGTGTGATTCTGTGCACTGATTTTAATACGCTACAGTATAGACAATTATTATCAGGACTGAAACACTGAAACTACAATAAAGAGATCCCTTAAAATTGAGAACCACTGTGTGAAGCATCAGCTTCAACATGGATGGATTAGACACCATAAACGAGAGCTGCTTTAGTCATTAGAGAGCCGCGTGCCTCACACACACACCGTCCACAGTGATTGGCTCCCCTCCTGAAGCTTCCTGAAGTTCATCCTGGGATACCAGCAGATGCATGCATCCCTGCGTATCTCTTGTTTTTCTTTTATATCTCTCCATTTAGCTCCTCAAGCTCCACCATCGCTGCTTCCTTCCTGTCGTCACGGCGCACGAGCGACATCCCAGCTTGTCTTTGTGGCATTCCTCCACTCCACCATGTTTCCCAGAATACACCCATCTCAAAGTGACTCACCGCAAAAGGCATCACTTTCTCTCTCTCACTGAAGTGGAGAGAGGGGGATCCAGTTCCAATCCCTCCAAAATCCAGTGCCAATCCCTGGATCTTTCCTCCGAACAGGGCCTCCCCGCGAGGCCTGCAGGGGCTGACCTTCGCTTCATCTCTGCCACCTGTTCTCTCACCCACCCACCTCGATCGTTTGCCCCCGCAGCGACAGCTCCTCTCAATCGATTGGCACGGATTAAATGGCACCAGTTGCCTTGTCAACCCATTTCACCCCAATCTCCTCTCTCACTCTGCCCCTCCCGATGGCAATCCACAGCCTGAACATGGGAGTTTCCACACACACACACACACACACACACACACACACACACACACACACACACACACACACACACACACACACACACACACACACACACACACACACACACACACACACAGTCCTCCTCCTGTCTCTGACGCAGTGGTCAGAGTCATGTGTGGTTCTCCCCCTCCGGCGCTCTAGTGGACAGCATCACAAAGCGTGACAGAGCGGCACCATTTCCACGCCTCGGCCCGAATGCGCCCTCGTCCCATTCCCTCAAACCCGGATGTGGAGCAGAGTAGAAACCACCGCCCATCACACTTCATTAGCAGGGACGGACCATGACACCACGAACACAGAAGAAACGGTGCTACAGTGCTTCTTCACATCAGGCTCCACGTACTAAAACACAATAACACTATAATGCAAATACTTTAAGTCATAATATAGCATGCGGTGGGAGATTATGAAATTTCATAGAGCAATAAAAGTACTACGTCACGGCTGACTATAAACACTGGATGCCGCCTTATAATAACACTACGGGGATGCAACAATTTTCTGCCCTTCATGACCTGACAGATCAGTGCTTGTGTGAGGGCTGCTGGGGCTGAAAACGAGACGGTGGAGGTGTTGGCTGTGTCCAACCCTGGTGGAGAGCACCTTCCTTTTGGACTCATCCGCCCGATTTATAGGAGGAGGGAGGATGCGACGGGTGAGGTTTTGACCAACGCTGAGGAACCATTTTGATGCACTTGTCTGTGCCCATTTGGTACCCAGACATAGGCTGCCTCCACATCCTCACTAAGCATCAGTGACAGCGACATGGTGCACCCTCGCATTATGTAATGTTTTTAATGAAAATGCACCAAATGGTTGGTTGAGAAAAAGAAGAAGAGGGGTTTCATTCCCAGTCCCCACCCGCTTCCACTTCATTATTTCCAAAAAACAGTCCTATTACAAATCCACGACTTTCCACCACCCCTCCTTTTGTTAGGATTAACTGACAATACACGTGCGTCTGATGATCAAGAGTCTCTGCAGTCAGACTTTGGGAGGAATGACATGATATTCCGCAGTCGGGGCTGCGGTTTTCGCCATCAGCGGGTCAGACGTCCCTCGTTTTCACTCGCACATTATTCACCAAACTATTTTGATTTCTGGCCGGACACGCCCGTGTCATAACGCAGTCTGACTAATCGTGTTTTGGGAGCTGTGAATTCCCTCAGTCGTCTACAGCGGGTCAAGCTCCTGTGGGGGGGCGGTCGGTGTAATTTCGTTCTTTTTTTTTTTTTTTTTAACCTGTGAATGAAGCAGCACATCTCCCCGCTACTGCTTATTAGAACACTATTAATCCCTTTGTTTTTTAGTTAATATGACATGACGTTGGTCAGCATTCTGCGCCCGTTGTCAGATTTGTTTGAGCGCCAAAAATCGCCAGAAAGCGTCTCTCTCTCTCTCTCTCTCTGCCTGAAGAAACGTTACAGACCACCGCAGGACATCATGGGATTTGGGGAATTGTTTGATTAATCGCCTTTAATGTGACGTTAAGCAGGGGCGGTAAAAAAAAACAACAGCGACATATTTGTTATTTGGTTGAGAAGAGACGACTGAGACTGAGGACCGTTAACGCGTATCCACCCTGCGCCGGTTCTGTCGCACCGACTGGACTCTGGTTGCGGGGTAACTGACTCACGAATGTGGCGCACATTCCTTAGAAAAAAGACGGTCGCGTTCAGGCAACTAACATCACCGTTATTACCCGATAATGTCAGTCGTCGTCGTATATTGTAACGCATTGATTTATACACGTATGGCAGCACCCGACACGTTAATGTCATGACACAGAGCCGTTCACTCAAACCCCGCTGTGGCATAAAGTATCGGTCTGTCAGCCACGTAGTGATAGTTAGCTTAAACATATAATACATATCCCACCGTGTTCAGTGTCATTCTAACACCACGTCTGCACTTTAACCCTTTCCTCAACCCTGTACAGCGAACTTTACCAGAAGATACTTTTTTGTTTATTAACAACATATTAGCTAAAATCACAAGAGTTAGCTCTTACCCCCATTTCGGCGCAGTCAGTCGGTTCTCCTCAGAAGATGAGTCTCTTTTAGGGTTGGTTCAACCAGAGTAGCTTTAAGGCGGGTAGACGGGAAACAGTCGTCTGGTGAGAAGAAATAAAAATGTCACCCATCAGTTGACAGCTATTGCTCTACTGACACAAATAAATTAACAACTAACATAACATAACACTCTCAATACGAACGTTTTGAAGAGGAACGGGAATATGGTAACTTGACAAAGGCAAACTTTAGGCAAAGCCGCACGCCGTTCGGATGAAAATCAAAAGGTTTTATCTCTCCGGCATAAAATGTTAAAAATGCATATGCAGCCGTTGGTGGCACTTCACCAGCCTTCTCTCCCGTAAGGCGCAAATGATGCCAGTGGAAAGTAGACCCGCACAGCAGGCTTCTCCTTCGGATGCTGTCTCCCTCCGCGGCTGTGCCCAGGGCTGCCGCAGCACTCAGGGTTCCCTGGTTTTTCACTCCGCGGATGAAACCAACGAGGCAGTTAACGTTACATGTTCTAACCCGATCAGACTAGTGCTGTGTTCATTTGATAAACGTACCAAATATATTGATCACGTGTATACTCCTTATATCAGTTTTTAGGCAATAAATACGTTTTGGAAACAGGGAACCAAATACTTTTTTTCTGAAATATTAATGCAAGACAGAAAAACATGAGGAGAATTACTGATTCATGTGAAAGGCCTTTGTTAAGTTGAATCACTGATCTGAAGGGCAAATAGTAAAATACACAAGCTATTTCAACTGTATCTTAAAGCATAAACATGACTGGATTAGTTCAAAAAATGTTGTTGGGCCTCGACTGACCTCCCACCTATTATCCTCTGTGCAATGTGTATCTAATAATACGCACAGCAGCGGTGGCCAAACTTTTTTTGATATGGGCCAGACACAGAACAATATAAGTCACGCGCCAAACTAAAATAAATTAAGTTTTAAAACATTTACACTGCACTAAAATCATGCAATAAATAAGTATATTCTATAAAAAAATAACTACGCAACACTAAACAGTTTAACATTGGACATTTCAGTATTCTATTGGTGTGCCCACACATTACAATAAGCATTTCTGTATCTGCTGCTATTCAATTTAATTCAAAATAATACTGAAAACATTGCTTATCCACTTAAACTATTATGATGTTTTGTGTAAATATGTAGATAAATAAAGTTAAAACTGGCCTAAAATTGGCAAAGAAATTGTTTTCTTTTCATGGCCTACGCTTAAGGAGTACCACATTTGTGTTAGTTTGTGGTCATTTGATTAAACAACTTTATTTAGGAATATTGACCATGTAAAGTAGTGGTGCAACAGATCATAAAACTCACGGTTTGGATCGGATCACGGATCAGAGTCCCGGATTGGATCACGAATCGGATCAGCCACAGAAGAAAAAATGGAGCAAATATAACTTTTAGAGATCGCTGATCACATTTTTTTTGCAGCCAACAGCGATTGCCAATCATTGATGATCCATATTGGCAGATGCAGATCCCTTTGTTGTTTGATTAAATAGCGATCTCAGCTGACATTGGGCGAAGGCAGGGTTCACCTGACAGGTTGCCAGACTATCCCAGGGCTGACATATAGAGACAGATATTCACACTCACATTCACACCTACGGGCAATTTTGAGTCGTCAGTTAACCTATTCCATGTCTATGGACCCTGGAGGGAACATGCAAACTACACAGAAGGACCCCTTTTGCTGTGAGGTGACAGTGTTAGCCACTACACCACTGTGCAGCCTCATGTAAACACAGTATAAGTTAAAAATAATAAAGCTCTTAAAACTACATTTTCTCCACAAAACACTTTCAACAATATCAAAGGAAACAGGACCTGCCTTAGCTGAAATGGTACTTCAAATTACCAAAACTACTGTCACAGTGGACCTGAGGCTTTTTGCTGCAGGGCAGTTGGCATGCTTTACTCAGTTGGTAATCCAGCTTCCGGCCGCGTCTATGACCGAAATAAAATGTGCCAAAAAAATGCATGGACACATGTGAGGCAGACGCATGTTTGGAATTTCCAAATGTTAAAATTCTCTGGTTGTAGAAAGTTATTTTGTCTCAGCCTGCAGATGTGGCACATTCATAGGAAATGTGTTGTCAAATAAGAATTGTGGCGATCATAACTCTTCAATCAGATGAAATTAGGCATCTTGTTTAGCTGGCAGCAGCTGTTCCAACTGCAGCTTCTCTGTTGCACAGAAGAAGAAAAAAAACTAAAAGCATGAACAAAGTGCACATCTGCATCGTCAATGGCATCATGGGAAAAAGACTGGCGCATCCAAACTATTCTCCGAAGGCAGGATACAGCCTGCGGTATATGGCGGTATATGACGAACAGATGTGATGCGGACGAGAGCGGCAGTGCGGCATTCAAAACACAGGATTGACAATTGAGAGTGGAAAACAGAAGTGCGGCGCTGAGGAGGAGATTATAGAGAACGGCAGAGAAAATAATAATCGCAGAGAAAGCATGGAAAGGAAAAGGAGGAGTGAGACGCAAGAAATGAGGCCTTCCTTTACTGGCATCACACTGGAATAAAGATGGCTAACACAGTTGCTAATATGGGCAATGTGATGTTTATGGTCGGTCAGAGCAAAGCCGAGGCTCCACATGCTTTATGTCTGTGTGCACCACCTGCTGTGGGAGATTAGACAATTACACTGCTGTTTTTAGAGCTTTCAAATAGAGCAGGAGGCTATGAATACTGTGCAGCTGCCATACGCGCACTTACACACACCCATCCTCGCCTGAGGTGAATCATCCGTGATCAGCGCGCTAATGAACGAAGGGGGAAAAGCATACGATAGTGCTCAACACATGGGCGAATGAGACGGTGATCGAGTGTGTAAATGTCGGGTCGACATGTGTGCGTTGCTATGGACATGTTTGTATGTGAACGTGTGCAGGCTCGGCTGTGTGAGCATGCCCCGCTCCGCTTAGAGGCAGCCACCGTGTTCAGATGAGATCGATACTCCCCTCCATCATAATTGAAATCGTGGCCCGGTTTCTGTGCTGCTTTGTCATCCAGCGTGCACCTCTCAATCAACAGGGCTTTTATTTTTTGTAGCAGATTCTGAACGTGAGCTGGGAAAAAATATTTATTCAAAAAGTCATGTTAGAGAGATGTGACAATGGGAGCAGGCATGGACAGATTACTGAACGAGCCTCCCGGGCACAGGCCCAGAGGACAAAATTGTCAGGGGCCCCATCCTCTGGCCTTCAACTACAAAATGTCACTCATAGAGACATGTACCAACCAGGTAGAGACAAAATAGAATCAAAACAACAACAAAGACACATAAAACGACTACAAAGAGACACAAAGCAACTGCAAAGAGACACAAAAAGACAACAGAGACACAAAAAGACCACAAAGAGACAAAAAATAACCACAGAGACACAAAATGACCACAGAGAAACACAAAAACACCACAAAGAGACATAAAAAAACCACAGAGAGACCCAAAATGACCACAAAGAGACACATAAAGATGCATAACAACCACAAAGAGACCCAAAACCAGAGAAAGACGTGCAATGACTACAAAGAGGTAAAAGCATCACAAAGTCTGCGGTGTCTTGCTCCTACTGTGTGTAGGAAAGATGGTGGGGCATTTTGCATGTCAAGTGTAATGTAGCAGCGACATGGACCATTTATGTATTGGCTTGAAGTACAGCCAACCAGAAAGCAACAAAAAGACATCACATCTGTGTAAATAGGTATTAATTGGAAATAAACACAAAGAACAACATATTGGAGGAAGCCTCCTACCTTTCCATTGACACCAGTAATAACTTGTTCCTACTTCAGCATGTTGACTCATCTTTATGCAGCCAGCTGCTAAAAGATTGCTTTTGAACATTACTGGTGACGAAATGACAGTAAATAAGTGGTGGAAGAAGTACTTAGATCTTTTACTTAAGTAGCATCACCACAGTGTAAAACATAATACTCCTTTTACATACTCTTACTCTTACTTACTTAAGTAAAAGTGCAAAAAATATACTCAAAGTCCATAAAAATAAAAGTACTCATTACGCAGAGTGGCCCATTTGACAAGAATATATATATATAATATACCTGGATGATTATTAGTGATGCATTGATGGTAATTTCAACTACTTTATATTCTGCTGGGAATCTAAATCCATGAGAAATTATCATCATTTATTAGCTGATTATATTTTGTATTAATAATCTAAATCTGCAAAGTAACTTAAGCTGTCAGGTAAATGTAGCGGAGTAAAAAGTACAATATTTGTCTCCAATATGTAGTGGAGTAGAAGCAAAAAGTAGCATACAATCTGATCAGGTTTATGCTTCAATACGAAGTCCTCCTGGGCAACTCCTATTCATAACGCTAAATGTGTTGCACACTGTTAAGTTTTCTTCTTATATTTTGACATTTCTTTATAGATATTGCAATAATATAGTTGTCGTGAATTATTTGGCCATGATAGTTGTTTAAAAGAATCTGATATTGTGACAGCCCGAACTTTGATAATATATATTTAACAGTTTGGTTTTCTTTACAATGACCATCACTCACAGAGCTGCTAGCATAGGCTATTATTGACATGCTGCTAACTTGGAAAAAATGGGAATTGTAGTCCTATATCTTGACTCCCTGCACAGTAACTCTGGAATTGTTGGGTCATTCGATCTTGTAATTACAACACCGTGTCTCTAAATCTTTCCTCATACAAAAGAGAGAATACCAGTTCTTTTACACCTTCTCTGGGTCAGTCGGGTGTTCTGGGCAACTCCCAGGTGTGTGCAGCAGATCTAAAAAAGTCTGCTGTTGGGAATAAAAGAGAACAGCTGAAATGCTCTGTACATCTTTTCATAAAGGTTAAACAACAAAGAGTGTATTTTAAGGCGAGGGAGAAAATCAGAGTGGAAAGAACACATTGCAGGAACCTGGTCACCATAGCAACGGATGTCAGGTAACCGCGGCTCCCTAATCATCCAGCTGACACAAAACAAAATTGGGGAAATTGTTAACAGAAAGGATGGGTGGAGGGAGGGAGATGAAAGCAGACCCAGAGGAAAACGATGTAGAACATGGCGGATGCTCGTGCTGATTGAGGTTTAATTATCTGCCACAGAATGAATCGGACGGATGGTTGTGAAAAGATGTTGTGATGGGGAAAATGCTCCGTCACTCTTCCTATTGGACACAAATGTGAGCCGCGTTTCATTTGTAATCCCAAGACGACCTGCAGACTGATTTATTAGGAGAGCTGAGTCCAGACACACAACGGATCGAAGCATTTCTAACAACATCAAAAGGCACGAGGACAGATCTCATCATCTAACGCCTCATCGACAGGAAATCAGCAATTTTCCAACTAAAATTAATTTATTGGCACTGCTTTTATTCGTATGTGTCATTTTGTGGGTATCAACAGTTACGATGAGTGAGGGAAACATTTGATCAATAACCACGATTTCCGTCATAAAAGTGGTGCAAAAATCATACTGGGAAATATATATCGTATCAGAGGCAAAGTCATGATGGGAAACGCTTTAAACGTATTATTGGAATCACAGTTCGATGGTATATAGACTCTGTCTGGATAGTTACAGTCTATATGCGGATATTCGAACATTTTTCTCACATGAAAACAAACTAAAACTTTGTAAAGTGACGTGTTAAAAGGCAGGGTCGGTAACCTTGAGAAACTAGCAAGAGTACGCTAGATTAAAAAAAACTATCCAACTGAAAAACACGGCCAAGTGTTGCCAACTTTTTTCCAATGACAGTAGCTAGCAGTGCTATCTCCAAAAGTTGCTCAATGTAGCAAGAAAGTCGTCATATATAATGATTGGCCAAATTCAATTTGCTGTAACATATTTATTTGCATTTACATGTTTAACTTTAATCAGATCTGTTTCTACTTTGAACGTTACAAGGATGTTGACGTAAGTGACAGACTGCCGTCACTTTAAGGACACTTTGCGACAGTTAGTTACGGCTGTTAGTAGTATCTGGAGTAGAGTGGAGCCGCACAGTTTTCCGAACGTGTCATATGGAACATGCTATGTGGATTAGGTTGTGGAACAATTTGTGGATTAACCTGTGGATCTTTAAAGTGTGTCGAGGTAATCGGCGGTACTTTCAGGAAGAAAGGAAGTTGTTTCACCAACTTGTACGAGAGAAATTGGATCAATAAAACACTTTTTGCTTTCACCTACGAGCGGTGTCGGTGTGAGCTATGTGCATAGGACCATAAACCCGCGACAACTTAAGGTTTACACTCTGCTAAAGGCTTGGACGCTACAGACAGGTTTACTACAGTCCTGTGACAGCCACAGAGAACAGATTTTCTTCTTTTTTTGTCATATCACTTGAGTTATTGATTTCTGTCAGGATATAATGAGAATTTCAACAAAAATATCAAAAATGTTTTTGAAGAAGACAATCAACCATAGTGTTAATATCATTCAGCCTCAATGCACCAAGACGCAATGCATTGTGGGGCAGTTGAGTATGTCCAGTCGCCGCATACTCAGACATTCTTGCTTATGTAATATACATCTGGGCATTTCTCACAAACACAAAATCCACATACTACAGTGTGAACAATACATACTCAATTTTGTGTCGTATGAATACTACGTCAGTTTGCCATTTCAAAGCCATCCTCTGGGGACAGCCACTATCTGTACAACATGTTATGGCAATCCATCCACTAGATGTTGAAATATTTCAGTCTGGACCAAAGTGGTGGCCCGAACCAACAATGTTATCCATTGATCCAGCTGTTTCACGTTCAGCGTTACTGCATTCAGATCTGGGGGCTTCCCAGTGCAACCACAGTCCTTCAAGCAGCTCTGCTGGAGCAGTTGTGAGGCTAAGTGCCTTTGCATCGGGGGGGGGGGGGGGATCCTCGTGGCATTCACTGAAGCACTGGAGGGTGTTACTGGCTCCATTTCCCTTGCAGAGACTTGCCCAGTATGTCTGGGGATTCAGGTCAGGAGCCCCAAGCTCACAGACTCTGTAAATGCCACAGTGCGAATGTCCTACTCAGAGGTCTAATGGCGCTTGTGTCGGATCAGTGGCGTAAGGTAGCCACAAAGGGCCCCAGTGCATATGGTTATGAAAGGCTCTACTGCACGCACCAGTTATGAAGGATACGCCATCGTATCATCTCGTCACATGATCAAATACAAATGTGACATAAGACAATACTAACATACATATTACCCAGCAATCATTATTGCATATCTGTTTAAGACAAAAATACCAAAGAAAATAAGGAATAATTTATTCAACTGAATCATTTTTTAATAGTTTATGTACAATGAGCATATCCTTTTGTTGTCGCTACTTACTAGTGCACCAAATGAAAACCATGACTGAGATGGGTTTGCCTTTTTGAGAGTATATATTGCAAACGTCAGCAAACTTCCCTCACTGGTTGTTATATTTTAAACATAGTGGTATTATGGAAAAGGCAATCTACTCTAAAGAGCCTGTTTTTTAAATCAACACATTATTGGAGGGCCCGCTCTCTACTCGGTCTCCCCACCTCACAGGCTCCAGCGCAACGGCCTATCCCCCATGAAACCGATTGGTAGACTTAGCACTCGCTTGACTTAGCTTGAGTACCTCACTCTGCAACTGGTTATTAGGCTACCTCACAAACAGACCCCAGGCAGTTTGGATTGGCAGCCAAACCTCCTCCACTCTAGTGTTGAACAGCAGAGCCCCCCAACCCTGCAGAGTGGTGCTCAGCGAATAACCTACTGCTTAACGTCAGTGAAACCATTGTCGATCTTAAAAAAAAAAGGAGGTTGAAAATGCACACCCCTGTCTACATCAATGGAGGTGGAGCAAGTAACAGCTTTAAGTTCCTGGGAATCAGCATCACAAACAACCTAACATTGTCAGCACACACATCTGTCCTTTGCTTAGGAAAGCTCCTAAATGGCTGTATTTCTTAAGGAAACTTAAATTCCTGTTCCAAGTTCTTGTCAAATCTTACAGAGGAGAAATAGAAAGTGTCCTGACTGCAAACATTACAAACTGTCATGCGACGTGTATGGCCCAGGACAGCAGAGCTCTACAGTTGGTGATTAAAACAGCCCCGAACATCATTGGTACTCATCTTCTCAGCATCAGTGATATTGGTGACAAGAGGAGACTGAAAAAAGCTCAAAGGATATTAAGAGACAAAACCCACCCAGCCACAACCTGTTCACCCTGCTGCCGTCTGGGAAACGATACAAAAGTATCAGCTGCCCAACCACCAGACTTCAAAACAGCTTCTTTCCTCTGACTGTGAGATAACTGATCCAGATTGATCAGTTTGCCTTTGTGGTACTAAATCAACGATTTCTGATTTCCTGTGTCCTAGGTTCACCATCCTTTTGTGGTTTCTGGTTTGCTGCCTCGACAGCGTTCGCCCAGCCTGTCTTCCAACTACTAGCTCAAGCTCTCTCTGCCTGCACCTGGTCAACCTCCGTCTCACCCAGCCTGCTGCTAGCCAACTCTCTCTCTGCCAGCTCCTTCCTGCGTAAATAAACTATTTTTTGGATTGCAAGCTGTGTGTCGGAGTCCTTACAAACATTACATAACAGCAAAAAAGTACTCATGTGAGAGGCGAACGAGCGGACACGCAGCCAAACTAATATAACGGGTGTTTGCATAGTTCAGGTGTGATGACTGCATTGCACAGCCGGAGACATACAGGTACGCACACGCACACACAGACACACCCACACAATTAGTATTGTACATGTGAGAGTAAGGGGTTCTTCCGGTCTCATGAAGCTCGAAGTGGCTGGTGAGTGTTGTAACAGAGAAAAAAACACGAAGGCCAAGAAGGGACTTACGGTTCGCCAAGCAGGGACTTACGGTTTGCCAAGCAGGGATTTACGGTTCGTCAAGCACAGACTTGGCGAACAGTAAGATCAAGAAGGGACTTACGGTTCGCCAAGCAGGGACTTGCGGTTCGCCAAGCAGGGACTTACGGTTCGCCAAGCAGGGACTTACGGTTCGCCAAGCAGGGACTTACGGTTCGCCAAGCAGGGACTTACGGTTCGCCAAGCAGGGACTTACGGTTCAACAAGCACGGACTTGGCGAACAGTAAGGCCAAGAAGGGACTTACTGTTCGCCAAGCAGGGACTTGCGGTTCGCCAAGCAGGGACTTGCGGTTCGCCAAGCAGGGACTTGCGGTTCGCCAAGCAGGGACTTGCGGTTCGCCAAGCAGGGACTTACGGTTCGCCAAGCAGGGACTTACGGTTCGCCAAGTAGGGACTTACGGTTCGCCAAGCAGGGAGTTACGGTTCGACAAGCAGGGAGTTACGGTTCGACAAGCACGGACTTGGCGAACAGAAAAGCCAAGAAGGGACTTACTGTTCGCCAAGCAGGGACTTGCGGTTCGCCAAGCAGGAACTTACGGTTCGCCAAGCAGGGACTTACGGTTCGCCAAGCAGGGACTTACGGTTCGCCAAGCAGGGACTTACGGTTCGCCAAGCAGGGACTTACGGTTCAACAAGCAGGGACTTACGGTTCAACAAGCACGGACTTGGCGAACAGTAAGGCCAAGAAGGGACTTACTGTTCGCCAAGCAGGGACTTGCGGTTCGCCAAGCAGGGACTTACGGTTCGCCAAGCAGGGACTTACGGTTCGCCAAGCAGGGACTTACGGTTCGCCAAGCAGGGACTTACGGTTCGCCAAGCAGGGACTTACGGTTCGCCAAGCAGGGACTTACGGTTCAACAAGCACGGACTTGGCGAACAGTAAGGCCAAGAAGGGACTTACTGTTCGCCAAGCAGGGACTTGCGGTTCGCCAAGCAGGGACTTACGGTTCAACAAGCACGGACTTGGCGAACAGTAAGGCCAAGAAGGGACTTACTGTTCGCCAAGCAGGGACTTGCGGTTCGCCAAGCAGGGACTTACTGTTCGCCAAGCAGGGACTTGCGGTTCGCCAAGCAGGGACTTACGGTTCGCCAAGCAGGGACTTACGGTTCGACAAGCACGGACTTGGCGAACAGTAAGGCCAAGAAGGGACTTACGGTTCGCCAAGCAGGGACTTACGGTTCGCCAAGCAGGGACTTACGGTTCGCCAAGCAGGGACTTACGGTTCGCCAAGCAGGGACTTACGGTTCGCCAAGCAGGGACTTACGGTTCAACAAGCACGGACTTGGCGAACAGTAAGGCCAAGAAGGGACTTACTGTTCGCCAAGCAGGGACTTGCGGTTCGCCAAGCAGGGACTTACGGTTCGCCAAGCAGGGACTTACGGTTCGCCAAGCAGGGACTTACGGTTCGCCAAGCAGGGACTTACGGTTCGCCAAGCAGGGACTTACGGTTCGCCAAGCAGGGACTTACGGTTCGCCAAGCAGGGACTTACGGTTCAACAAGCAGGGACTTACGGTTCAACAAGCACGGACTTGGCGAACAGTAAGGCCAAGAAGGGACTTACTGTTCGCCAAGCAGGGACTTGCGGTTCGCCAAGCAGGGACTTACGGTTCAACAAGCACGGACTTGGCGAACAGTAAGGCCAAGAAGGGACTTACTGTTCGCCAAGCAGGGACTTGCGGTTCGCCAAGCAGGGACTTACGGTTCGCCAAGCAGGGACTTACGGTTCGACAAGCACGGACTTGGCGAACAGTAAGGCCAAGAAGGGACTTACGGTTCGCCAAGCAGGGACTTACGGTTCGCCAAGCAGGGACTTGCGGTTCGCCAAGCAGGGACTTGCGGTTCGCCAAGCAGGGACTTACGGTTTGCCAAGCAGGGACTTACGGTTCGCCAAGCAGGGACTTACGGTTCGCCAAGCAGGGACTTACGGTTCGCCAAGCAGGGACTTACGGTTCGCCAAGCAGGGACTTACGGTTCGCCAAGCAGGGACTTACGGTTCGCCAAGCAGGGACTTACGGTTCAACAAGCACGGACTTGGCGAACAGTAAGGCCAAGAAGGGACTTACTGTTCGCCAAGCAGGGACTTGCGGTTCGCCAAGCAGGGACTTACGGTTCGCCAAGCAGGGACTTACGGTTCGCCAAGCAGGGACTTACGGTTCGCCAAGCAGGGACTTATGGTTCGCCAAGCAGGGACTTACGGTTCGACAAGCACGGACTTGGCGAACAGTAAGGCCAAGAAGGGACTTACTGTTCGCCAAGCAGGGACTTGCGGTTCGCCAAGCAGGGACTTACGGTTCGCCAAGCAGGGACTTACGGTTCGCCAAGCAGGGACTTACGGTTCGCCAAGCAGGGACTTACGGTTCGCCAAGCAGGGACTTACGGTTCGCCAAGCAGGGACTTACGGTTCAACAAGCACGGACTTGGCGAACAGTAAGGCCAAGAAGGGACTTACTGTTCGCCAAGCAGGGACTTGCGGTTCGCCAAGCAGGGACTTACGGTTCAACAAGCACGGACTTGGCGAACAGTAAGGCCAAGAAGGGACTTACTGTTTGCCAAGCAGGGACTTGCGGTTCGCCAAGCAGGGACTTACGGTTCGCCAAGCAGGGACTTACGGTTCGACATGCACGGACTTGGCGAACAGTAAGGCCAAGAAGGGACTTACGGTTCGCCAAGCAGGGACTTACGGTTTGCCAAGCAGGGACTTGCGGTTCGCCAAGCAGGGACTTACGGTTCGCCAAGCAGGGACTTACGGTTCGACAAGCACGGACTTGGCGAACAGTAAGGCCAAGAAGGGACTTACTGTTCGCCAAGCAGGGACTTACGGTTCGCCAAGCAGGGACTTACGGTTTGCCAAGCAGGGACTTACGGTTCGCCAAGCAGGGACTTACGGTTCGCCAAGCAGGGACTTACGGTTCAACAAGCACGGACTTGGCGAACAGTAAGGCCAAGAAGGGACTTACTGTTCGCCAAGCAGGGACTTGCGGTTCGCCAAGCAGGGACTTACGGTTCGCCAAGCAGGGACTTACGGTTCGCCAAGCAGGGACTTACGGTTCGCCAAGCAGGGACTTACGGTTCGACAAGCAGGGACTTACGGTTCGACAAGCAGGGACTTACGGTTCGACAAGCTAAGACTTGGCGAACAGTAAGGCCAAGAAGGGACTTACTGTTCGCCAAGCAGGGACTTGCGGTTCGCCAAGCAGGGACTTGCGGTTCGCCAAGCAGGGACTTGCGGTTCGCCAAGCAGGGACTTGCGGTTCGCCAAGCAGGGACTTGCGGTTCGCCAAGCAGGGACTTACGGTTCGCCAAGCAGGGACTTACGGTTCGCCAAGTAGGGACTTACGGTTCGCCAAGCAGGGAGTTACGGTTCGACAAGCAGGGAGTTACGATTCGACAAGCACGGACTTGGCGAACAGAAAAGCCAAGAAGGGACTTACTGTTCGCCAAGCAGGGACTTACGGTTCGCCAAGCAGGGACTTACGGTTCGCCAAGCAGGGACTTACGGTTCGACAAGCAGGGACTTACGGTTCGACAAGCTAAGACTTGGCGAACAGTAAGGCCAAGAAGGGACTTACTGTTCGCCAAGCAGGGACTTGCGGTTCGCCAAGCAGGGACTTACGGTTCGCCAAGCAGGGACTTACGGTTCGCCAAGCAGGGACTTACGGTTCGCCAAGCAGGGACTTACGGTTCGCCAAGCAGGGACTTACGGTTCAACAAGCACGGACTTGGCGAACAGTAAGGCCAAGAAGGGACTTACTGTTCGCCAAGCAGGGACTTGCGGTTCGCCAAGCAGGGACTTGCGGTTCGCCAAGCAGGGACTTGCGGTTCGCCAAGCAGGGACTTGCGGTTCGCCAAGCAGGGACTTACGGTTCGCCAAGCAGGGACTTACGGTTCGCCAAGTAGGGACTTACGGTTCGCCAAGCAGGGAGTTACGGTTCGACAAGCAGGGAGTTACGGTTCGACAAGCACGGACTTGGCGAACAGAAAAGCCAAGAAGGGACTTACTGTTCGCCAAGCAGGGACTTGCGGTTCGCCAAGCAGGAACTTACGGTTCGCCAAGCAGGGACTTACGGTTCGCCAAGCAGGGACTTACGGTTCGCCAAGCAGGGACTTACGGTTCGCCAAGCAGGGACTTACGGTTCAACAAGCAGGGACTTACGGTTCAACAAGCACGGACTTGGCGAACAGTAAGGCCAAGAAGGGACTTACTGTTCGCCAAGCAGGGACTTGCGGTTCGCCAAGCAGGGACTTACGGTTCGCCAAGCAGGGACTTACGGTTCGCCAAGCAGGGACTTACGGTTCGCCAAGCAGGGACTTACGGTTCGCCAAGCAGGGACTTACGGTTCGCCAAGCAGGGACTTACGGTTCAACAAGCACGGACTTGGCGAACAGTAAGGCCAAGAAGGGACTTACTGTTCGCCAAGCAGGGACTTGCGGTTCGCCAAGCAGGGACTTACGGTTCAACAAGCACGGACTTGGCGAACAGTAAGGCCAAGAAGGGACTTACTGTTCGCCAAGCAGGGACTTGCGGTTCGCCAAGCAGGGACTTACGGTTCGCCAAGCAGGGACTTACGGTTCGACAAGCACGGACTTGGCGAACAGTAAGGCCAAGAAGGGACTTACGGTTCGCCAAGCAGGGACTTACGGTTCGCCAAGCAGGGACTTACGGTTCGCCAAGCAGGGACTTACGGTTCGCCAAGCAGGGACTTACGGTTCGCCAAGCAGGGACTTACGGTTCAACAAGCACGGACTTGGCGAACAGTAAGGCCAAGAAGGGACTTACTGTTCGCCAAGCAGGGACTTGCGGTTCGCCAAGCAGGGACTTACGGTTCGCCAAGCAGGGACTTACGGTTCGCCAAGCAGGGACTTACGGTTCGCCAAGCAGGGACTTACGGTTCAACAAGCAGGGACTTACGGTTCAACAAGCACGGACTTGGCGAACAGTAAGGCCAAGAAGGGACTTACTGTTCGCCAAGCAGGGACTTGCGGTTCGCCAAGCAGGGACTTACGGTTCAACAAGCACGGACTTGGCGAACAGTAAGGCCAAGAAGGGACTTACTGTTCGCCAAGCAGGGACTTGCGGTTCGCCAAGCAGGGACTTACGGTTCGCCAAGCAGGGACTTACGGTTCGACAAGCACGGACTTGGCGAACAGTAAGGCCAAGAAGGGACTTACGGTTCGCCAAGCAGGGACTTACGGTTCGCCAAGCAGGGACTTGCGGTTCGCCAAGCAGGGACTTGCGGTTCGCCAAGCAGGGACTTACGGTTCGCCAAGCAGGGACTTACGGTTCGCCAAGCAGGGACTTACGGTTCGCCAAGCAGGGACTTACGGTTCGCCAAGCAGGGACTTACGGTTCGCCAAGCAGGGACTTACGGTTCGCCAAGCAGGGACTTACGGTTCAACAAGCACGGACTTGGCGAACAGTAAGGCCAAGAAGGGACTTACTGTTCGCCAAGCAGGGACTTGCGGTTCGCCAAGCAGGGACTTACGGTTCGCCAAGCAGGGACTTACGGTTCGCCAAGCAGGGACTTACGGTTCGCCAAGCAGGGACTTATGGTTCGCCAAGCAGGGACTTACGGTTCGACAAGCACGGACTTGGCGAACAGTAAGGCCAAGAAGGGACTTACTGTTCGCCAAGCAGGGACTTGCGGTTCGCCAAGCAGGGACTTACGGTTCGCCAAGCAGGGACTTACGGTTCGCCAAGCAGGGACTTACGGTTCGCCAAGCAGGGACTTACGGTTCGCCAAGCAGGGACTTACTGTTCGCCAAGCAGGGACTTGCGGTTCGCCAAGCAGGGACTTACGGTTCGCCAAGCAGGGACTTACGGTTCGACAAGCACGGACTTGGCGAACAGTAAGGCCAAGAAGGGACTTACGGTTCGCCAAGCAGGGACTTACGGTTCGCCAAGCAGGGACTTACGGTTCGCCAAGCAGGGACTTACGGTTCGCCAAGCAGGGACTTACGGTTCGCCAAGCAGGGACTTACGGTTCAACAAGCACGGACTTGGCGAACAGTAAGGCCAAGAAGGGACTTACTGTTCGCCAAGCAGGGACTTGCGGTTCGCCAAGCAGGGACTTACGGTTCGCCAAGCAGGGACTTACGGTTCGCCAAGCAGGGACTTATGGTTCGCCAAGCAGGGACTTACGGTTCGCCAAGCAGGGACTTACGGTTCAACAAGCAGGGACTTACGGTTCAACAAGCACGGACTTGGCGAACAGTAAGGCCAAGAAGGGACTTACTGTTCGCCAAGCAGGGACTTGCGGTTCGCCAAGCAGGGACTTACGGTTCAACAAGCACGGACTTGGCGAACAGTAAGGCCAAGAAGGGACTTACTGTTCGCCAAGCAGGGACTTGCGGTTCGCCAAGCAGGGACTTACGGTTCGCCAAGCAGGGACTTACGGTTCGACAAGCACGGACTTGGCGAACAGTAAGGCCAAGAAGGGACTTACGGTTCGCCAAGCAGGGACTTACGGTTCGCCAAGCAGGGACTTGCGGTTCGCCAAGCAGGGACTTGCGGTTCGCCAAGCAGGGACTTACGGTTCGCCAAGCAGGGACTTACGGTTCGCCAAGCAGGGACTTACGGTTCGCCAAGCAGGGACTTACGGTTCGCCAAGCAGGGACTTACGGTTCGCCAAGCAGGGACTTACGGTTCAACAAGCACGGACTTGGCGAACAGTAAGGCCAAGAAGGGACTTACTGTTCGCCAAGCAGGGACTTGCGGTTCGCCAAGCAGGGACTTACGGTTCGCCAAGCAGGGACTTACGGTTCGCCAAGCAGGGACTTACGGTTCGCCAAGCAGGGACTTATGGTTCGCCAAGCAGGGACTTACGGTTCGACAAGCACGGACTTGGCGAACAGTAAGGCCAAGAAGGGACTTACTGTTCGCCAAGCAGGGACTTGCGGTTCGCCAAGCAGGGACTTACGGTTCGCCAAGCAGGGACTTACGGTTCGCCAAGCAGGGACTTACGGTTCGCCAAGCAGGGACTTACGGTTCGCCAAGCAGGGACTTACGGTTCGCCAAGCAGGGACTTACGGTTCAACAAGCACGGACTTGGCGAACAGTAAGGCCAAGAAGGGACTTACTGTTCGCCAAGCAGGGACTTGCGGTTCGCCAAGCAGGGACTTACGGTTCAACAAGCACGGACTTGGCGAACAGTAAGGCCAAGAAGGGACTTACTGTTTGCCAAGCAGGGACTTGCGGTTCGCCAAGCAGGGACTTACGGTTCGCCAAGCAGGGACTTACGGTTCGACATGCACGGACTTGGCGAACAGTAAGGCCAAGAAGGGACTTACGGTTCGCCAAGCAGGGACTTACGGTTTGCCAAGCAGGGACTTGCGGTTTGCCAAGCAGGGACTTGCGGTTCGCCAAGCAGGGACTTACGGTTCGCCAAGCAGGGACTTACGGTTCGCCAAGCAGGGACTTACGGTTCGCCAAGCAGGGACTTACGGTTCGCCAAGCAGGGACTTACGGTTCAACAAGCAGGGACTTACGGTTCAACAAGCACGGACTTGGCGAACAGTAAGGCCAAGAAGGGACTTACTGTTCGCCAAGCAGGGACTTGCGGTTCGCCAAGCAGGGACTTACGGTTCGCCAAGCAGGGACTTACGGTTCAACAAGCAGGGACTTACGGTTCAACAAGCACGGACTTGGCGAACAGTAAGGCCAAGAAGGGACTTACTGTTCGCCAAGCAGGGACTTGCGGTTCGCCAAGCAGGGACTTACGGTTCGCCAAGCAGGGACTTACGGTTCGCCAAGCAGGGACTTACGGTTCGCCAAGCAGGGACTTACGGTTCGCCAAGCAGGGACTTACGGTTCGCCAAGCAGGGACTTACGGTTCAACAAGCACGGACTTGGCGAACAGTAAGGCCAAGAAGGGACTTACTGTTCGCCAAGCAGGGACTTGCGGTTCGCCAAGCAGGGACTTACGGTTCAACAAGCACGGACTTGGCGAACAGTAAGGCCAAGAAGGGACTTACTGTTCGCCAAGCAGGGACTTGCGGTTCGCCAAGCAGGGACTTACGGTTCGCCAAGCAGGGACTTACGGTTCGACAAGCACGGACTTGGCGAACAGTAAGGCCAAGAAGGGACTTACGGTTCGCCAAGCAGGGACTTACGGTTCGCCAAGCAGGGACTTACGGTTCGCCAAGCAGGGACTTACGGTTCGCCAAGCAGGGACTTACGGTTCGCCAAGCAGGGACTTACGGTTCAACAAGCACGGACTTGGCGAACAGTAAGGCCAAGAAGGGACTTACTGTTCGCCAAGCAGGGACTTGCGGTTCGCCAAGCAGGGACTTACGGTTCGCCAAGCAGGGACTTACGGTTCGCCAAGCAGGGACTTACGGTTCGCCAAGCACGGACTTGGCGAACAGTAAGGCTAAGAAGGGACTTACTGTTCGCCAAGCAGGGACTTACTGTTCGCCAAGCAGGGACTTACGGTTCGCCAAGCAGGGACTTACGGTTCGCCAAGCAGGGACTTACGGTTCGCCAAGCAGGGACTTACGGTTCGCCAAGCAGGGACTTACGGTTCGCCAAGCAGGGACTTACGGTTCGCCAAGCAGGGACTTACGGTTCAACAAGCACGGACTTGGCGAACAGTAAGGCCAAGAAGGGACTTACTGTTCGCCAAGCAGGGACTTGCGGTTCGCCAAGCAGGGACTTACGGTTCGCCAAGCAGGGACTTACGGTTCGCCAAGCAGGGACTTACGGTTCGCCAAGCAGGGACTTACGGTTCGCCAAGCAGGGACTTACGGTTCGCCAAGCAGGGACTTACGGTTCGCCAAGCAGGGACTTACGGTTCGACAAGCAGGGACTTACGGTTCGACAAGCTAAGACTTGGCGAACAGTAAGGCCAAGAAGGGACTTACTGTTCGCCAAGCAGGGACTTGCGGTTCGCCAAGCAGGGACTTACGGTTCGCCAAGCAGGGACTTACGGTTCGCCAAGCAGGGACTTACGGTTCGCCAAGCAGGGACTTACGGTTCGCCAAGCAGGGACTTACGGTTCAACAAGCACGGACTTGGCGAACAGTAAGGCCAAGAAGGGACTTACTGTTCGCCAAGCAGGGACTTGCGGTTCGCCAAGCAGGGACTTGCGGTTCGCCAAGCAGGGACTTGCGGTTCGCCAAGCAGGGACTTGCGGTTCGCCAAGCAGGGACTTACGGTTCGCCAAGCAGGGACTTACGGTTCGCCAAGTAGGGACTTACGGTTCGCCAAGCAGGGAGTTACGGTTCGACAAGCAGGGAGTTACGGTTCGACAAGCACGGACTTGGCGAACAGAAAAGCCAAGAAGGGACTTACTGTTCGCCAAGCAGGGACTTGCGGTTCGCCAAGCAGGAACTTACGGTTCGCCAAGCAGGGACTTACGGTTCGCCAAGCAGGGACTTACGGTTCGCCAAGCAGGGACTTACGGTTCGCCAAGCAGGGACTTACGGTTCAACAAGCAGGGACTTACGGTTCAACAAGCACGGACTTGGCGAACAGTAAGGCCAAGAAGGGACTTACTGTTCGCCAAGCAGGGACTTGCGGTTCGCCAAGCAGGGACTTACGGTTCGCCAAGCAGGGACTTACGGTTCGCCAAGCAGGGACTTACGGTTCGCCAAGCAGGGACTTACGGTTCGCCAAGCAGGGACTTACGGTTCGCCAAGCAGGGACTTACGGTTCAACAAGCACGGACTTGGCGAACAGTAAGGCCAAGAAGGGACTTACTGTTCGCCAAGCAGGGACTTGCGGTTCGCCAAGCAGGGACTTACGGTTCAACAAGCACGGACTTGGCGAACAGTAAGGCCAAGAAGGGACTTACGGTTCGCCAAGCAGGGACTTACGGTTCAACAAGCACGGACTTGGCGAACAGTAAGGCCAAGAAGGGACTTACGGTTCGCCAAGCAGGGACTTACGGTTCGCCAAGCAGGGACTTACGGTTCGCCAAGCAGGGACTTACGGTTCGCCAAGCAGGGACTTACGGTTCGCCAAGCAGGGACTTACGGTTCGCCAAGCAGGGACTTACGGTTCGCCAAGCAGGGACTTACGGTTCGCCAAGCAGGGACTTACGGTTCGCCAAGCAGGGACTTATGGTTCAACAAGCACGGACTTGGCGAACAGTAAGGCCAAGAAGGGACTTACTGTTCGCCAAGCAGGGACTTGCGGTTCGCCAAGCAGGGACTTACGGTTCGCCAAACAGGGACTTACGGTTCGCCAAGCAGGGACTTACGGTTCGCCAAGCAGGGACTTATGGTTCGCCAAGCAGGGACTTACGGTTCGACAAGCACGGACTTGGCGAACAGTAAGGCCAAGAAGGGACTTACTGTTCGCCAAGCAGGGACTTGCGGTTCGCCAAGCAGGAACTTACGGTTCGCCAAGCAGGGACTTACGGTTCGCCAAGCAGGGACTTACGGTTCGCCAAGCAGGGACTTACGGTTCGCCAAGCAGGGACTTACGGTTCGCCAAGCAGGGACTTACGGTTCAACAAGCAGGGACTTACGGTTCAACAAGCACGGACTTGGCGAACAGTAAGGCCAAGAAGGGACTTACTGTTCGCCAAGCAGGGACTTGCGGTTCGCCAAGCAGGGACTTACGGTTCGCCAAGCAGGGACTTACGGTTCGCCAAGCAGGGACTTACGGTTCGCCAAGCAGGGACTTACGGTTCGCCAAGCAGGGACTTACGGTTCGCCAAGCAGGGACTTACGGTTCAACAAGCACGGACTTGGCGAACAGTAAGGCCAAGAAGGGACTTACTGTTCGCCAAGCAGGGACTTGCGGTTCGCCAAGCAGGGACTTACGGTTCAACAAGCACGGACTTGGCGAACAGTAAGGCCAAGAAGGGACTTACTGTTCGCCAAGCAGGGACTTGCGGTTCGCCAAGCAGGGACTTACGGTTCGCCAAGCAGGGACTTACGGTTCGACAAGCACGGACTTGGCGAACAGTAAGGCCAAGAAGGGACTTACGGTTCGCCAAGCAGGGACTTACGGTTCGCCAAGCAGGGACTTACGGTTCGCCAAGCAGGGACTTACGGTTCGCCAAGCAGGGACTTACGGTTCGCCAAGCAGGGACTTACGGTTCAACAAGCACGGACTTGGCGAACAGTAAGGCCAAGAAGGGACTTACTGTTCGCCAAGCAGGGACTTGCGGTTCGCCAAGCAGGGACTTACGGTTCGCCAAGCAGGGACTTACGGTTCGCCAAGCAGGGACTTACGGTTCGCCAAGCAGGGACTTACGGTTCGCCAAGCAGGGACTTACGGTTCGCCAAGCAGGGACTTACGGTTCAACAAGCACGGACTTGGCGAACAGTAAGGCCAAGAAGGGACTTACTGTTCGCCAAGCAGGGACTTGCGGTTCGCCAAGCAGGGACTTACGGTTCGCCAAGCAGGGACTTACGGTTCGACAAGCACGGACTTGGCGAACAGTAAGGCCAAGAAGGGACTTACGGTTCGCCAAGCAGGGACTTACGGTTCGCCAAGCAGGGACTTGCGGTTCGCCAAGCAGGGACTTGCGGTTCGCCAAGCAGGGACTTACGGTTCGCCAAGCAGGGACTTACGGTTCGCCAAGCAGGGACTTACGGTTCGCCAAGCAGGGACTTACGGTTCGCCAAGCAGGGACTTACGGTTCGCCAAGCAGGGACTTACGGTTCGCCAAGCAGGGACTTACGGTTCAACAAGCACGGACTTGGCGAACAGTAAGGCCAAGAAGGGACTTACTGTTCGCCAAGCAGGGACTTGCGGTTCGCCAAGCAGGGACTTACGGTTCGCCAAGCAGGGACTTACGGTTCGCCAAGCAGGGACTTACGGTTCGCCAAGCAGGGACTTATGGTTCGCCAAGCAGGGACTTACGGTTCGACAAGCACGGACTTGGCGAACAGTAAGGCCAAGAAGGGACTTACTGTTCGCCAAGCAGGGACTTGCGGTTCGCCAAGCAGGGACTTACGGTTCGCCAAGCAGGGACTTACGGTTCGCCAAGCAGGGACTTACGGTTCGCCAAGCAGGGACTTACGGTTCGCCAAGCAGGGACTTACGGTTCGCCAAGCAGGGACTTACGGTTCAACAAGCACGGACTTGGCGAACAGTAAGGCCAAGAAGGGACTTACTGTTCGCCAAGCAGGGACTTGCGGTTCGCCAAGCAGGGACTTACGGTTCAACAAGCACGGACTTGGCGAACAGTAAGGGACTTACTGTTTGCCAAGCAGGGACTTGCGGTTCGCCAAGCAGGGACTTACGGTTCGCCAAGCAGGGACTTACGGTTCGACATGCACGGACTTAGCGAACAGTAAGGCCAAGAAGGGACTTACGGTTCGCCAAGCAGGGACTTACGGTTTGCCAAGCAGGGACTTGCGGTTCGCCAAGCAGGGACTTACGGTTCGCCAAGCAGGGACTTACGGTTCGACAAGCACGGACTTGGCGAACAGTAAGGCCAAGAAGGGACTTACTGTTCGCCAAGCAGGGACTTACGGTTCGCCAAGCAGGGACTTACGGTTTGCCAAGCAGGGACTTACGGTTCGCCAAGCAGGGACTTACGGTTCGCCAAGCAGGGACTTACGGTTCGCCAAGCAGGGACTTACGGTTCGCCAAGCAGGGACTTACGGTTCGCCAAGCAGGGACTTACGGTTCGACAAGCAGGGACTTACGGTTCGACAAGCTAAGACTTGGCGAACAGTAAGGCCAAGAAGGGACTTACTGTTCGCCAAGCAGGGACTTGCGGTTCGCCAAGCAGGGACTTACGGTTCGCCAAGCAGGGACTTACGGTTCGCCAAGCAGGGACTTACGGTTCGCCAAGCAGGGACTTACGGTTCGCCAAGCAGGGACTTACGGTTCAACAAGCACGGACTTGGCGAACAGTAAGGCCAAGAAGGGACTTACTGTTCGCCAAGCAGGGACTTGCGGTTCGCCAAGCAGGGACTTGCGGTTCGCCAAGCAGGGACTTGCGGTTCGCCAAGCAGGGACTTGCGGTTCGCCAAGCAGGGACTTACGGTTCGCCAAGCAGGGACTTACGGTTCGCCAAGTAGGGACTTACGGTTCGCCAAGCAGGGAGTTACGGTTCGACAAGCAGGGAGTTACGGTTCGACAAGCACGGACTTGGCGAACAGAAAAGCCAAGAAGGGACTTACTGTTCGCCAAGCAGGGACTTGCGGTTCGCCAAGCAGGAACTTACGGTTCGCCAAGCAGGGACTTACGGTTCGCCAAGCAGGGACTTACGGTTCGCCAAGCAGGGACTTACGGTTCGCCAAGCAGGGACTTACGGTTCAACAAGCAGGGACTTACGGTTCAACAAGCACGGACTTGGCGAACAGTAAGGCCAAGAAGGGACTTACTGTTCGCCAAGCAGGGACTTGCGGTTCGCCAAGCAGGGACTTACGGTTCGCCAAGCAGGGACTTACGGTTCGCCAAGCAGGGACTTACGGTTCGCCAAGCAGGGACTTACGGTTCGCCAAGCAGGGACTTACGGTTCGCCAAGCAGGGACTTACGGTTCAACAAGCACGGACTTGGCGAACAGTAAGGCCAAGAAGGGACTTACTGTTCGCCAAGCAGGGACTTGCGGTTCGCCAAGCAGGGACTTACGGTTCAACAAGCACGGACTTGGCGAACAGTAAGGCCAAGAAGGGACTTACGGTTCGCCAAGCAGGGACTTACGGTTCAACAAGCACGGACTTGGCGAACAGTAAGGCCAAGAAGGGACTTACGGTTCGCCAAGCAGGGACTTACGGTTCGCCAAGCAGGGACTTACGGTTCGCCAAGCAGGGACTTACGGTTCGCCAAGCAGGGACTTACGGTTCGCCAAGCAGGGACTTACGGTTCGCCAAGCAGGGACTTACGGTTCGCCAAGCAGGGACTTACGGTTCGCCAAGCAGGGACTTACGGTTCAACAAGCACGGACTTGGCGAACAGTAAGGCCAAGAAGGGACTTACTGTTCGCCAAGCAGGGACTTGCGGTTCGCCAAGCAGGGACTTACGGTTCGCCAAACAGGGACTTACGGTTCGCCAAGCAGGGACTTACGGTTCGCCAAGCAGGGACTTATGGTTCGCCAAGCAGGGACTTACGGTTCGACAAGCACGGACTTGGCGAACAGTAAGGCCAAGAAGGGACTTACTGTTCGCCAAGCAGGGACTTGCGGTTCGCCAAGCAGGGACTTACGGTTCGCCAAGCAGGGACTTACGGTTCGCCAAGCAGGGACTTACGGTTCGCCAAGCAGGGACTTATGGTTCGCCAAGCAGGGACTTACGGTTCGACAAGCACGGACTTGGCGAACAGTAAGGCCAAGAAGGGACTTACTGTTCGCCAAGCAGGGACTTGCGGTTCGCCAAGCAGGGACTTACGGTTCGCCAAGCAGGGACTTACGGTTCGCCAAGCAGGGACTTACGGTTCGCCAAGCAGGGACTTACGGTTCGCCAAGCAGGGACTTACGGTTCGCCAAGCAGGGACTTATGGTTCAACAAGCACGGACTTGGCGAACAGTAAGGCCAAGAAGGGACTTACTGTTCGCCAAGCAGGGACTTACGGTTCGCCAAGCAGGGACTTACGGTTCGCCAAGCAGGGACTTACGGTTCGCCAAGCAGGGACTTACGGTTCAACAAGCACGGACTTGGCGAACAGTAAGGCCAAGAAGGGACTTACTGTTCGCCAAGCAGGGACTTGCGGTTCGCCAAGCAGGGACTTGCGGTTCGCCAAGCAGGGACTTGCGGTTCGCCAAGCAGGGACTTGCGGTTCGCCAAGCAGGGACTTACGGTTCGCCAAGCAGGGACTTACGGTTCGCCAAGTAGGGACTTACGGTTCGCCAAGCAGGGAGTTACGGTTCGACAAGCAGGGAGTTACGATTCGACAAGCACGGACTTGGCGAACAGAAAAGCCAAGAAGGGACTTACTGTTCGCCAAGCAGGGACTTACGGTTCGCCAAGCAGGGACTTACGGTTCGACAAGCAGGGACTTACGGTTCGACAAGCAGGGACTTACGGTTCGACAAGCTAAGACTTGGCGAACAGTAAGGCCAAGAAGGGACTTACTGTTCGCCAAGCAGGGACTTGCGGTTCGCCAAGCAGGGACTTACGGTTCGCCAAGCAGGGACTTACGGTTCGCCAAGCAGGGACTTACGGTTCGCCAAGCAGGGACTTACGGTTCGCCAAGCAGGGACTTACGGTTCAACAAGCACGGACTTGGCGAACAGTAAGGCCAAGAAGGGACTTACTGTTCGCCAAGCAGGGACTTGCGGTTCGCCAAGCAGGGACTTGCGGTTCGCCAAGCAGGGACTTGCGGTTCGCCAAGCAGGGACTTGCGGTTCGCCAAGCAGGGACTTACGGTTCGCCAAGCAGGGACTTACGGTTCGCCAAGTAGGGACTTACGGTTCGCCAAGCAGGGAGTTACGGTTCGACAAGCAGGGAGTTACGGTTCGACAAGCACGGACTTGGCGAACAGAAAAGCCAAGAAGGGACTTACTGTTCGCCAAGCAGGGACTTGCGGTTCGCCAAGCAGGGACTTGCGGTTCGCCAAGCAGGGACTTGCGGTTCGCCAAGCAGGGACTTACGGTTCGCCAAGCAGGGACTTACGGTTCGCCAAGTAGGGACTTACGGTTCGCCAAGCAGGGAGTTACGGTTCGACAAGCAGGGAGTTACGGTTTGACAAGCACGGACTTGGCGAACAGAAAAGCCAAGAAGGGACTTACTGTTCGCCAAGCAGGGACTTGCGGTTCGCCAAGCAGGAACTTACGGTTCGCCAAGCAGGGACTTACGGTTCGCCAAGCAGGGACTTACGGTTCGCCAAGCAGGGACTTACGGTTCGCCAAGCAGGGACTTACGGTTCGCCAAGCAGGGACTTACGGTTCAACAAGCAGGGACTTACGGTTCAACAAGCACGGACTTGGCGAACAGTAAGGCCAAGAAGGGACTTACTGTTCGCCAAGCAGGGACTTGCGGTTCGCCAAGCAGGGACTTACGGTTCGCCAAGCAGGGACTTACGGTTCGCCAAGCAGGGACTTACGGTTCGCCAAGCAGGGACTTACGGTTCGCCAAGCAGGGACTTACGGTTCGCCAAGCAGGGACTTACGGTTCAACAAGCACGGACTTGGCGAACAGTAAGGCCAAGAAGGGACTTACTGTTCGCCAAGCAGGGACTTGCGGTTCGCCAAGCAGGGACTTACGGTTCAACAAGCACGGACTTGGCGAACAGTAAGGCCAAGAAGGGACTTACTGTTCGCCAAGCAGGGACTTGCGGTTCGCCAAGCAGGGACTTACGGTTCGCCAAGCAGGGACTTACGGTTCGACAAGCACGGACTTGGCGAACAGTAAGGCCAAGAAGGGACTTACGGTTCGCCAAGCAGGGACTTACGGTTCGCCAAGCAGGGACTTACGGTTCGCCAAGCAGGGACTTACGGTTCGCCAAGCAGGGACTTACGGTTCGCCAAGCAGGGACTTACGGTTCAACAAGCACGGACTTGGCGAACAGTAAGGCCAAGAAGGGACTTACTGTTCGCCAAGCAGGGACTTGCGGTTCGCCAAGCAGGGACTTACGGTTCGCCAAGCAGGGACTTACGGTTCGCCAAGCAGGGACTTACGGTTCGCCAAGCAGGGACTTACGGTTCGCCAAGCAGGGACTTACGGTTCGCCAAGCAGGGACTTACGGTTCAACAAGCACGGACTTGGCGAACAGTAAGGCGAAGAAGGGACTTACTGTTCGCCAAGCAGGGACTTGCGGTTCGCCAAGCAGGGACTTACGGTTCGCCAAGCAGGGACTTACGGTTCGACAAGCACGGACTTGGCGAACAGTAAGGCCAAGAAGGGACTTACGGTTCGCCAAGCAGGGACTTACGGTTCGCCAAGCAGGGACTTGCGGTTCGCCAAGCAGGGACTTGCGGTTCGCCAAGCAGGGACTTACGGTTCGCCAAGCAGGGACTTACGGTTCGCCAAGCAGGGACTTACGGTTCGCCAAGCAGGGACTTACGGTTCGCCAAGCAGGGACTTACGGTTCGCCAAGCAGGGACTTACGGTTCGCCAAGCAGGGACTTACGGTTCAACAAGCACGGACTTGGCGAACAGTAAGGCCAAGAAGGGACTTACTGTTCGCCAAGCAGGGACTTGCGGTTCGCCAAGCAGGGACTTACGGTTCGCCAAGCAGGGACTTACGGTTCGCCAAGCAGGGACTTACGGTTCGCCAAGCAGGGACTTATGGTTCGCCAAGCAGGGACTTACGGTTCGACAAGCACGGACTTGGCGAACAGTAAGGCCAAGAAGGGACTTACTGTTCGCCAAGCAGGGACTTGCGGTTCGCCAAGCAGGGACTTACGGTTCGCCAAGCAGGGACTTACGGTTCGCCAAGCAGGGACTTACGGTTCGCCAAGCAGGGACTTACGGTTCGCCAAGCAGGGACTTACGGTTCGCCAAGCAGGGACTTACGGTTCAACAAGCACGGACTTGGCGAACAGTAAGGCCAAGAAGGGACTTACTGTTCGCCAAGCAGGGACTTGCGGTTCGCCAAGCAGGGACTTACGGTTCAACAAGCACGGACTTGGCGAACAGTAAGGCCAAGAAGGGACTTACTGTTTGCCAAGCAGGGACTTGCGGTTCGCCAAGCAGGGACTTACGGTTCGCCAAGCAGGGACTTACGGTTCGACATGCACGGACTTGGCGAACAGTAAGGCCAAGAAGGGACTTACGGTTCGCCAAGCAGGGACTTACGGTTTGCCAAGCAGGGACTTGCGGTTCGCCAAGCAGGGACTTACGGTTCGCCAAGCAGGGACTTACGGTTCGACAAGCACGGACTTGGCGAACAGTAAGGCCAAGAAGGGACTTACTGTTCGCCAAGCAGGGACTTACGGTTCGCCAAGCAGGGACTTACGGTTTGCCAAGCAGGGACTTACGGTTCGCCAAGCAGGGACTTACGGTTCGCCAAGCAGGGACTTACGGTTCAACAAGCACGGACTTGGCGAACAGTAAGGCCAAGAAGGGACTTACTGTTCGCCAAGCAGGGACTTGCGGTTCGCCAAGCAGGGACTTACGGTTCGCCAAGCAGGGACTTACGGTTCGCCAAGCAGGGACTTACGGTTCGCCAAGCAGGGACTTACGGTTCGCCAAGCAGGGACTTACGGTTCGACAAGCAGGGACTTACGGTTCGACAAGCAGGGACTTACGGTTCGACAAGCTAAGACTTGGCGAACAGTAAGGCCAAGAAGGGACTTACTGTTCGCCAAGCAGGGACTTGCGGTTCGCCAAGCAGGGACTTACGGTTCGCCAAGCAGGGACTTACGGTTCGCCAAGCAGGGACTTACGGTTCGCCAAGCAGGGACTTACGGTTCGCCAAGCAGGGACTTACGGTTCGCCAAGCAGGGACTTACGGTTCAACAAGCACGGACTTGGCGAACAGTAAGGCCAAGAAGGGACTTACTGTTTGCCAAGCAGGGACTTGCGGTTCGCCAAGCAGGGACTTGCGGTTCGCCAAGCAGGGACTTGCGGTTCGCCAAGCAGGGACTTGCGGTTCGCCAAGCAGGGACTTGCGGTTCGCCAAGCAGGGACTTACGGTTCGCCAAGCAGGGACTTACGGTTCGCCAAGTAGGGACTCACGGTTCGCCAAGCAGGGAGTTACGGTTCGACAAGCAGGGAGTTACGATTCGACAAGCACGGACTTGGCGAACAGAAAAGCCAAGAAGGGACTTACTGTTCGCCAAGCAGGGACTTGCGGTTCGCCAAGCAGGGACTTACGGTTCGCCAAGCAGGGACTTACGGTTCGCCAAGCAGGGACTTACGGTTCGCCAAGCAGGGACTTACGGTTCGCCAAGCAGGGACTTACGGTTCAACAAGCAGGGACTTACGGTTCAACAAGCACGGACTTGGCGAACAGTAAGGCCAAGAAGGGACTTACTGTTCGCCAAGCAGGGACTTGCGGTTCGCCAAGCAGGGACTTACGGTTCGCCAAGCAGGGACTTACGGTTCGCCAAGCAGGGACTTACGGTTCGCCAAGCAGGGACTTACGGTTCGCCAAGCAGGGACTTACGGTTCGCCAAGCAGGGACTTACGGTTCGCCAAGCAGGGACTTACGGTTCAACAAGCACGGACTTGGCGAACAGTAAGGCCAAGAAGGGACTTACTGTTCGCCAAGCAGGGACTTGCGGTTCGCCAAGCAGGGACTTACGGTTCAACAAGCACGGACTTGGCGAACAGTAAGGCCAAGAAGGGACTTACTGTTCGCCAAGCAGGGACTTGCGGTTCGCCAAGCAGGGACTTACGGTTCGCCAAGCAGGGACTTACGGTTCGACAAGCACGGACTTGGCGAACAGTAAGGCCAAGAAGGGACTTACGGTTCGCCAAGCAGGGACTTACGGTTCGCCAAGCAGGGACTTACGGTTCGCCAAGCAGGGACTTACGGTTCGCCAAGCAGGGAATTACGGTTCGCCAAGCAGGGACTTACGGTTGAACAAGCAGGGACTTACGGTTCAACAAGCACGGACTTGGCGAACAGTAAGGCCAAGAAGGGACTTACTGTTCGCCAAGCAGGGACTTGCGGTTCGCCAAGCAGGGACTTACGGTTCGCCAAGCAGGGACTTACGGTTCGCCAAGCAGGGACTTACGGTTCGCCAAGCAGGGACTTACGGTTCGCCAAGCAGGGACTTACGGTTCGCCAAGCAGGGACTTACGGTTCGCCAAGCAGGGACTTACGGTTCGCCAAGCAGGGACTTACGGTTCGCCAAGCAGGGACTTACGGTTCGCCAAGCAGGGAATTACGGTTCGCCAAGCAGGAACTTACGGTTGAACAAGCAGGGACTTACGGTTCAACAAGCACGGACTTGGCGAACAGTAAGGCCAAGAAGGGACTTACTGTTCGCCAAGCAGGGACTTGCGGTTCGCCAAGCAGGGACTTACGGTTCGCCAAGCAGGGACTTACGGTTCGCCAAGCAGGGACTTACGGTTCGCCAAGCAGGGACTTACGGTTCGCCAAGCAGGGACTTACGGTTCGCCAAGCAGGGACTTACGGTTCAACACAGCACGGACTTGGCGAACAGTAAGGCCAAGAAGGGACTTACTGTTCGCCAAGCAGGGACTTGCGGTTCGCCAAGCAGGGACTTACGGTTCGCCAAGCAGGGACTTACGGTTCGCCAAGCAGGGACTTACGGTTCGCCAAGCAGGGACTTACGGTTCGCCAAGCAGGGACTTACGGTTCGCCAAGCAGGGACTTACGGTTCGCCAAGCAGGGACTTACGGTTCAACAAGCACGGACTTGGCGAACAGTAAGGCCAAGAAGGGACTTACTGTTCGCCAAGCAGGGACTTGCGGTTCGCCAAGCAGGGACTTACGGTTCAACAAGCACGGACTTGGCGAACAGTAAGGCCAAGAAGGGACTTACTGTTCGCCAAGCAGGGACTTGCGGTTCGCCAAGCAGGGACTTACGGTTCGCCAAGCAGGGACTTACGGTTCGACAAGCACGGACTTGGCGAACAGTAAGGCCAAGAAGGGACTTACGGTTCGCCAAGCAGGGACTTACGGTTCGCCAAGCAGGGACTTACGGTTCGCCAAGCAGGGACTTACGGTTCGCCAAGCAGGGAATTACGGTTCGCCAAGCAGGGACTTACGGTTGAACAAGCAGGGACTTACGGTTCAACAAGCACGGACTTGGCGAACAGTAAGGCCAAGAAGGGACTTACTGTTCGCCAAGCAGGGACTTGCGGTTCGCCAAGCAGGGACTTACGGTTCGCCAAGCAGGGACTTACGGTTCGCCAAGCAGGGACTTACGGTTCGCCAAGCAGGGACTTACGGTTCGCCAAGCAGGGACTTACGGTTCGCCAAGCAGGGACTTACGGTTCGCCAAGCAGGGACTTACGGTTCGCCAAGCAGGGACTTACGGTTCGCCAAGCAGGGACTTACGGTTCGCCAAGCAGGGAATTACGGTTCGCCAAGCAGGAACTTACGGTTGAACAAGCAGGGACTTACGGTTCAACAAGCACGGACTTGGCGAACAGTAAGGCCAAGAAGGGACTTACTGTTCGCCAAGCAGGGACTTGCGGTTCGCCAAGCAGGGACTTACGGTTCGCCAAGCAGGGACTTACGGTTCGCCAAGCAGGGACTTACGGTTCGCCAAGCAGGGACTTACGGTTCGCCAAGCAGGGACTTACGGTTCGCCAAGCAGGGACTTACGGTTCAACACAGCACGGACTTGGCGAACAGTAAGGCCAAGAAGGGACTTACTGTTCGCCAAGCAGGGACTTGCGGTTCGCCAAGCAGGGACTTACGGTTCAACAAGCACGGACTTGGCGAACAGTAAGGCCAAGAAGGGACTTACGGTTCGCCAAGCAGGGACTTACGGTTCAACAAGCACGGACTTGGCGAACAGTAAGGCCAAGAAGGGACTTACGGTTCGCCAAGCAGGGACTTACGGTTCGCCAAGCAGGGACTTACGGTTCGCCAAGCAGGGACTTACGGTTCGCCAAGCAGGGACTTACGGTTCGCCAAGCAGGGACTTACGGTTCGCCAAGCAGGGACTTACGGTTCGCCAAGCAGGGACTTACGGTTCAACAAGCACGGACTTGGCGAACAGTAAGGCCAAGAAGGGACTTACTGTTCGCCAAGCAGGGACTTGCGGTTCGCCAAGCAGGGACTTACGGTTCGCCAAACAGGGACTTACGGTTCGCCAAGCAGGGACTTGGCAAACAGTAAGGCCAAGAAGGGACTTACGGTTCGCCAAGCAGGGACTTACGGTTTGCCAAGCAGGGACTTGCGGTTCGCCAAGCAGGGACTTACGGTTCGCCAAGCAGGGACTTACGGTTCGACAAGCACGGACTTGGCGAACAGTAAGGCCAAGAAGGGACTTACTGTTCGCCAAGCAGGGACTTACGGTTTGCCAAGCAGGGACTTACGGTTCGCCAAGCAGGGACTTACGGTTCGCCAAGCAGGGACTTACGGTTCAACAAGCACGGACTTGGCGAACAGTAAGGCCAAGAAGGGACTTACTGTTCGCCAAGCAGGGACTTGCGGTTCGCCAAGCAGGGACTTACGGTTCGCCAAGCAGGGACTTACGGTTCAACAAGCACGGACTTGGCGAACAGTAAGGCCAAGAAGGGACTTACTGTTCGCCAAGCAGGGACTTGCGGTTCGCCAAGCAGGGACTTACGGTTCGCCAAGCAGGGACTTACGGTTCGACAAGCACGGACTTGGCGAAGAGTAAGGCCAAGAAGGGACTTACGGTTCGCCAAGCAGCGACTTGCGGTTCGCCAAGCAGGGACTTGCGGTTCGCCAAGCAGGGACTTACGGTTCGCCAAGCAGGGACTTACGGTTCGCCAAGTAGGGACTTACGGTTCGCCAAGCAGGGACTTACGGTTCGTCAAGCACGGACTTGGCGAACAGTAAGGCCAAGAAGGGACTTGCGGTTCGCCAAGCAGGGACTTACGGTTCGTCAAGCACGGACTTGGCGAACAGTAAGGCCAAGCAGGGACTTGCGGTTCGCCAAGCAGGGACTTGCGGTTCGCCAAGCAGGGACTTGCGGTTCGCCAAGCAGGGACTTACGGTTCGCCAAGCAGGGACTTACGGTTCGCCAAGTAGGGACTTACGGTTCGCCAAGCAGGGAGTTACGGTTCGACAAGCAGGGAGTTACGGTTCAACAAGCACGGACTTGGCGAACAGAAAAGCCAAGAAGGGACTTACTGTTTGCCAAGCAGGGACTTGCGGTTCGCCAAGCAGGGACTTACGGTTCGCCAAGCAGGGACTTACGGTTCGCCAAGCAGGGACTTACGGTTCGCCAAGCAGGGACTTACGGTTCGCCAAGCAGGGACTTACGGTTCGCCAAGCAGGGACTTACGGTTCGCCAAGCAGGGACTTACGGTTCAACACAGCACGGACTTGGCGAACAGTAAGGCCAAGAAGGGACTTACTGTTCGCCAAGCAGGGACTTGCGGTTCGCCAAGCAGGGACTTACGGTTCAACAAGCACGGACTTGGCGAACAGTAAGGCCAAGAAGGGACTTACGGTTCGCCAAGCAGGGACTTACGGTTCAACAAGCACGGACTTGGCGAACAGTAAGGCCAAGAAGGGACTTACGGTTCGCCAAGCAGGGACTTACGGTTCGCCAAGCAGGGACTTACGGTTCGCCAAGCAGGGACTTACGGTTCGCCAAGCAGGGACTTACGGTTCGCCAAGCAGGGACTTACGGTTCGCCAAGCAGGGACTTACGGTTCGCCAAGCAGGGACTTACGGTTCAACAAGCACGGACTTGGCGAACAGTAAGGCCAAGAAGGGACTTACTGTTCGCCAAGCAGGGACTTGCGGTTCGCCAAGCAGGGACTTACGGTTCGCCAAACAGGGACTTACGGTTCGCCAAGCAGGGACTTGGCAAACAGTAAGGCCAAGAAGGGACTTACGGTTCGCCAAGCAGGGACTTACGGTTTGCCAAGCAGGGACTTGCGGTTCGCCAAGCAGGGACTTACGGTTCGCCAAGCAGGGACTTACGGTTCGACAAGCACGGACTTGGCGAACAGTAAGGCCAAGAAGGGACTTACTGTTCGCCAAGCAGGGACTTACGGTTTGCCAAGCAGGGACTTACGGTTCGCCAAGCAGGGACTTACGGTTCGCCAAGCAGGGACTTACGGTTCAACAAGCACGGACTTGGCGAACAGTAAGGCCAAGAAGGGACTTACTGTTCGCCAAGCAGGGACTTGCGGTTCGCCAAGCAGGGACTTACGGTTCGCCAAGCAGGGACTTACGGTTCAACAAGCACGGACTTGGCGAACAGTAAGGCCAAGAAGGGACTTACTGTTCGCCAAGCAGGGACTTGCGGTTCGCCAAGCAGGGACTTACGGTTCGCCAAGCAGGGACTTACGGTTCGACAAGCACGGACTTGGCGAAGAGTAAGGCCAAGAAGGGACTTACGGTTCGCCAAGCAGCGACTTGCGGTTCGCCAAGCAGGGACTTGCGGTTCGCCAAGCAGGGACTTACGGTTCGCCAAGCAGGGACTTACGGTTCGCCAAGTAGGGACTTACGGTTCGCCAAGCAGGGACTTACGGTTCGTCAAGCACGGACTTGGCGAACAGTAAGGCCAAGAAGGGACTTGCGGTTCGCCAAGCAGGGACTTACGGTTCGTCAAGCACGGACTTGGCGAACAGTAAGGCCAAGCAGGGACTTGCGGTTCGCCAAGCAGGGACTTGCGGTTCGCCAAGCAGGGACTTGCGGTTCGCCAAGCAGGGACTTACGGTTCGCCAAGCAGGGACTTACGGTTCGCCAAGTAGGGACTTACGGTTCGCCAAGCAGGGAGTTACGGTTCGACAAGCAGGGAGTTACGGTTCAACAAGCACGGACTTGGCGAACAGAAAAGCCAAGAAGGGACTTACTGTTTGCCAAGCAGGGACTTGCGGTTCGCCAAGCAGGGACTTACGGTTCGCCAAGCAGGGACTTACGGTTCGCCAAGCAGGGACTTACGGTTCGCCAAGCAGGGACTTACGGTTCGCCAAGCAGGGACTTACGGTTCGCCAAGCAGGGACTTACGGTTCGCCAAGCAGGGACTTACGGTTCAACAAGCACGGACTTGGCGAACAGTAAGGCCAAGAAGGGACTTACTGTTCGCCAAGCAGGGACTTGCGGTTCGCCAAGCAGGGACTTACGGTTCGCCAAGCAGGGACTTACGGTTCGCCAAGCAGGGACTTACGGTTCGCCAAGCAGGGACTTACGGTTCAACAAGCACGGACTTGGCGAACAGTAAGGCCAAGAAGGGACTTACTGTTCGCCAAGCAGGGACTTGCGGTTCGCCAAGCAGGGACTTACGGTTCAACAAGCACGGACTTGGCGAACAGTAAGGCCAAGAAGGGACTTACTGTTTGCCAAGCAGGGACTTGCGGTTCGCCAAGCAGGGACTTACGGTTCGCCAAGCAGGGACTTACGGTTCGACAAGCACGGACTTGGCGAACAGTAAGGCCAAGAAGGGACTTACGGTTCGCCAAGCAGGGACTTACGGTTTGCCAAGCAGGGACTTGCGGTTCGCCAAGCAGGGACTTACGGTTCGCCAAGCAGGGACTTACGGTTCGACAAGCACGGACTTGGCGAACAGTAAGGCCAAGAAGGGACTTACTGTTCGCCAAGCAGGGACTTACGGTTTGCCAAGCAGGGACTTACGGTTCGCCAAGCAGGGACTTACGGTTCGCCAAGCAGGGACTTACGGTTCAACAAGCACGGACTTGGCGAACAGTAAGGCCAAGAAGGGACTTACTGTTCGCCAAGCAGGGACTTGCGGTTCGCCAAGCAGGGACTTACGGTTCGCCAAGCAGGGACTTACGGTTCAACAAGCACGGACTTGGCGAACAGTAAGGCCAAGAAGGGACTTACTGTTCGCCAAGCAGGGACTTGCGGTTCGCCAAGCAGGGACTTACGGTTCGCCAAGCAGGGACTTACGGTTCGACAAGCACGGACTTGGCGAAGAGTAAGGCCAAGAAGGGACTTACGGTTCGCCAAGCAGCGACTTGCGGTTCGCCAAGCAGGGACTTGCGGTTCGCCAAGCAGGGACTTACGGTTCGCCAAGCAGGGACTTACGGTTCGCCAAGTAGGGACTTACGGTTCGCCAAGCAGGGACTTACGGTTCGTCAAGCACGGACTTGGCGAACAGTAAGGCCAAGAAGGGACTTGCGGTTCGCCAAGCAGGGACTTACGGTTCGTCAAGCACGGACTTGGCGAACAGTAAGGCCAAGCAGGGACTTGCGGTTCGCCAAGCAGGGACTTGCGGTTCGCCAAGCAGGGACTTGCGGTTCGCCAAGCAGGGACTTACGGTTCGCCAAGCAGGGACTTACGGTTCGCCAAGTAGGGACTTACGGTTCGCCAAGCAGGGAGTTACGGTTCGACAAGCAGGGAGTTACGGTTCGACAAGCACGGACTTGGCGAACAGAAAAGCCAAGAAGGGACTTACTGTTTGCCAAGCAGGGACTTGCGGTTCGCCAAGCAGGGACTTACGGTTCGCCAAGCAGGGACTTACGGTTCGCCAAGCAGGGACTTACGGTTCGCCAAGCAGGGACTTACGGTTCGCCAAGCAGGGACTTACGGTTCGCCAAGCAGGGACTTACGGTTCGCCAAGCAGGGACTTACGGTTCAACAAGCACGGACTTGGCGAACAGTAAGGCCAAGAAGGGACTTACTGTTCGCCAAGCAGGGACTTGCGGTTCGCCAAGCAGGGACTTACGGTTCGCCAAGCAGGGACTTACGGTTCGCCAAGCAGGGACTTACGGTTCGCCAAGCAGGGACTTACGGTTCGCCAAGCAGGGACTTACGGTTCGCCAAGCAGGGACTTACGGTTCGCCAAGCAGGGACTTACGGTTCAACAAGCACGGACTTGGTGAACAGTAAGGCCAAGAAGGGACTTACTGTTCGCCAAGCAGGGACTTGCGGTTCGCCAAGCAGGGACTTACGGTTCAACAAGCACGGACTTGGCGAACAGTAAGGCCAAGAAGGGACTTACTGTTCGCCAAGCAGGGACTTGCGGTTCGCCAAGCAGGGACTTACGGTTCGCCAAGCAGGGACTTACGGTTCGACAAGCACGGACTTGGCGAACAGTAAGGCCAAGAAGGGACTTACGGTTCGCCAAGCAGGGACTTACGGTTCGCCAAGCAGGGACTTACGGTTCGCCAAGCAGGGACTTACGGTTCGCCAAGCAGGGACTTACGGTTCAACAAGCAGGGACTTACGGTTCAACAAGCACGGACTTGGCGAACAGTAAGGCCAAGAAGGGACTTACTGTTCGCCAAGCAGGGACTTGCGGTTCGCCAAGCAGGGACTTGCGGTTCGCCAAGCAGGGACTTGCGGTTCGCCAAGCAGGGACTTACGGTTCGCCAAGCAGGGACTTACGGTTCGCCAAGCAGGGACTTACGGTTCGCCAAGCAGGGACTTACGGTTCGCCAAGCAGGGACTTACGGTTCGACAAGCAGGGACTTACGGTTCGACAAGCTAAGACTTGGCGAACAGTAAGGCCAAGAAGGGACTTACTGTTCGCCAAGCAGGGACTTGCGGTTCGCCAAGCAGGGACTTACGGTTCGCCAAGCAGGGACTTACGGTTCGACAAGCAGGGACTTACGGTTCGACAAGCTAAGACTTGGCGAACAGTAAGGCCAAGAAGGGACTTACTGTTCGCCAAGCAGGGACTTGCGGTTCGCCAAGCAGGGACTTACGGTTCGCCAAGCAGGGACTTACGGTTCGCCAAGCAGGGACTTACGGTTCGCCAAGTAGGGACTTACGGTTCGCCAAGCAGGGAGTTACGGTTCGACAAGCAGGGAGTTACGGTTCGACAAGCACGGACTTGGCGAACAGAAAAGCCAAGAAGGGACTTACTGTTTGCCAAGCAGGGACTTGCGGTTCGCCAAGCAGGGACTTACGGTTCGCCAAGCAGGGACTTACGGTTCGCCAAGCAGGGACTTACGGTTCGCCAAGCAGGGACTTACGGTTCGCCAAGCAGGGACTTACGGTTCGCCAAGCAGGGACTTACGGTTCGCCAAGCAGGGACTTACGGTTCAACAAGCACGGACTTGGCGAACAGTAAGGCCAAGAAGGGACTTACTGTTCGCCAAGCAGGGACTTGCGGTTCGCCAAGCAGGGACTTACGGTTCGCCAAGCAGGGACTTACGGTTCGCCAAGCAGGGACTTACGGTTCGCCAAGCAGGGACTTACGGTTCGCCAAGCAGGGACTTACGGTTCGCCAAGCAGGGACTTACGGTTCGCCAAGCAGGGACTTACGGTTCAACAAGCACGGACTTGGTGAACAGTAAGGCCAAGAAGGGACTTACTGTTCGCCAAGCAGGGACTTGCGGTTCGCCAAGCAGGGACTTACGGTTCAACAAGCACGGACTTGGCGAACAGTAAGGCCAAGAAGGGACTTACTGTTCGCCAAGCAGGGACTTGCGGTTCGCCAAGCAGGGACTTACGGTTCGCCAAGCAGGGACTTACGGTTCGACAAGCACGGACTTGGCGAACAGTAAGGCCAAGAAGGGACTTACGGTTCGCCAAGCAGGGACTTACGGTTCGCCAAGCAGGGACTTACGGTTCGCCAAGCAGGGACTTACGGTTCGCCAAGCAGGGACTTACGGTTCAACAAGCAGGGACTTACGGTTCAACAAGCACGGACTTGGCGAACAGTAAGGCCAAGAAGGGACTTACTGTTCGCCAAGCAGGGACTTGCGGTTCGCCAAGCAGGGACTTGCGGTTCGCCAAGCAGGGACTTGCGGTTCGCCAAGCAGGGACTTACGGTTCGCCAAGCAGGGACTTACGGTTCGCCAAGCAGGGACTTACGGTTCGCCAAGCAGGGACTTACGGTTCGCCAAGCAGGGACTTACGGTTCAACAAGCACGGACTTGGCGAACAGTAAGGCCAAGAAGGGACTTACTGTTCGCCAAGCAGGGACTTGCGGTTCGCCAAGCAGGGACTTACGGTTCAACAAGCAAGGACTTGGCGAACAGTAAGGCCAAGAAGGGACTTACTGTTCGCCAAGCAGGGACTTGCGGTTCGCCAAGCAGGGACTTACGGTTCGCCAAGCAGGGACTTACGGTTCGACAAGCACGGACTTGGCGAACAGTAAGGCCAAGAAGGGACTTACGGTTCGCCAAGCAGGGACTTGCGGTTCGCCAAGCAGGGACTTGCGGTTTGCCAAGCAGGGACTTGCGGTTCGCCAAGCAGGGACTTGCGGTTCGCCAAGCAGGGACTTGCGGTTCGCCAAGCAGGGACTTACGGTTCGCCAAGCAGGGACTTACGGTTCGCCAAGCAGGGACTTACGGTTCGCCAAGCAGGGACTTACGGTTCGCCAAGCAGGGACTTACGGTTCAACAAGCAGGGACTTACGGTTCAACAAGCACGGACTTGGCGAACAGTAAGGCCAAGAAGGGACTTACTGTTCGCCAAGCAGGGACTTGCGGTTCGCCAAGCAGGGACTTACAGTTCGCCAAGCAGGGACTTACGGTTCGCCAAGCAGGGACTTACGGTTCGCCAAGCAGGGACTTATGGTTCGCCAAGCAGGGACTTACGGTTCGACAAGCACGGACTTGGCGAACAGTAAGGCCAAGAAGGGACTTACTGTTCGCCAAGCAGGGACTTGCGGTTCGCCAAGCAGGGACTTACGGTTCGCCAAGCAGGGACTTACGGTTCGCCAAGCAGGGACTTACGGTTCGCCAAGCAGGGACTTACGGTTCGCCAAGCAGGGACTTACGGTTCGCCAAGCAGGGATTTACGGTTCGCCAAGCAGGGACTTACGGTTCGCCAAGCAGGGACTTACGGTTCAACAAGCACGGACTTGGCGAACAGTAAGGCCAAGAAGGGACTTACTGTTCGCCAAGCAGGGACTTGCGGTTCGCCAAGCAGGGACTTACGGTTCAACAAGCACGGACTTGGCGAACAGTAAGGCCAAGAAGGGACTTACTGTTCGCCAAGCAGGGACTTGCGGTTCGCCAAGCAGGGACTTACGGTTCGCCAAGCAGGGACTTACGGTTCGACAAGCACGGACTTGGCGAACAGTAAGGCCAAGAAGGGACTTACGGTTCGCCAAGCAGGGACTTACGGTTTGCCAAGCAGGGACTTGCGGTTCGCCAAGCAGGGACTTACGGTTCGCCAAGCAGGGACTTACGGTTCGACAAGCACGGACTTGGCGAACAGTAAGGCCAAGAAGGGACTTACTGTTCGCCAAGCAGGGACTTACGGTTCGCCAAGCAGGGACTTACGGTTTGCCAAGCAGGGACTTACGGTTCGCCAAGCAGGGACTTACGGTTCGCCAAGCAGGGACTTACGGTTCAACAAGCACGGACTTGGCGAACAGTAAGGCCAAGAAGGGACTTACTGTTCGCCAAGCAGGGACTTACGGTTCGCCAAGCAGGGACTTACGGTTCAACAAGCACGGACTTGGCGAACAGTAAGGCCAAGAAGGGACTTACTGTTCGCCAAGCAGGGACTTACGGTTCGCCAAGCAGGGACTTACGGTTCGACAAGCACGGACTTGGCGAACAGTAAGGCCAAGAAGGGACTTGCGGTTCGCCAAGCAGGGACTTACGGTTCGCCAAGCAGGGACTTACGGTTCGCCAAGCAGGGACTTACGGTTCAACAAGCACGGACTTGGCGAACAGTAAGGCCAAGAAGGGACTTACTGTTCGCCAAGCAGGGACTTACGGTTCGTCAAGCACGGACTTGGCGAACAGTAAGGCCAAGAAGGGACTTGCGGTTCGCCAAGCAGGGACTTACGGTTCGCCAAGCAGGGACTTACGGTTCGCCAAGCACGGACTTGGCGAACAGTAAGGCTAAGAAGGGACTTACTGTTCGCCAAGCAGGGACTTACGGTTCGCCAAGCAGGGACTTACGGTTCGCCAAGCAGGGACTTACGGTTCGCCAAGCAGGGACTTACGGTTCGCCAAGCAGGGACTTACGGTTCGCCAAGCAGGGACTTACGGTTCGCCAAGGAGGGACTTATGGTTCAACAAGCACGGACTTGGCGAACAGTAAGGCCAAGAAGGGACTTACTGTTCGCCAAGCAGGGACTTGCGGTTCGCCAAGCAGGGACTTACGGTTCGCCAAGCAGGGACTTACGGTTCGCCAAGCAGGGACTTACGGTTCGCCAAGCAGGGACTTACGGTTCGCCAAGCAGGGACTTACGGTTCGCCAAGCAGGGACTTACGGTTCGCCAAGCAGGGACTTACGGTTCGCCAAGCAGGGACTTACGGTTCGCCAAGCAGGGACTTACGGTTTGCCAAGCAGGGACTTACGGTTCGCCAAGCAGGGACTTACGGTTCGCCAAGCAGGGACTTACGGTTCAACAAGCACGGACTTGGCGAACAGTAAGGCCAAGAAGGGACTTACTGTTCGCCAAGCAGGGACTTACGGTTCGCCAAGCAGGGACTTACGGTTCAACAAGCACGGACTTGGAGAACAGTAAGGCCAAGAAGGGACTTACTGTTCGCCAAGCAGGGACTTACGGTTCGCCAAGCAGGGACTTACGGTTCGACAAGCACGGACTTGGCGAACAGTAAGGCCAAGCAGGGACTTACGGTTCGCCAAGCAGGGACTTACGGTTCGACAAGCAGGGACTTACGGTTCGACAAGCTAAGACTTGGCGAACAGTAAGGCCAAGAAGGGACTTACTGTTCGCCAAGCAGGGACTTGCGGTTCGCCAAGCAGGGACTTACGGTTCGCCAAGCAGGGACTTACGGTTCGCCAAGCAGGGACTTACGGTTCGCCAAGCAGGGACTTACGGTTCAACAAGCACGGACTTGGCGAACAGTAAGGCCAAGAAGGGACTTACTGTTCGCCAAGCAGGGACTTACGGTTCGCCAAGCAGGGACTTGCGGTTCGCCAAGCAGGGACTTGCGGTTCGCCAAGCAGGGACTTGCGGTTCGCCAAGCAGGGACTTGCGGTTCGCCAAGCAGGGACTTGCGGTTCGCCAAGCAGGGACTTGCGGTTCGCCAAGCAGGGACTTACGGTTCGCCAAGTAGGGACTTACGGTTCGCCAAGCAGGGAGTTACGGTTCGACAAGCAGGGAGTTACGGTTCGACAAGCACGGACTTGGCGAACAGAAAAGCCAAGAAGGGACTTACTGTTCGCCAAGCAGGGACTTGCGGTTCGCCAAGCAGGGACTTACGGTTCGCCAAGCAGGGACTTACGGTTCGCCAAGCAGGGACTTACGGTTCAACAAGCACGGACTTGGTGAACAGTAAGGCCAAGAAGGGACTTACGGTTCGCCAAGCAGGGACTTACGGTTCGCCAAGCAGGGACTTACGGTTCGCCAAGCAGGGACTTACGGTTCGACAAGCACGGACTTGGCGAACCGTAAGGCCAAGAAGGGACTTGCGGTTCGCCAAGCAGGGACTTGCGGTTCGCCAAGCAGGGACTTGCGGTTCGCCAAGCAGGGACTTGCGGTTCGCCAAGCAGGGACTTGCGGTTCGCCAAGCAGGGACTTGCGGTTCGCCAAGCAGGGACTTGCGGTTCGCCAAGCAGGGACTTACGGTTCGCCAAGCAGGGACTTACGGTTCGCCAAGCAGGGACTTACGGTTCAACAAGCAGGGACTTACGGTTCAACAAGCACGGACTTGGCGAACAGTAAGGCCAAGAAGGGACTTACTGTTCGCCAAGCAGGGACTTGCGGTTCGCCAAGCAGGGACTTACAGTTCGCCAAGCAGGGACTTACGGTTCGCCAAGCAGGGACTTACGGTTCGCCAAGCAGGGACTTATGGTTCGCCAAGCAGGGACTTACGGTTCGACAAGCACGGACTTGGCGAACAGTAAGGCCAAGAAGGGACTTACTGTTCGCCAAGCAGGGACTTGCGGTTCGCCAAGCAGGGACTTACGGTTCGCCAAGCAGGGACTTACGGTTCGCCAAGCAGGGACTTACGGTTCGCCAAGCAGGGACTTACGGTTCGCCAAGCAGGGACTTACGGTTCGCCAAGCAGGGATTTACGGTTCGCCAAGCAGGGACTTACGGTTCGCCAAGCAGGGACTTACGGTTCAACAAGCACGGACTTGGCGAACAGTAAGGCCAAGAAGGGACTTACTGTTCGCCAAGCAGGGACTTGCGGTTCGCCAAGCAGGGACTTACGGTTCAACAAGCACGGACTTGGCGAACAGTAAGGCCAAGAAGGGACTTACTGTTCGCCAAGCAGGGACTTGCGGTTCGCCAAGCAGGGACTTACGGTTCGCCAAGCAGGGACTTACGGTTCGACAAGCACGGACTTGGCGAACAGTAAGGCCAAGAAGGGACTTACTGTTCGCCAAGCAGGGACTTACGGTTCGCCAAGCAGGGACTTACGGTTTGCCAAGCAGGGACTTACGGTTCGCCAAGCAGGGACTTACGGTTCGCCAAGCAGGGACTTACGGTTCAACAAGCACGGACTTGGCGAACAGTAAGGCCAAGAAGGGACTTACTGTTCGCCAAGCAGGGACTTACGGTTCGCCAAGCAGGGACTTACGGTTCAACAAGCACGGACTTGGCGAACAGTAAGGCCAAGAAGGGACTTACTGTTCGCCAAGCAGGGACTTACGGTTCGCCAAGCAGGGACTTACGGTTCGACAAGCACGGACTTGGCGAACAGTAAGGCCAAGAAGGGACTTGCGGTTCGCCAAGCAGGGACTTACGGTTCGCCAAGCAGGGACTTACGGTTCGCCAAGCAGGGACTTACGGTTCAACAAGCACGGACTTGGCGAACAGTAAGGCCAAGAAGGGACTTACTGTTCGCCAAGCAGGGACTTACGGTTCGTCAAGCACGGACTTGGCGAACAGTAAGGCCAAGAAGGGACTTGCGGTTCGCCAAGCAGGGACTTACGGTTCGCCAAGCAGGGACTTACGGTTCGCCAAGCACGGACTTGGCGAACAGTAAGGCTAAGAAGGGACTTACTGTTCGCCAAGCAGGGACTTACGGTTCGCCAAGCAGGGACTTACGGTTCGCCAAGCAGGGACTTACGGTTCGCCAAGCAGGGACTTACGGTTCGCCAAGCAGGGACTTACGGTTCGCCAAGCAGGGACTTACGGTTCGCCAAGGAGGGACTTATGGTTCAACAAGCACGGACTTGGCGAACAGTAAGGCCAAGAAGGGACTTACTGTTCGCCAAGCAGGGACTTACGGTTCGCCAAGCAGGGACTTACGGTTCGCCAAGCAGGGACTTACGGTTCGCCAAGCAGGGACTTACGGTTCGCCAAGCAGGGACTTACGGTTCGCCAAGCAGGGACTTACGGTTCAACAAGCACGGACTTGGCGAACAGTAAGGCCAAGAAGGGACTTACTGTTCGCCAAGCAGGGACTTACGGTTCGCCAAGCAGGGACTTACGGTTCAACAAGCACGGACTTGGCGAACAGTAAGGCCAAGAAGGGACTTACTGTTCGCCAAGCAGGGACTTACGGTTCGCCAAGCAGGGACTTACGGTTCGACAAGCACGGACTTGGCGAACAGTAAGGCCAAGCAGGGACTTACGGTTCGACAAGCACGGACTTGGCGAACAGTAAGGCCAAGAAGGGACTTGCGGTTCGCCAAGCAGGGACTTACGGTTCGCCAAGCAGGGACTTACGGTTCGCCAAGCAGGGACTTACGGTTCAACAAGCACGGACTTGGCGAACAGTAAGGCCAAGAAGGGACTTACTGTTCGCCAAGCAGGGACTTACGGTTCGTCAAGCACGGACTTGGCGAACAGTAAGGCCAAGAAGGGACTTGCGGTTCGCCAAGCAGGGACTTACGGTTCGCCAAGCAGGGACTTACGGTTCGCCAAGCACGGACTTGGCGAACAGTAAGGCTAAGAAGGGACTTACTGTTCGCCAAGCAGGGACTTACGGTTCGCCAAGCAGGGACTTACGGTTCGCCAAGCAGGGACTTACGGTTCGCCAAGCAGGGACTTACGGTTCGCCAAGCAGGGACTTACGGTTCGCCAAGCAGGGACTTACGGTTCGCCAAGGAGGGACTTATGGTTCAACAAGCACGGACTTGGCGAACAGTAAGGCCAAGAAGGGACTTACTGTTCGCCAAGCAGGGACTTGCGGTTCGCCAAGCAGGGACTTACGGTTCGCCAAGCAGGGACTTACGGTTCGCCAAGCAGGGACTTACGGTTCGCCAAGCAGGGACTTACGGTTCGCCAAGCAGGGACTTACGGTTCGCCAAGCAGGGACTTACGGTTCGCCAAGCAGGGACTTACGGTTCGCCAAGCAGGGACTTACGGTTCGCCAAGCAGGGACTTACGGTTTGCCAAGCAGGGACTTACGGTTCGCCAAGCAGGGACTTACGGTTCGCCAAGCAGGGACTTACGGTTCAACAAGCACGGACTTGGCGAACAGTAAGGCCAAGAAGGGACTTACTGTTCGCCAAGCAGGGACTTACGGTTCGCCAAGCAGGGACTTACGGTTCAACAAGCACGGACTTGGCGAACAGTAAGGCCAAGAAGGGACTTACTGTTCGCCAAGCAGGGACTTACGGTTCGCCAAGCAGGGACTTACGGTTCGACAAGCACGGACTTGGCGAACAGTAAGGCCAAGCAGGGACTTACGGTTCGCCAAGCAGGGACTTACGGTTCGACAAGCAGGGACTTACGGTTCGACAAGCTAAGACTTGGCGAACAGTAAGGCCAAGAAGGGACTTACTGTTCGCCAAGCAGGGACTTGCGGTTCGCCAAGCAGGGACTTACGGTTCGCCAAGCAGGGACTTACGGTTCGCCAAGCAGGGACTTACGGTTCGCCAAGCAGGGACTTACGGTTCGCCAAGCAGGGACTTACGGTTCGCCAAGCAGGGACTTACGGTTCGCCAAGCAGGGACTTACGGTTCAACAAGCACGGACTTGGCGAACAGTAAGGCCAAGAAGGGACTTACTGTTCGCCAAGCAGGGACTTGCGGTTCGCCAAGCAGGGACTTACGGTTCGCCAAGCAGGGACTTACGGTTCGCCAAGCAGGGACTTACGGTTCGCCAAGCAGGGACTTATGGTTCGCCAAGCAGGGACTTACGGTTCGACAAGCACGGACTTGGCGAACAGTAAGGCCAAGAAGGGACTTACTGTTCGCCAAGCAGGGACTTGCGGTTCGCCAAGCAGGGACTTACGGTTCGCCAAGCAGGGACTTACGGTTCGCCAAGCAGGGATTTACGGTTCGCCAAGCAGGGACTTACGGTTCGCCAAGCAGGGACTTACGGTTCAACAAGCACGGACTTGGCGAACAGTAAGGCCAAGAAGGGACTTACTGTTCGCCAAGCAGGGACTTGCGGTTCGCCAAGCAGGGACTTACGGTTCAACAAGCACGGACTTGGCGAACAGTAAGGCCAAGAAGGGACTTACTGTTCGCCAAGCAGGGACTTGCGGTTCGCCAAGCAGGGACTTACGGTTCGCCAAGCAGGGACTTACGGTTCGACAAGCACGGACTTGGCGAACAGTAAGGCCAAGAAGGGACTTACGGTTCGCCAAGCAGGGACTTACGGTTTGCCAAGCAGGGACTTGCGGTTCGCCAAGCAGGGACTTACGGTTCGCCAAGCAGGGACTTACGGTTCGACAAGCACGGACTTGGCGAACAGTAAGGCCAAGAAGGGACTTACTGTTCGCCAAGCAGGGACTTACGGTTCGCCAAGCAGGGACTTACGGTTTGCCAAGCAGGGACTTACGGTTCGCCAAGCAGGGACTTACGGTTCGCCAAGCAGGGACTTACGGTTCAACAAGCACGGACTTGGCGAACAGTAAGGCCAAGAAGGGACTTACTGTTCGCCAAGCAGGGACTTGCGGTTCGCCAAGCAGGGACTTACGGTTCGCCAAGCAGGGACTTACGGTTCGACAAGCACGGACTTGGCGAACAGTAAGGCCAAGAAGGGACTTGCGGTTCGCCAAGCAGGGACTTACGGTTCGCCAAGCAGGGACTTACGGTTCGCCAAGCAGGGACTTACGGTTCGCCAAGCAGGGACTTACGGTTCAACAAGCACGGACTTGGCGAACAGTAAGGCCAAGAAGGGACTTACTGTTCGCCAAGCAGGGACTTACGGTTCGTCAAGCACGGACTTGGCGAACAGTAAGGCCAAGAAGGGACTTGCGGTTCGCCAAGCAGGGACTTACGGTTCGCCAAGCAGGGACTTACGGTTCGACAAGCAGGGACTTACGGTTCGACAAGCTAAGACTTGGCGAACAGTAAGGCCAAGAAGGGACTTACTGTTCGCCAAGCAGGGACTTGCGGTTCGCCAAGCAGGGACTTACGGTTCGCCAAGCAGGGACTTACGGTTCGACAAGCAGGGACTTACGGTTCGACAAGCTAAGACTTGGCGAACAGTAAGGCCAAGAAGGGACTTACTGTTCGCCAAGCAGGGACTTGCGGTTCGCCAAGCAGGGACTTACGGTTCGCCAAGCAGGGACTTACGGTTCGCCAAGCAGGGACTTACGGTTCGCCAAGTAGGGACTTACGGTTCGCCAAGCAGGGAGTTACGGTTCGACAAGCAGGGAGTTACGGTTCGACAAGCACGGACTTGGCGAACAGAAAAGCCAAGAAGGGACTTACTGTTTGCCAAGCAGGGACTTGCGGTTCGCCAAGCAGGGACTTACGGTTCGCCAAGCAGGGACTTACGGTTCGCCAAGCAGGGACTTACGGTTCGCCAAGCAGGGACTTACGGTTCGCCAAGCAGGGACTTACGGTTCGCCAAGCAGGGACTTACGGTTCGCCAAGCAGGGACTTACGGTTCAACAAGCACGGACTTGGCGAACAGTAAGGCCAAGAAGGGACTTACTGTTCGCCAAGCAGGGACTTGCGGTTCGCCAAGCAGGGACTTACGGTTCGCCAAGCAGGGACTTACGGTTCGCCAAGCAGGGACTTACGGTTCGCCAAGCAGGGACTTACGGTTCGCCAAGCAGGGACTTACGGTTCGCCAAGCAGGGACTTACGGTTCGCCAAGCAGGGACTTACGGTTCAACAAGCACGGACTTGGTGAACAGTAAGGCCAAGAAGGGACTTACTGTTCGCCAAGCAGGGACTTGCGGTTCGCCAAGCAGGGACTTACGGTTCAACAAGCACGGACTTGGCGAACAGTAAGGCCAAGAAGGGACTTACTGTTCGCCAAGCAGGGACTTGCGGTTCGCCAAGCAGGGACTTACGGTTCGCCAAGCAGGGACTTACGGTTCGACAAGCACGGACTTGGCGAACAGTAAGGCCAAGAAGGGACTTACGGTTCGCCAAGCAGGGACTTACGGTTCGCCAAGCAGGGACTTACGGTTCGCCAAGCAGGGACTTACGGTTCGCCAAGCAGGGACTTACGGTTCAACAAGCAGGGACTTACGGTTCAACAAGCACGGACTTGGCGAACAGTAAGGCCAAGAAGGGACTTACTGTTCGCCAAGCAGGGACTTGCGGTTCGCCAAGCAGGGACTTGCGGTTCGCCAAGCAGGGACTTGCGGTTCGCCAAGCAGGGACTTACGGTTCGCCAAGCAGGGACTTACGGTTCGCCAAGCAGGGACTTACGGTTCGCCAAGCAGGGACTTACGGTTCGCCAAGCAGGGACTTACGGTTCAACAAGCACGGACTTGGCGAACAGTAAGGCCAAGAAGGGACTTACTGTTCGCCAAGCAGGGACTTGCGGTTCGCCAAGCAGGGACTTACGGTTCAACAAGCAAGGACTTGGCGAACAGTAAGGCCAAGAAGGGACTTACTGTTCGCCAAGCAGGGACTTGCGGTTCGCCAAGCAGGGACTTACGGTTCGCCAAGCAGGGACTTACGGTTCGACAAGCACGGACTTGGCGAACAGTAAGGCCAAGAAGGGACTTACGGTTCGCCAAGCAGGGACTTGCGGTTCGCCAAGCAGGGACTTGCGGTTTGCCAAGCAGGGACTTGCGGTTCGCCAAGCAGGGACTTGCGGTTCGCCAAGCAGGGACTTGCGGTTCGCCAAGCAGGGACTTACGGTTCGCCAAGCAGGGACTTACGGTTCGCCAAGCAGGGACTTACGGTTCGCCAAGCAGGGACTTACGGTTCGCCAAGCAGGGACTTACGGTTCAACAAGCAGGGACTTACGGTTCAACAAGCACGGACTTGGCGAACAGTAAGGCCAAGAAGGGACTTACTGTTCGCCAAGCAGGGACTTGCGGTTCGCCAAGCAGGGACTTACAGTTCGCCAAGCAGGGACTTACGGTTCGCCAAGCAGGGACTTACGGTTCGCCAAGCAGGGACTTATGGTTCGCCAAGCAGGGACTTACGGTTCGACAAGCACGGACTTGGCGAACAGTAAGGCCAAGAAGGGACTTACTGTTCGCCAAGCAGGGACTTGCGGTTCGCCAAGCAGGGACTTACGGTTCGCCAAGCAGGGACTTACGGTTCGCCAAGCAGGGACTTACGGTTCGCCAAGCAGGGACTTACGGTTCGCCAAGCAGGGACTTACGGTTCGCCAAGCAGGGATTTACGGTTCGCCAAGCAGGGACTTACGGTTCGCCAAGCAGGGACTTACGGTTCAACAAGCACGGACTTGGCGAACAGTAAGGCCAAGAAGGGACTTACTGTTCGCCAAGCAGGGACTTGCGGTTCGCCAAGCAGGGACTTACGGTTCAACAAGCACGGACTTGGCGAACAGTAAGGCCAAGAAGGGACTTACTGTTCGCCAAGCAGGGACTTGCGGTTCGCCAAGCAGGGACTTACGGTTCGCCAAGCAGGGACTTACGGTTCGACAAGCACGGACTTGGCGAACAGTAAGGCCAAGAAGGGACTTACGGTTCGCCAAGCAGGGACTTACGGTTTGCCAAGCAGGGACTTGCGGTTCGCCAAGCAGGGACTTACGGTTCGCCAAGCAGGGACTTACGGTTCGACAAGCACGGACTTGGCGAACAGTAAGGCCAAGAAGGGACTTACTGTTCGCCAAGCAGGGACTTACGGTTCGCCAAGCAGGGACTTACGGTTTGCCAAGCAGGGACTTACGGTTCGCCAAGCAGGGACTTACGGTTCGCCAAGCAGGGACTTACGGTTCAACAAGCACGGACTTGGCGAACAGTAAGGCCAAGAAGGGACTTACTGTTCGCCAAGCAGGGACTTACGGTTCGCCAAGCAGGGACTTACGGTTCAACAAGCACGGACTTGGCGAACAGTAAGGCCAAGAAGGGACTTACTGTTCGCCAAGCAGGGACTTACGGTTCGCCAAGCAGGGACTTACGGTTCGACAAGCACGGACTTGGCGAACAGTAAGGCCAAGAAGGGACTTGCGGTTCGCCAAGCAGGGACTTACGGTTCGCCAAGCAGGGACTTACGGTTCGCCAAGCAGGGACTTACGGTTCAACAAGCACGGACTTGGCGAACAGTAAGGCCAAGAAGGGACTTACTGTTCGCCAAGCAGGGACTTACGGTTCGTCAAGCACGGACTTGGCGAACAGTAAGGCCAAGAAGGGACTTGCGGTTCGCCAAGCAGGGACTTACGGTTCGCCAAGCAGGGACTTACGGTTCGCCAAGCACGGACTTGGCGAACAGTAAGGCTAAGAAGGGACTTACTGTTCGCCAAGCAGGGACTTACGGTTCGCCAAGCAGGGACTTACGGTTCGCCAAGCAGGGACTTACGGTTCGCCAAGCAGGGACTTACGGTTCGCCAAGCAGGGACTTACGGTTCGCCAAGCAGGGACTTACGGTTCGCCAAGGAGGGACTTATGGTTCAACAAGCACGGACTTGGCGAACAGTAAGGCCAAGAAGGGACTTACTGTTCGCCAAGCAGGGACTTGCGGTTCGCCAAGCAGGGACTTACGGTTCGCCAAGCAGGGACTTACGGTTCGCCAAGCAGGGACTTACGGTTCGCCAAGCAGGGACTTACGGTTCGCCAAGCAGGGACTTACGGTTCGCCAAGCAGGGACTTACGGTTCGCCAAGCAGGGACTTACGGTTCGCCAAGCAGGGACTTACGGTTCGCCAAGCAGGGACTTACGGTTTGCCAAGCAGGGACTTACGGTTCGCCAAGCAGGGACTTACGGTTCGCCAAGCAGGGACTTACGGTTCAACAAGCACGGACTTGGCGAACAGTAAGGCCAAGAAGGGACTTACTGTTCGCCAAGCAGGGACTTACGGTTCGCCAAGCAGGGACTTACGGTTCAACAAGCACGGACTTGGCGAACAGTAAGGCCAAGAAGGGACTTACTGTTCGCCAAGCAGGGACTTACGGTTCGCCAAGCAGGGACTTACGGTTCGACAAGCACGGACTTGGCGAACAGTAAGGCCAAGCAGGGACTTACGGTTCGCCAAGCAGGGACTTACGGTTCGACAAGCAGGGACTTACGGTTCGACAAGCTAAGACTTGGCGAACAGTAAGGCCAAGAAGGGACTTACTGTTCGCCAAGCAGGGACTTGCGGTTCGCCAAGCAGGGACTTACGGTTCGCCAAGCAGGGACTTACGGTTCGCCAAGCAGGGACTTACGGTTCGCCAAGCAGGGACTTACGGTTCAACAAGCACGGACTTGGCGAACAGTAAGGCCAAGAAGGGACTTACTGTTCGCCAAGCAGGGACTTACGGTTCGCCAAGCAGGGACTTGCGGTTCGCCAAGCAGGGACTTGCGGTTCGCCAAGCAGGGACTTGCGGTTCGCCAAGCAGGGACTTGCGGTTCGCCAAGCAGGGACTTGCGGTTCGCCAAGCAGGGACTTGCGGTTCGCCAAGCAGGGACTTACGGTTCGCCAAGTAGGGACTTACGGTTCGCCAAGCAGGGAGTTACGGTTCGACAAGCAGGGAGTTACGGTTCGACAAGCACGGACTTGGCGAACAGAAAAGCCAAGAAGGGACTTACTGTTCGCCAAGCAGGGACTTGCGGTTCGCCAAGCAGGGACTTACGGTTCGCCAAGCAGGGACTTACGGTTCGCCAAGCAGGGACTTACGGTTCAACAAGCACGGACTTGGTGAACAGTAAGGCCAAGAAGGGACTTACGGTTCGCCAAGCAGGGACTTACGGTTCGCCAAGCAGGGACTTACGGTTCGCCAAGCAGGGACTTACGGTTCGACAAGCACGGACTTGGCGAACCGTAAGGCCAAGAAGGGACTTGCGGTTCGCCAAGCAGGGACTTGCGGTTCGCCAAGCAGGGACTTGCGGTTCGCCAAGCAGGGACTTGCGGTTCGCCAAGCAGGGACTTGCGGTTCGCCAAGCAGGGACTTGCGGTTCGCCAAGCAGGGACTTACGGTTCGCCAAGCAGGGACTTACGGTTCGCCAAGCAGGGACTTACGGTTCAACAAGCAGGGACTTACGGTTCAACAAGCACGGACTTGGCGAACAGTAAGGCCAAGAAGGGACTTACTGTTCGCCAAGCAGGGACTTGCGGTTCGCCAAGCAGGGACTTACAGTTCGCCAAGCAGGGACTTACGGTTCGCCAAGCAGGGACTTACGGTTCGCCAAGCAGGGACTTATGGTTCGCCAAGCAGGGACTTACGGTTCGACAAGCACGGACTTGGCGAACAGTAAGGCCAAGAAGGGACTTACTGTTCGCCAAGCAGGGACTTGCGGTTCGCCAAGCAGGGACTTACGGTTCGCCAAGCAGGGACTTACGGTTCGCCAAGCAGGGACTTACGGTTCGCCAAGCAGGGACTTACGGTTCGCCAAGCAGGGACTTACGGTTCGCCAAGCAGGGATTTACGGTTCGCCAAGCAGGGACTTACGGTTCGCCAAGCAGGGACTTACGGTTCAACAAGCACGGACTTGGCGAACAGTAAGGCCAAGAAGGGACTTACTGTTCGCCAAGCAGGGACTTGCGGTTCGCCAAGCAGGGACTTACGGTTCAACAAGCACGGACTTGGCGAACAGTAAGGCCAAGAAGGGACTTACTGTTCGCCAAGCAGGGACTTGCGGTTCGCCAAGCAGGGACTTACGGTTCGCCAAGCAGGGACTTACGGTTCGACAAGCACGGACTTGGCGAACAGTAAGGCCAAGAAGGGACTTACGGTTCGCCAAGCAGGGACTTACGGTTTGCCAAGCAGGGACTTGCGGTTCGCCAAGCAGGGACTTACGGTTCGCCAAGCAGGGACTTACGGTTCGACAAGCACGGACTTGGCGAACAGTAAGGCCAAGAAGGGACTTACTGTTCGCCAAGCAGGGACTTACGGTTCGCCAAGCAGGGACTTACGGTTTGCCAAGCAGGGACTTACGGTTCGCCAAGCAGGGACTTACGGTTCGCCAAGCAGGGACTTACGGTTCAACAAGCACGGACTTGGCGAACAGTAAGGCCAAGAAGGGACTTACTGTTCGCCAAGCAGGGACTTACGGTTCGCCAAGCAGGGACTTACGGTTCAACAAGCACGGACTTGGCGAACAGTAAGGCCAAGAAGGGACTTACTGTTCGCCAAGCAGGGACTTACGGTTCGCCAAGCAGGGACTTACGGTTCGACAAGCACGGACTTGGCGAACAGTAAGGCCAAGAAGGGACTTGCGGTTCGCCAAGCAGGGACTTACGGTTCGCCAAGCAGGGACTTACGGTTCGCCAAGCAGGGACTTACGGTTCAACAAGCACGGACTTGGCGAACAGTAAGGCCAAGAAGGGACTTACTGTTCGCCAAGCAGGGACTTACGGTTCGTCAAGCACGGACTTGGCGAACAGTAAGGCCAAGAAGGGACTTGCGGTTCGCCAAGCAGGGACTTACGGTTCGCCAAGCAGGGACTTACGGTTCGCCAAGCACGGACTTGGCGAACAGTAAGGCTAAGAAGGGACTTACTGTTCGCCAAGCAGGGACTTACGGTTCGCCAAGCAGGGACTTACGGTTCGCCAAGCAGGGACTTACGGTTCGCCAAGCAGGGACTTACGGTTCGCCAAGCAGGGACTTACGGTTCGCCAAGCAGGGACTTACGGTTCGCCAAGGAGGGACTTATGGTTCAACAAGCACGGACTTGGCGAACAGTAAGGCCAAGAAGGGACTTACTGTTCGCCAAGCAGGGACTTGCGGTTCGCCAAGCAGGGACTTACGGTTCGCCAAGCAGGGACTTACGGTTCGCCAAGCAGGGACTTACGGTTCGCCAAGCAGGGACTTACGGTTCGCCAAGCAGGGACTTACGGTTCGCCAAGCAGGGACTTACGGTTCGCCAAGCAGGGACTTACGGTTCGCCAAGCAGGGACTTACGGTTCGCCAAGCAGGGACTTACGGTTTGCCAAGCAGGGACTTACGGTTCGCCAAGCAGGGACTTACGGTTCGCCAAGCAGGGACTTACGGTTCAACAAGCACGGACTTGGCGAACAGTAAGGCCAAGAAGGGACTTACTGTTCGCCAAGCAGGGACTTACGGTTCGCCAAGCAGGGACTTACGGTTCAACAAGCACGGACTTGGCGAACAGTAAGGCCAAGAAGGGACTTACTGTTCGCCAAGCAGGGACTTACGGTTCGCCAAGCAGGGACTTACGGTTCGACAAGCACGGACTTGGCGAACAGTAAGGCCAAGCAGGGACTTACGGTTCGACAAGCACGGACTTGGCGAACAGTAAGGCCAAGAAGGGACTTGCGGTTCGCCAAGCAGGGACTTACGGTTCGCCAAGCAGGGACTTACGGTTCGCCAAGCAGGGACTTACGGTTCAACAAGCACGGACTTGGCGAACAGTAAGGCCAAGAAGGGACTTACTGTTCGCCAAGCAGGGACTTACGGTTCGTCAAGCACGGACTTGGCGAACAGTAAGGCCAAGAAGGGACTTGCGGTTCGCCAAGCAGGGACTTACGGTTCGCCAAGCAGGGACTTACGGTTCGCCAAGCACGGACTTGGCGAACAGTAAGGCTAAGAAGGGACTTACTGTTCGCCAAGCAGGGACTTACGGTTCGCCAAGCAGGGACTTACGGTTCGCCAAGCAGGGACTTACGGTTCGCCAAGCAGGGACTTACGGTTCGACAAGCACGGACTTGGCGAACCGTAAGGCCAAGAAGGGACTTGCGGTTCGCCAAGCAGGGACTTGCGGTTCGCCAAGCAGGGACTTGCGGTTCGCCAAGCAGGGACTTGCGGTTCGCCAAGCAGGGACTTGCGGTTCGCCAAGCAGGGACTTGCGGTTCGCCAAGCAGGGACTTGCGGTTCGCCAAGCAGGGACTTACGGTTCGCCAAGCAGGGACTTACGGTTCGCCAAGCAGGGACTTACGGTTCAACAAGCAGGGACTTACGGTTCAACAAGCACGGACTTGGCGAACAGTAAGGCCAAGAAGGGACTTACTGTTCGCCAAGCAGGGACTTGCGGTTCGCCAAGCAGGGACTTACAGTTCGCCAAGCAGGGACTTACGGTTCGCCAAGCAGGGACTTACGGTTCGCCAAGCAGGGACTTATGGTTCGCCAAGCAGGGACTTACGGTTCGACAAGCACGGACTTGGCGAACAGTAAGGCCAAGAAGGGACTTACTGTTCGCCAAGCAGGGACTTGCGGTTCGCCAAGCAGGGACTTACGGTTCGCCAAGCAGGGACTTACGGTTCGCCAAGCAGGGACTTACGGTTCGCCAAGCAGGGACTTACGGTTCGCCAAGCAGGGACTTACGGTTCGCCAAGCAGGGATTTACGGTTCGCCAAGCAGGGACTTACGGTTCGCCAAGCAGGGACTTACGGTTCAACAAGCACGGACTTGGCGAACAGTAAGGCCAAGAAGGGACTTACTGTTCGCCAAGCAGGGACTTGCGGTTCGCCAAGCAGGGACTTACGGTTCAACAAGCACGGACTTGGCGAACAGTAAGGCCAAGAAGGGACTTACTGTTCGCCAAGCAGGGACTTGCGGTTCGCCAAGCAGGGACTTACGGTTCGCCAAGCAGGGACTTACGGTTCGACAAGCACGGACTTGGCGAACAGTAAGGCCAAGAAGGGACTTACGGTTCGCCAAGCAGGGACTTACGGTTTGCCAAGCAGGGACTTGCGGTTCGCCAAGCAGGGACTTACGGTTCGCCAAGCAGGGACTTACGGTTCGACAAGCACGGACTTGGCGAACAGTAAGGCCAAGAAGGGACTTACTGTTCGCCAAGCAGGGACTTACGGTTCGCCAAGCAGGGACTTACGGTTTGCCAAGCAGGGACTTACGGTTCGCCAAGCAGGGACTTACGGTTCGCCAAGCAGGGACTTACGGTTCAACAAGCACGGACTTGGCGAACAGTAAGGCCAAGAAGGGACTTACTGTTCGCCAAGCAGGGACTTACGGTTCGCCAAGCAGGGACTTACGGTTCAACAAGCACGGACTTGGCGAACAGTAAGGCCAAGAAGGGACTTACTGTTCGCCAAGCAGGGACTTACGGTTCGCCAAGCAGGGACTTACGGTTCGACAAGCACGGACTTGGCGAACAGTAAGGCCAAGAAGGGACTTGCGGTTCGCCAAGCAGGGACTTACGGTTCGCCAAGCAGGGACTTACGGTTCGCCAAGCAGGGACTTACGGTTCAACAAGCACGGACTTGGCGAACAGTAAGGCCAAGAAGGGACTTACTGTTCGCCAAGCAGGGACTTACGGTTCGTCAAGCACGGACTTGGCGAACAGTAAGGCCAAGAAGGGACTTGCGGTTCGCCAAGCAGGGACTTACGGTTCGCCAAGCAGGGACTTACGGTTCGCCAAGCACGGACTTGGCGAACAGTAAGGCTAAGAAGGGACTTACTGTTCGCCAAGCAGGGACTTACGGTTCGCCAAGCAGGGACTTACGGTTCGCCAAGCAGGGACTTACGGTTCGCCAAGCAGGGACTTACGGTTCGCCAAGCAGGGACTTACGGTTCGCCAAGCAGGGACTTACGGTTCGCCAAGGAGGGACTTATGGTTCAACAAGCACGGACTTGGCGAACAGTAAGGCCAAGAAGGGACTTACTGTTCGCCAAGCAGGGACTTGCGGTTCGCCAAGCAGGGACTTACGGTTCGCCAAGCAGGGACTTACGGTTCGCCAAGCAGGGACTTACGGTTCGCCAAGCAGGGACTTACGGTTCGCCAAGCAGGGACTTACGGTTCGCCAAGCAGGGACTTACGGTTCGCCAAGCAGGGACTTACGGTTCGCCAAGCAGGGACTTACGGTTCGCCAAGCAGGGACTTACGGTTTGCCAAGCAGGGACTTACGGTTCGCCAAGCAGGGACTTACGGTTCGCCAAGCAGGGACTTACGGTTCAACAAGCACGGACTTGGCGAACAGTAAGGCCAAGAAGGGACTTACTGTTCGCCAAGCAGGGACTTACGGTTCGCCAAGCAGGGACTTACGGTTCAACAAGCACGGACTTGGCGAACAGTAAGGCCAAGAAGGGACTTACTGTTCGCCAAGCAGGGACTTACGGTTCGCCAAGCAGGGACTTACGGTTCGACAAGCACGGACTTGGCGAACAGTAAGGCCAAGCAGGGACTTACGGTTCGACAAGCACGGACTTGGCGAACAGTAAGGCCAAGAAGGGACTTGCGGTTCGCCAAGCAGGGACTTACGGTTCGCCAAGCAGGGACTTACGGTTCGCCAAGCAGGGACTTACGGTTCAACAAGCACGGACTTGGCGAACAGTAAGGCCAAGAAGGGACTTACTGTTCGCCAAGCAGGGACTTACGGTTCGTCAAGCACGGACTTGGCGAACAGTAAGGCCAAGAAGGGACTTGCGGTTCGCCAAGCAGGGACTTACGGTTCGCCAAGCAGGGACTTACGGTTCGCCAAGCACGGACTTGGCGAACAGTAAGGCTAAGAAGGGACTTACTGTTCGCCAAGCAGGGACTTACGGTTCGCCAAGCAGGGACTTACGGTTCGCCAAGCAGGGACTTACGGTTCGCCAAGCAGGGACTTACGGTTCGCCAAGCAGGGACTTACGGTTCGCCAAGCAGGGACTTACGGTTCGCCAAGGAGGGACTTATGGTTCAACAAGCACGGACTTGGCGAACAGTAAGGCCAAGAAGGGACTTACTGTTCGCCAAGCAGGGACTTGCGGTTCGCCAAGCAGGGACTTACGGTTCGCCAAGCAGGGACTTACGGTTCGCCAAGCAGGGACTTACGGTTCGCCAAGCAGGGACTTACGGTTCGCCAAGCAGGGACTTACGGTTCGCCAAGCAGGGACTTACGGTTCGCCAAGCAGGGACTTACGGTTCGCCAAGCAGGGACTTACGGTTCGCCAAGCAGGGACTTACGGTTTGCCAAGCAGGGACTTACGGTTCGCCAAGCAGGGACTTACGGTTCGCCAAGCAGGGACTTACGGTTCAACAAGCACGGACTTGGCGAACAGTAAGGCCAAGAAGGGACTTACTGTTCGCCAAGCAGGGACTTACGGTTCGCCAAGCAGGGACTTACGGTTCAACAAGCACGGACTTGGCGAACAGTAAGGCCAAGAAGGGACTTACTGTTCGCCAAGCAGGGACTTACGGTTCGCCAAGCAGGGACTTACGGTTCGACAAGCACGGACTTGGCGAACAGTAAGGCCAAGCAGGGACTTACGGTTCGCCAAGCAGGGACTTACGGTTCGACAAGCAGGGACTTACGGTTCGACAAGCTAAGACTTGGCGAACAGTAAGGCCAAGAAGGGACTTACTGTTCGCCAAGCAGGGACTTGCGGTTCGCCAAGCAGGGACTTACGGTTCGCCAAGCAGGGACTTACGGTTCGCCAAGCAGGGACTTACGGTTCGCCAAGCAGGGACTTACGGTTCGCCAAGCAGGGACTTACGGTTCGCCAAGCAGGGACTTACGGTTCGCCAAGCAGGGACTTACGGTTCAACAAGCACGGACTTGGCGAACAGTAAGGCCAAGAAGGGACTTACTGTTCGCCAAGCAGGGACTTGCGGTTCGCCAAGCAGGGACTTACGGTTCGCCAAGCAGGGACTTACGGTTCGCCAAGCAGGGACTTACGGTTCGCCAAGCAGGGACTTATGGTTCGCCAAGCAGGGACTTACGGTTCGACAAGCACGGACTTGGCGAACAGTAAGGCCAAGAAGGGACTTACTGTTCGCCAAGCAGGGACTTGCGGTTCGCCAAGCAGGGACTTACGGTTCGCCAAGCAGGGACTTACGGTTCGCCAAGCAGGGATTTACGGTTCGCCAAGCAGGGACTTACGGTTCGCCAAGCAGGGACTTACGGTTCAACAAGCACGGACTTGGCGAACAGTAAGGCCAAGAAGGGACTTACTGTTCGCCAAGCAGGGACTTGCGGTTCGCCAAGCAGGGACTTACGGTTCAACAAGCACGGACTTGGCGAACAGTAAGGCCAAGAAGGGACTTACTGTTCGCCAAGCAGGGACTTGCGGTTCGCCAAGCAGGGACTTACGGTTCGCCAAGCAGGGACTTACGGTTCGACAAGCACGGACTTGGCGAACAGTAAGGCCAAGAAGGGACTTACGGTTCGCCAAGCAGGGACTTACGGTTTGCCAAGCAGGGACTTGCGGTTCGCCAAGCAGGGACTTACGGTTCGCCAAGCAGGGACTTACGGTTCGACAAGCACGGACTTGGCGAACAGTAAGGCCAAGAAGGGACTTACTGTTCGCCAAGCAGGGACTTACGGTTCGCCAAGCAGGGACTTACGGTTTGCCAAGCAGGGACTTACGGTTCGCCAAGCAGGGACTTACGGTTCGCCAAGCAGGGACTTACGGTTCAACAAGCACGGACTTGGCGAACAGTAAGGCCAAGAAGGGACTTACTGTTCGCCAAGCAGGGACTTGCGGTTCGCCAAGCAGGGATTTACGGTTCGCCAAGCAGGGACTTACGGTTCGACAAGCACGGACTTGGCGAACAGTAAGGCCAAGAAGGGACTTGCGGTTCGCCAAGCAGGGACTTACGGTTCGCCAAGCAGGGACTTACGGTTCGCCAAGCAGGGACTTACGGTTCGCCAAGCAGGGACTTACGGTTCAACAAGCACGGACTTGGCGAACAGTAAGGCCAAGAAGGGACTTACTGTTCGCCAAGCAGGGACTTACGGTTCGTCAAGCACGGACTTGGCGAACAGTAAGGCCAAGAAGGGACTTGCGGTTCGCCAAGCAGGGACTTACGGTTCGCCAAGCAGGGACTTACGGTTCGCCAAGCACGGACTTGGCGAACAGTAAGGCTAAGAAGGGACTTACTGTTCGCCAAGCAGGGACTTACTGTTCGCCAAGCAGGGACTTACGGTTCGCCAAGCAGGGACTTACGGTTCGCCAAGCAGGGACTTACGGTTCGCCAAGCAGGGACTTACGGTTCGCCAAGCAGGGACTTACGGTTCGCCAAGCAGGGACTTACGGTTCGCCAAGGAGGGACTTACGGTTCAACAAGCACGGACTTGGCGAACAGTAAGGCCAAGAAGGGACTTACTGTTCGCCAAGCAGGGACTTGCGGTTCGCCAAGCAGGGACTTACGGTTCGCCAAGCAGGGACTTACGGTTCGCCAAGCAGGGACTTACGGTTCGCCAAGCAGGGACTTACGGTTCGCCAAGCAGGGACTTACGGTTCGACAAGCAGGGACTTACGGTTCGACAAGCAGGGACTTACGGTTCGACAAGCAGGGACTTACGGTTCGACAAGCTAAGACTTGGCGAACAGTAAGGCCAAGAAGGGACTTACTGTTCGCCAAGCAGGGACTTGCGGTTCGCCAAGCAGGGACTTACGGTTCGCCAAGCAGGGACTTACGGTTCGCCAAGCAGGGACTTACGGTTCGCCAAGCAGGGACTTACGGTTCGCCAAGCAGGGACTTACGGTTCAACAAGCACGGACTTGGCGAACAGTAAGGCCAAGAAGGGACTTACTGTTCGCCAAGCAGGGACTTGCGGTTCGCCAAGCAGGGACTTGCGGTTCGCCAAGCAGGGACTTGCGGTTCGCCAAGCAGGGACTTGCGGTTCGCCAAGCAGGGACTTACGGTTCGCCAAGCAGGGACTTACGGTTCGCCAAGTAGGGACTTACGGTTCGCCAAGCAGGGAGTTACGGTTCGACAAGCAGGGAGTTACGATTCGACAAGCACGGACTTGGCGAACAGAAAAGCCAAGAAGGGACTTACTGTTCGCCAAGCAGGGACTTGCGGTTCGCCAAGCAGGGACTTACGGTTCGCCAAGCAGGGACTTACGGTTCGCCAAGCAGGGACTTACGGTTCGCCAAGCAGGGACTTACGGTTCGCCAAGCAGGGACTTACGGTTCAACAAGTAGGGACTTACGGTTCAACAAGCACGGACTTGGCGAACAGTAAGGCCAAGAAGGGACTTACTGTTCGCCAAGCAGGGACTTGCGGTTCGCCAAGCAGGGACTTACGGTTCGCCAAGCAGGGACTTGCGGTTCGCCAAGCAGGGACTTACGGTTCGCCAAGCAGGGACTTACGGTTCGCCAAGCAGGGACTTACGGTTCAACAAGCAGGGACTTACGGTTCAACAAGCACGGACTTGGCGAACAGTAAGGCCAAGAAGGGACTTACTGTTCGCCAAGCAGGGACTTGCGGTTCGCCAAGCAGGGACTTACGGTTCAACAAGCACGGACTTGGCGAACAGTAAGGCCAAGAAGGGACTTACTGTTCGCCAAGCAGGGACTTGCGGTTCGCCAAGCAGGGACTTACGGTTCGCCAAGCAGGGACTTACGGTTCGCCAAGCAGGGACTTACGGTTCGCCAAGCAGGGACTTACGGTTCGCCAAGCAGGGACTTACGGTTCGACAAGCAGGGACTTACGGTTCGACAAGCAGGGACTTACGGTTCGACAAGCAGGGACTTACGGTTCGACAAGCTAAGACTTGGCGAACAGTAAGGCCAAGAAGGGACTTACTGTTCGCCAAGCAGGGACTTGCGGTTCGCCAAGCAGGGACTTACGGTTCGCCAAGCAGGGACTTACGGTTCGCCAAGCAGGGACTTACGGTTCGCCAAGCAGGGACTTACGGTTCGCCAAGCAGGGACTTACGGTTCAACAAGCACGGACTTGGCGAACAGTAAGGCCAAGAAGGGACTTACTGTTCGCCAAGCAGGGACTTGCGGTTCGCCAAGCAGGGACTTGCGGTTCGCCAAGCAGGGACTTGCGGTTCGCCAAGCAGGGACTTGCGGTTCGCCAAGCAGGGACTTGCGGTTCGCCAAGCAGGGACTTACGGTTCGCCAAGCAGGGACTTACGGTTCGCCAAGTAGGGACTTACGGTTCGCCAAGCAGGGAGTTACGGTTCGACAAGCAGGGAGTTACGATTCGACAAGCACGGACTTGGCGAACAGAAAAGCCAAGAAGGGACTTACTGTTCGCCAAGCAGGGACTTGCGGTTCGCCAAGCAGGGACTTACGGTTCGCCAAGCAGGGACTTACGGTTCGCCAAGCAGGGACTTACGGTTCGCCAAGCAGGGACTTACGGTTCGCCAAGCAGGGACTTACGGTTCAACAAGTAGGGACTTACGGTTCAACAAGCACGGACTTGGCGAACAGTAAGGCCAAGAAGGGACTTACTGTTCGCCAAGCAGGGACTTGCGGTTCGCCAAGCAGGGACTTACGGTTCGCCAAGCAGGGACTTACGGTTCGCCAAGCAGGGACTTACGGTTCGCCAAGCAGGGACTTACGGTTCGCCAAGCAGGGACTTACGGTTCAACAAGCAGGGACTTACGGTTCAACAAGCACGGACTTGGCGAACAGTAAGGCCAAGAAGGGACTTACTGTTCGCCAAGCAGGGACTTGCGGTTCGCCAAGCAGGGACTTACGGTTCAACAAGCACGGACTTGGCGAACAGTAAGGCCAAGAAGGGACTTACTGTTCGCCAAGCAGGGACTTGCGGTTCGCCAAGCAGGGACTTACGGTTCGCCAAGCAGGGACTTACGGTTCGACAAGCACGGACTTGGCGAACAGTAAGGCCAAGAAGGGACTTACGGTTCGCCAAGCAGGGACTTACGGTTCGCCAAGCAGGGACTTACGGTTCGCCAAGCAGGGACTTACGGTTCGCCAAGCAGGGAATTACGGTTCGCCAAGCAGGGACTTACGGTTGAACAAGCAGGGACTTACGGTTCAACAAGCACGGACTTGGCGAACAGTAAGGCCAAGAAGGGACTTACTGTTCGCCAAGCAGGGACTTGCGGTTCAACAAGCACGGACTTGGCGAACAGTAAGGCCAAGAAGGGACTTACGGTTCGCCAAGCAGGGACTTACGGTTCAACAAGCACAGACTTGGCGAACAGTAAGGCCAAGAAGGGACTTACTGTTCGCCAAGCAGGGACTTACGGTTCGTCAAGCACGGACTTGGCGAACAGTAAGGCCAAGAAGGGACTTGCGGTTCGCCAAGCAGGGACTTACGGTTCGCCAAGCAGGGACTTACGGTTCGCCAAGCACGGACTTGGCGAACAGTAAGGCTAAGAAGGGACTTACTGTTCGCCAAGCAGGGACTTACGGTTCGCCAAGCAGGGACTTACGGTTCGCCAAGCAGGGACTTACGGTTCGCCAAGCAGGGACTTACGGTTCGCCAAGCAGGGACTTACGGTTCGCCAAGCAGGGACTTACGGTTCGCCAAGGAGGGACTTATGGTTCAACAAGCACGGACTTGGCGAACAGTAAGGCCAAGAAGGGACTTACTGTTCGCCAAGCAGGGACTTGCGGTTCGCCAAGCAGGGACTTACGGTTCGCCAAGCAGGGACTTACGGTTCGCCAAGCAGGGACTTACGGTTCGCCAAGCAGGGACTTACGGTTCGCCAAGCAGGGACTTACGGTTCGCCAAGCAGGGACTTACGGTTCGCCAAGCAGGGACTTACGGTTCGCCAAGCAGGGACTTACGGTTCGCCAAGCAGGGACTTACGGTTTGCCAAGCAGGGACTTACGGTTCGCCAAGCAGGGACTTACGGTTCGCCAAGCAGGGACTTACGGTTCAACAAGCACGGACTTGGCGAACAGTAAGGCCAAGAAGGGACTTACTGTTCGCCAAGCAGGGACTTACGGTTCGCCAAGCAGGGACTTACGGTTCAACAAGCACGGACTTGGCGAACAGTAAGGCCAAGAAGGGACTTACTGTTCGCCAAGCAGGGACTTACGGTTCGCCAAGCAGGGACTTACGGTTCGACAAGCACGGACTTGGCGAACAGTAAGGCCAAGCAGGGACTTACGGTTCGACAAGCACGGACTTGGCGAACAGTAAGGCCAAGAAGGGACTTGCGGTTCGCCAAGCAGGGACTTACGGTTCGCCAAGCAGGGACTTACGGTTCGCCAAGCAGGGACTTACGGTTCAACAAGCACGGACTTGGCGAACAGTAAGGCCAAGAAGGGACTTACTGTTCGCCAAGCAGGGACTTACGGTTCGTCAAGCACGGACTTGGCGAACAGTAAGGCCAAGAAGGGACTTGCGGTTCGCCAAGCAGGGACTTACGGTTCGCCAAGCAGGGACTTACGGTTCGCCAAGCACGGACTTGGCGAACAGTAAGGCTAAGAAGGGACTTACTGTTCGCCAAGCAGGGACTTACGGTTCGCCAAGCAGGGACTTACGGTTCGCCAAGCAGGGACTTACGGTTCGCCAAGCAGGGACTTACGGTTCGCCAAGCAGGGACTTACGGTTCGCCAAGCAGGGACTTACGGTTCGCCAAGGAGGGACTTATGGTTCAACAAGCACGGACTTGGCGAACAGTAAGGCCAAGAAGGGACTTACTGTTCGCCAAGCAGGGACTTGCGGTTCGCCAAGCAGGGACTTACGGTTCGCCAAGCAGGGACTTACGGTTCGCCAAGCAGGGACTTACGGTTCGCCAAGCAGGGACTTACGGTTCGCCAAGCAGGGACTTACGGTTCGCCAAGCAGGGACTTACGGTTCGCCAAGCAGGGACTTACGGTTCGCCAAGCAGGGACTTACGGTTCGCCAAGCAGGGACTTACGGTTTGCCAAGCAGGGACTTACGGTTCGCCAAGCAGGGACTTACGGTTCGCCAAGCAGGGACTTACGGTTCAACAAGCACGGACTTGGCGAACAGTAAGGCCAAGAAGGGACTTACTGTTCGCCAAGCAGGGACTTACGGTTCGCCAAGCAGGGACTTACGGTTCAACAAGCACGGACTTGGCGAACAGTAAGGCCAAGAAGGGACTTACTGTTCGCCAAGCAGGGACTTACGGTTCGCCAAGCAGGGACTTACGGTTCGACAAGCACGGACTTGGCGAACAGTAAGGCCAAGCAGGGACTTACGGTTCGCCAAGCAGGGACTTACGGTTCGACAAGCAGGGACTTACGGTTCGACAAGCTAAGACTTGGCGAACAGTAAGGCCAAGAAGGGACTTACTGTTCGCCAAGCAGGGACTTGCGGTTCGCCAAGCAGGGACTTACGGTTCGCCAAGCAGGGACTTACGGTTCGCCAAGCAGGGACTTACGGTTCGCCAAGCAGGGACTTACGGTTCGCCAAGCAGGGACTTACGGTTCGCCAAGCAGGGACTTACGGTTCGCCAAGCAGGGACTTACGGTTCAACAAGCACGGACTTGGCGAACAGTAAGGCCAAGAAGGGACTTACTGTTCGCCAAGCAGGGACTTGCGGTTCGCCAAGCAGGGACTTACGGTTCGCCAAGCAGGGACTTACGGTTCGCCAAGCAGGGACTTACGGTTCGCCAAGCAGGGACTTATGGTTCGCCAAGCAGGGACTTACGGTTCGACAAGCACGGACTTGGCGAACAGTAAGGCCAAGAAGGGACTTACTGTTCGCCAAGCAGGGACTTGCGGTTCGCCAAGCAGGGACTTACGGTTCGCCAAGCAGGGACTTACGGTTCGCCAAGCAGGGATTTACGGTTCGCCAAGCAGGGACTTACGGTTCGCCAAGCAGGGACTTACGGTTCAACAAGCACGGACTTGGCGAACAGTAAGGCCAAGAAGGGACTTACTGTTCGCCAAGCAGGGACTTGCGGTTCGCCAAGCAGGGACTTACGGTTCAACAAGCACGGACTTGGCGAACAGTAAGGCCAAGAAGGGACTTACTGTTCGCCAAGCAGGGACTTGCGGTTCGCCAAGCAGGGACTTACGGTTCGCCAAGCAGGGACTTACGGTTCGACAAGCACGGACTTGGCGAACAGTAAGGCCAAGAAGGGACTTACGGTTCGCCAAGCAGGGACTTACGGTTTGCCAAGCAGGGACTTGCGGTTCGCCAAGCAGGGACTTACGGTTCGCCAAGCAGGGACTTACGGTTCGACAAGCACGGACTTGGCGAACAGTAAGGCCAAGAAGGGACTTACTGTTCGCCAAGCAGGGACTTACGGTTCGCCAAGCAGGGACTTACGGTTTGCCAAGCAGGGACTTACGGTTCGCCAAGCAGGGACTTACGGTTCGCCAAGCAGGGACTTACGGTTCAACAAGCACGGACTTGGCGAACAGTAAGGCCAAGAAGGGACTTACTGTTCGCCAAGCAGGGACTTGCGGTTCGCCAAGCAGGGACTTACGGTTCGCCAAGCAGGGACTTACGGTTCGACAAGCACGGACTTGGCGAACAGTAAGGCCAAGAAGGGACTTGCGGTTCGCCAAGCAGGGACTTACGGTTCGCCAAGCAGGGACTTACGGTTCGCCAAGCAGGGACTTACGGTTCGCCAAGCAGGGACTTACGGTTCAACAAGCACGGACTTGGCGAACAGTAAGGCCAAGAAGGGACTTACTGTTCGCCAAGCAGGGACTTACGGTTCGTCAAGCACGGACTTGGCGAACAGTAAGGCCAAGAAGGGACTTGCGGTTCGCCAAGCAGGGACTTACGGTTCGCCAAGCAGGGACTTACGGTTCGCCAAGCACGGACTTGGCGAACAGTAAGGCTAAGAAGGGACTTACTGTTCGCCAAGCAGGGACTTACTGTTCGCCAAGCAGGGACTTACGGTTCGCCAAGCAGGGACTTACGGTTCGCCAAGCAGGGACTTACGGTTCGCCAAGCAGGGACTTACGGTTCGCCAAGCAGGGACTTACGGTTCGCCAAGCAGGGACTTACGGTTCGCCAAGGAGGGACTTACGGTTCAACAAGCACGGACTTGGCGAACAGTAAGGCCAAGAAGGGACTTACTGTTCGCCAAGCAGGGACTTGCGGTTCGCCAAGCAGGGACTTACGGTTCGCCAAGCAGGGACTTACGGTTCGCCAAGCAGGGACTTACGGTTCGCCAAGCAGGGACTTACGGTTCGCCAAGCAGGGACTTACGGTTCGACAAGCAGGGACTTACGGTTCGACAAGCAGGGACTTACGGTTCGACAAGCAGGGACTTACGGTTCGACAAGCTAAGACTTGGCGAACAGTAAGGCCAAGAAGGGACTTACTGTTCGCCAAGCAGGGACTTGCGGTTCGCCAAGCAGGGACTTACGGTTCGCCAAGCAGGGACTTACGGTTCGCCAAGCAGGGACTTACGGTTCGCCAAGCAGGGACTTACGGTTCGCCAAGCAGGGACTTACGGTTCAACAAGCACGGACTTGGCGAACAGTAAGGCCAAGAAGGGACTTACTGTTCGCCAAGCAGGGACTTGCGGTTCGCCAAGCAGGGACTTGCGGTTCGCCAAGCAGGGACTTGCGGTTCGCCAAGCAGGGACTTGCGGTTCGCCAAGCAGGGACTTACGGTTCGCCAAGCAGGGACTTACGGTTCGCCAAGTAGGGACTTACGGTTCGCCAAGCAGGGAGTTACGGTTCGACAAGCAGGGAGTTACGATTCGACAAGCACGGACTTGGCGAACAGAAAAGCCAAGAAGGGACTTACTGTTCGCCAAGCAGGGACTTGCGGTTCGCCAAGCAGGGACTTACGGTTCGCCAAGCAGGGACTTACGGTTCGCCAAGCAGGGACTTACGGTTCGCCAAGCAGGGACTTACGGTTCGCCAAGCAGGGACTTACGGTTCAACAAGTAGGGACTTACGGTTCAACAAGCACGGACTTGGCGAACAGTAAGGCCAAGAAGGGACTTACTGTTCGCCAAGCAGGGACTTGCGGTTCGCCAAGCAGGGACTTACGGTTCGCCAAGCAGGGACTTGCGGTTCGCCAAGCAGGGACTTACGGTTCGCCAAGCAGGGACTTACGGTTCGCCAAGCAGGGACTTACGGTTCAACAAGCAGGGACTTACGGTTCAACAAGCACGGACTTGGCGAACAGTAAGGCCAAGAAGGGACTTACTGTTCGCCAAGCAGGGACTTGCGGTTCGCCAAGCAGGGACTTACGGTTCAACAAGCACGGACTTGGCGAACAGTAAGGCCAAGAAGGGACTTACTGTTCGCCAAGCAGGGACTTGCGGTTCGCCAAGCAGGGACTTACGGTTCGCCAAGCAGGGACTTACGGTTCGCCAAGCAGGGACTTACGGTTCGCCAAGCAGGGACTTACGGTTCGCCAAGCAGGGACTTACGGTTCGACAAGCAGGGACTTACGGTTCGACAAGCAGGGACTTACGGTTCGACAAGCAGGGACTTACGGTTCGACAAGCTAAGACTTGGCGAACAGTAAGGCCAAGAAGGGACTTACTGTTCGCCAAGCAGGGACTTGCGGTTCGCCAAGCAGGGACTTACGGTTCGCCAAGCAGGGACTTACGGTTCGCCAAGCAGGGACTTACGGTTCGCCAAGCAGGGACTTACGGTTCGCCAAGCAGGGACTTACGGTTCAACAAGCACGGACTTGGCGAACAGTAAGGCCAAGAAGGGACTTACTGTTCGCCAAGCAGGGACTTGCGGTTCGCCAAGCAGGGACTTGCGGTTCGCCAAGCAGGGACTTGCGGTTCGCCAAGCAGGGACTTGCGGTTCGCCAAGCAGGGACTTGCGGTTCGCCAAGCAGGGACTTACGGTTCGCCAAGCAGGGACTTACGGTTCGCCAAGTAGGGACTTACGGTTCGCCAAGCAGGGAGTTACGGTTCGACAAGCAGGGAGTTACGATTCGACAAGCACGGACTTGGCGAACAGAAAAGCCAAGAAGGGACTTACTGTTCGCCAAGCAGGGACTTGCGGTTCGCCAAGCAGGGACTTACGGTTCGCCAAGCAGGGACTTACGGTTCGCCAAGCAGGGACTTACGGTTCGCCAAGCAGGGACTTACGGTTCGCCAAGCAGGGACTTACGGTTCAACAAGTAGGGACTTACGGTTCAACAAGCACGGACTTGGCGAACAGTAAGGCCAAGAAGGGACTTACTGTTCGCCAAGCAGGGACTTGCGGTTCGCCAAGCAGGGACTTACGGTTCGCCAAGCAGGGACTTACGGTTCGCCAAGCAGGGACTTACGGTTCGCCAAGCAGGGACTTACGGTTCGCCAAGCAGGGACTTACGGTTCAACAAGCAGGGACTTACGGTTCAACAAGCACGGACTTGGCGAACAGTAAGGCCAAGAAGGGACTTACTGTTCGCCAAGCAGGGACTTGCGGTTCGCCAAGCAGGGACTTACGGTTCAACAAGCACGGACTTGGCGAACAGTAAGGCCAAGAAGGGACTTACTGTTCGCCAAGCAGGGACTTGCGGTTCGCCAAGCAGGGACTTACGGTTCGCCAAGCAGGGACTTACGGTTCGACAAGCACGGACTTGGCGAACAGTAAGGCCAAGAAGGGACTTACGGTTCGCCAAGCAGGGACTTACGGTTCGCCAAGCAGGGACTTACGGTTCGCCAAGCAGGGACTTACGGTTCGCCAAGCAGGGAATTACGGTTCGCCAAGCAGGGACTTACGGTTGAACAAGCAGGGACTTACGGTTCAACAAGCACGGACTTGGCGAACAGTAAGGCCAAGAAGGGACTTACTGTTCGCCAAGCAGGGACTTGCGGTTCAACAAGCACGGACTTGGCGAACAGTAAGGCCAAGAAGGGACTTACGGTTCGCCAAGCAGGGACTTACGGTTCAACAAGCACAGACTTGGCGAACAGTAAGGCCAAGAAGGGACTTACGGTTCGCCAAGCAGGGACTTACGGTTCGCCAAGCAGGGACTTACGGTTCGCCAAGCAGGGACTTACGGTTCGCCAAGCAGGGACTTACGGTTCAACAAGCACGGACTTGGCGAACAGTAAGGCCAAGAAGGGACTTACTGTTCGCCAAGCAGGGACTTGCGGTTCGCCAAGCAGGGACTTACGGTTCGCCAAGCAGGGACTTACGGTTCGCCAAGCAGGGACTTACGGTTCGCCAAGCAGGGACTTACGGTTCGCCAAGCAGGGACTTATGGTTCGCCAAGCAGGGACTTACGGTTCGACAAGCACGGACTTGGCGAACAGTAAGGCCAAGAAGGGACTTACTGTTCGCCAAGCAGGGACTTGCGGTTCGCCAAGCAGGGACTTACGGTTCGCCAAGCAGGGACTTACGGTTCGCCAAGCAGGGACTTACGGTTCGCCAAGCAGGGACTTACGGTTCGCCAAGCACGGACTTGGCGAACAGTAAGGCCAAGAAGGGACTTACTGTTCGCCAAGCAGGGACTTGCGGTTCGCCAAGCAGGGACTTACGGTTCGCCAAGCAGGGACTTACGGTTCGCCAAGCAGGGACTTACGGTTCGCCAAGCAGGGACTTACGGTTCGCCAAGCAGGGACTTACGGTTCAACAAGCAGGGACTTACGGTTCAACAAGCACGGACTTGGCGAACAGTAAGGCCAAGAAGGGACTTACTGTTCGCCAAGCAGGGACTTGCGGTTCGCCAAGCAGGGACTTACGGTTCAACAAGCACGGACTTGGCGAACAGTAAGGCCAAGAAGGGACTTACTGTTCGCCAAGCAGGGACTTGCGGTTCGCCAAGCAGGGACTTACGGTTCGCCAAGCAGGGACTTACGGTTCGCCAAGCAGGGACTTACGGTTCGCCAAGCAGGGACTTACGGTTCGCCAAGCAGGGACTTACGGTTCGACAAGCAGGGACTTACGGTTCGACAAGCAGGGACTTACGGTTCGACAAGCAGGGACTTACGGTTCGACAAGCTAAGACTTGGCGAACAGTAAGGCCAAGAAGGGACTTACTGTTCGCCAAGCAGGGACTTGCGGTTCGCCAAGCAGGGACTTACGGTTCGCCAAGCAGGGACTTACGGTTCGCCAAGCAGGGACTTACGGTTCGCCAAGCAGGGACTTACGGTTCGCCAAGCAGGGACTTACGGTTCAACAAGCACGGACTTGGCGAACAGTAAGGCCAAGAAGGGACTTACTGTTCGCCAAGCAGGGACTTGCGGTTCGCCAAGCAGGGACTTGCGGTTCGCCAAGCAGGGACTTGCGGTTCGCCAAGCAGGGACTTACGGTTCGCCAAGCAGGGACTTACGGTTCGCCAAGTAGGGACTTACGGTTCGCCAAGCAGGGAGTTACGGTTCGACAAGCAGGGAGTTACGATTCGACAAGCACGGACTTGGCGAACAGAAAAGCCAAGAAGGGACTTACTGTTCGCCAAGCAGGGACTTGCGGTTCGCCAAGCAGGGACTTACGGTTCGCCAAGCAGGGACTTACGGTTCGCCAAGCAGGGACTTACGGTTCGCCAAGCAGGGACTTACGGTTCGCCAAGCAGGGACTTACGGTTCAACAAGTAGGGACTTACGGTTCAACAAGCACGGACTTGGCGAACAGTAAGGCCAAGAAGGGACTTACTGTTCGCCAAGCAGGGACTTGCGGTTCGCCAAGCAGGGACTTACGGTTCGCCAAGCAGGGACTTACGGTTCGCCAAGCAGGGACTTACGGTTCGCCAAGCAGGGACTTACGGTTCGCCAAGCAGGGACTTACGGTTCAACAAGCAGGGACTTACGGTTCAACAAGCACGGACTTGGCGAACAGTAAGGCCAAGAAGGGACTTACTGTTCGCCAAGCAGGGACTTGCGGTTCGCCAAGCAGGGACTTACGGTTCAACAAGCACGGACTTGGCGAACAGTAAGGCCAAGAAGGGACTTACTGTTCGCCAAGCAGGGACTTGCGGTTCGCCAAGCAGGGACTTACGGTTCGCCAAGCAGGGACTTACGGTTCGACAAGCACGGACTTGGCGAACAGTAAGGCCAAGAAGGGACTTACGGTTCGCCAAGCAGGGACTTACGGTTCGCCAAGCAGGGACTTACGGTTCGCCAAGCAGGGACTTACGGTTCGCCAAGCAGGGAATTACGGTTCGCCAAGCAGGGACTTACGGTTGAACAAGCAGGGACTTACGGTTCAACAAGCACGGACTTGGCGAACAGTAAGGCCAAGAAGGGACTTACTGTTCGCCAAGCAGGGACTTGCGGTTCAACAAGCACGGACTTGGCGAACAGTAAGGCCAAGAAGGGACTTACGGTTCGCCAAGCAGGGACTTACGGTTCAACAAGCACGGACTTGGCGAACAGTAAGGCCAAGAAGGGACTTACGGTTCGCCAAGCAGGGACTTACGGTTCGCCAAGCAGGGACTTACGGTTCGCCAAGCAGGGACTTACGGTTCGCCAAGCAGGGACTTACGGTTCGCCAAGCAGGGACTTACGGTTCGCCAAGCAGGGACTTACGGTTCGCCAAGCAGGGACTTACGGTTCAACAAGCACGGACTTGGCGAACAGTAAGGCCAAGAAGGGACTTACTGTTCGCCAAGCAGGGACTTGCGGTTCGCCAAGCAGGGACTTACGGTTCGCCAAGCAGGGACTTACGGTTCGCCAAGCAGGGACTTACGGTTCGCCAAGCAGGGACTTACGGTTCGCCAAGCAGGGACTTATGGTTCGCCAAGCAGGGACTTACGGTTCGACAAGCACGGACTTGGCGAACAGTAAGGCCAAGAAGGGACTTACTGTTCGCCAAGCAGGGACTTGCGGTTCGCCAAGCAGGGACTTACGGTTCGCCAAGCAGGGACTTACGGTTCGCCAAGCAGGGACTTACGGTTCGCCAAGCAGGGACTTACGGTTCGCCAAGCAGGGACTTACGGTTCGCCAAGCAGGGACTTACGGTTCAACAAGCACGGACTTGGCGAACAGTAAGGCCAAGAAGGGACTTACTGTTCGCCAAGCAGGGACTTGCGGTTCGCCAAGCAGGGACTTGCGGTTCGCCAAGCAGGGACTTGCGGTTCGCCAAGCAGGGACTTGCGGTTCGCCAAGCAGGGACTTGCGGTTCGCCAAGCAGGGACTTACGGTTCGCCAAGCAGGGACTTACGGTTCGCCAAGTAGGGACTTACGGTTCGCCAAGCAGGGAGTTACGGTTCGACAAGCAGGGAGTTACAGTTCGACAAGCACGGACTTGGCGAACAGAAAAGCCAAGAAGGGACTTACTGTTTGCCAAGCAGGGACTTGCGGTTCGCCAAGCAGGGACTTACGGTTCGCCAAGCAGGGACTTACGGTTCGCCAAGCAGGGACTTACGGTTCGCCAAGCAGGGACTTACGGTTCGCCAAGCAGGGACTTACGGTTCAACAAGCACGGACTTGGCGAACAGTAAGGCCAAGAAGGGACTTACTGTTCGCCAAGCAGGGACTTGCGGTTCGCCAAGCAGGGACTTACGGTTCGCCAAGCAGGGACTTACGGTTCGCCAAGCAGGGACTTACGGTTCGCCAAGCAGGGACTTACGGTTCGCCAAGCAGGGACTTACGGTTCGCCAAGCAGGGACTTACGGTTCGCCAAGCAGGGACTTACGGTTCGACAAGCACGGACTTGGCGAACAGAAAAGCCAAGAAGGGACTTACTGTTCGCCAAGCAGGGACTTGCGGTTCGCCAAGCAGGGACTTACGGTTCGCCAAGCAGGGACTTACGGTTCGCCAAGCAGGGACTTACGGTTCGCCAAGCAGGGACTTACGGTTCGCCAAGCAGGGACTTACGGTTCAACAAGCACGGACTTGGCAAACAGTAAGGCCAAGAAGGGACTTACTGTTCGCCAAGCAGGGACTTGCGGTTCGCCAAGCAGGGACTTACGGTTCGCCAAGCAGGGACTTACGGTTCGCCAAGCAGGGACTTACGGTTCGCCAAGCAGGGACTTACGGTTCGCCAAGCAGGGACTTACGGTTCGCCAAGCAGGGACTTACGGTTCGCCAAGCAGGGACTTACGGTTCAACAAGCACGGACTTGGTGAACAGTAAGGCCAAGCAGGGACTTACGGTTCGCCAAGCAGGGATTTACGGTTCGCCAAGCAGGGACTTACGGTTCGCCAAGCAGGGACTTACGGTTCAACAAGCACGGACTTGGCGAACAGTAAGGCCAAGAAGGGACTTACTGTTCGCCAAGCAGGGACTTGCGGTTCGCCAAGCAGGGACTTACGGTTCAACAAGCACGGACTTGGCGAACAGTAAGGCCAAGAAGGGACTTACTGTTCGCCAAGCAGGGACTTGCGGTTCGCCAAGCAGGGACTTACGGTTCGCCAAGCAGGGACTTACGGTTCGACAAGCACGGACTTGGCGAACAGTAAGGCCAAGAAGGGACTTACGGTTCGCCAAGCAGGGACTTACGGTTTGCCAAGCAGGGACTTGCGGTTCGCCAAGCAGGGACTTACGGTTCGCCAAGCAGGGACTTACGGTTCGACAAGCACGGACTTGGCGAACAGTAAGGCCAAGAAGGGACTTACTGTTCGCCAAGCAGGGACTTACGGTTCGCCAAGCAGGGACTTACGGTTTGCCAAGCAGGGACTTACGGTTCGCCAAGCAGGGACTTACGGTTCGCCAAGCAGGGACTTACGGTTCAACAAGCACGGACTTGGCGAACAGTAAGGCCAAGAAGGGACTTACTGTTCGCCAAGCAGGGACTTGCGGTTCGCCAAGCAGGGACTTACGGTTCGCCAAGCAGGGACTTACGGTTCGACAAGCACGGACTTGGCGAACAGTAAGGCCAAGAAGGGACTTGCGGTTCGCCAAGCAGGGACTTACGGTTCGCCAAGCAGGGACTTACGGTTCGCCAAGCAGGGACTTACGGTTCGCCAAGCAGGGACTTACGGTTCAACAAGCACGGACTTGGCGAACAGTAAGGCCAAGAAGGGACTTACTGTTCGCCAAGCAGGGACTTACGGTTCGTCAAGCACGGACTTGGCGAACAGTAAGGCCAAGAAGGGACTTGCGGTTCGCCAAGCAGGGACTTACGGTTCGCCAAGCAGGGACTTACGGTTCGCCAAGCACGGACTTGGCGAACAGTAAGGCTAAGAAGGGACTTACTGTTCGCCAAGCAGGGACTTACTGTTCGCCAAGCAGGGACTTACGGTTCGCCAAGCAGGGACTTACGGTTCGCCAAGCAGGGACTTACGGTTCGCCAAGCAGGGACTTACGGTTCGCCAAGCAGGGACTTACGGTTCGCCAAGCAGGGACTTACGGTTCGCCAAGGAGGGACTTACGGTTCAACAAGCACGGACTTGGCGAACAGTAAGGCCAAGAAGGGACTTACTGTTCGCCAAGCAGGGACTTGCGGTTCGCCAAGCAGGGACTTACGGTTCGCCAAGCAGGGACTTACGGTTCGCCAAGCAGGGACTTACGGTTCGCCAAGCAGGGACTTACGGTTCGCCAAGCAGGGACTTACGGTTCGACAAGCAGGGACTTACGGTTCGACAAGCAGGGACTTACGGTTCGACAAGCAGGGACTTACGGTTCGACAAGCTAAGACTTGGCGAACAGTAAGGCCAAGAAGGGACTTACTGTTCGCCAAGCAGGGACTTGCGGTTCGCCAAGCAGGGACTTACGGTTCGCCAAGCAGGGACTTACGGTTCGCCAAGCAGGGACTTACGGTTCGCCAAGCAGGGACTTACGGTTCGCCAAGCAGGGACTTACGGTTCAACAAGCACGGACTTGGCGAACAGTAAGGCCAAGAAGGGACTTACTGTTCGCCAAGCAGGGACTTGCGGTTCGCCAAGCAGGGACTTGCGGTTCGCCAAGCAGGGACTTGCGGTTCGCCAAGCAGGGACTTGCGGTTCGCCAAGCAGGGACTTACGGTTCGCCAAGCAGGGACTTACGGTTCGCCAAGTAGGGACTTACGGTTCGCCAAGCAGGGAGTTACGGTTCGACAAGCAGGGAGTTACGATTCGACAAGCACGGACTTGGCGAACAGAAAAGCCAAGAAGGGACTTACTGTTCGCCAAGCAGGGACTTGCGGTTCGCCAAGCAGGGACTTACGGTTCGCCAAGCAGGGACTTACGGTTCGCCAAGCAGGGACTTACGGTTCGCCAAGCAGGGACTTACGGTTCGCCAAGCAGGGACTTACGGTTCAACAAGTAGGGACTTACGGTTCAACAAGCACGGACTTGGCGAACAGTAAGGCCAAGAAGGGACTTACTGTTCGCCAAGCAGGGACTTGCGGTTCGCCAAGCAGGGACTTACGGTTCGCCAAGCAGGGACTTACGGTTCGCCAAGCAGGGACTTACGGTTCGCCAAGCAGGGACTTACGGTTCGCCAAGCAGGGACTTACGGTTCAACAAGCAGGGACTTACGGTTCAACAAGCACGGACTTGGCGAACAGTAAGGCCAAGAAGGGACTTACTGTTCGCCAAGCAGGGACTTGCGGTTCGCCAAGCAGGGACTTACGGTTCAACAAGCACGGACTTGGCGAACAGTAAGGCCAAGAAGGGACTTACTGTTCGCCAAGCAGGGACTTGCGGTTCGCCAAGCAGGGACTTACGGTTCGCCAAGCAGGGACTTACGGTTCGACAAGCACGGACTTGGCGAACAGTAAGGCCAAGAAGGGACTTACGGTTCGCCAAGCAGGGACTTACGGTTCGCCAAGCAGGGACTTACGGTTCGCCAAGCAGGGACTTACGGTTCGCCAAGCAGGGAATTACGGTTCGCCAAGCAGGGACTTACGGTTGAACAAGCAGGGACTTACGGTTCAACAAGCACGGACTTGGCGAACAGTAAGGCCAAGAAGGGACTTACTGTTCGCCAAGCAGGGACTTGCGGTTCAACAAGCACGGACTTGGCGAACAGTAAGGCCAAGAAGGGACTTACGGTTCGCCAAGCAGGGACTTACGGTTCAACAAGCACGGACTTGGCGAACAGTAAGGCCAAGAAGGGACTTACGGTTCGCCAAGCAGGGACTTACGGTTCGCCAAGCAGGGACTTACGGTTCAACAAGCACGGACTTGGCGAACAGTAAGGCCAAGAAGGGACTTACGGTTCGACAAGCAGGGAGTTACGGTTCGACAAGCACGGACTTGGCGAACAGAAAAGCCAAGAAGGGACTTACTGTTTGCCAAGCAGGGACTTGCGGTTCGCCAAGCAGGGACTTACGGTTCGCCAAGCAGGGACTTACGGTTCGCCAAGCAGGGACTTACGGTTCGCCAAGCAGGGACTTACGGTTCGCCAAGCAGGGACTTACGGTTCAACAAGCACGGACTTGGCGAACAGTAAGGCCAAGAAGGGACTTACTGTTCGCCAAGCAGGGACTTGCGGTTCGCCAAGCAGGGACTTACGGTTCGCCAAGCAGGGACTTACGGTTCGCCAAGCAGGGACTTACGGTTCGCCAAGCAGGGACTTACGGTTCGCCAAGCAGGGACTTACGGTTCGCCAAGCAGGGACTTACGGTTCGACAAGCACGGACTTGGCGAACAGAAAAGCCAAGAAGGGACTTACTGTTCGCCAAGCAGGGACTTGCGGTTCGCCAAGCAGGGACTTACGGTTCGCCAAGCAGGGACTTACGGTTCGCCAAGCAGGGACTTACGGTTCGCCAAGCAGGGACTTACGGTTCGCCAAGCAGGGACTTACGGTTCAACAAGCACGGACTTGGCAAACAGTAAGGCCAAGAAGGGACTTACTGTTCGCCAAGCAGGGACTTGCGGTTCGCCAAGCAGGGACTTACGGTTCGCCAAGCAGGGACTTACGGTTCGCCAAGCAGGGACTTACGGTTCGCCAAGCAGGGACTTACGGTTCGCCAAGCAGGGACTTACGGTTCGCCAAGCAGGGACTTACGGTTCAACAAGCACGGACTTGGTGAACAGTAAGGCCAAGAAGGGACTTACTGTTCGCCAAGCAGGGACTTACGGTTCGCCAAGCAGGGACTTACGGTTCGACAAGCACGGACTTGGCGAACCGTAAGGCCAAGAAGGGACTTGCGGTTCGCCAAGCAGGGACTTGCGGTTCGCCAAGCAGGGACTTGCGGTTCGCCAAGCAGGGACTTGCGGTTCGCCAAGCAGGGACTTGCGGTTCGCCAAGCAGGGACTTACGGTTCGCCAAGCAGGGACTTACGGTTCAACAAGCACGGACTTGGCGAACAGTAAGGCCAAGAAGGGACTTACTGTTCGCCAAGCAGGGACTTGCGGTTCGCCAAGCAGGGACTTACGGTTCGCCAAGCAGGGACTTACGGTTCGCCAAGCAGGGACTTACGGTTCGCCAAGCAGGGACTTACGGTTCGCCAAGCAGGGACTTACGGTTCGCCAAGCAGGGACTTACGGTTCAACAAGCAGGGACTTACGGTTCAACAAGCACGGACTTGGCGAACAGTAAGGCCAAGAAGGGACTTACTGTTCGCCAAGCAGGGACTTGCGGTTCGCCAAGCAGGGACTTACGGTTCGCCAAGCACGGACTTACGGTTCGCCAAGCAGGGACTTACGGTTCGCCAAGCAGGGACTTACGGTTCGCCAAGCAGGGACTTACGGTTCGCCAAGCAGGGACTTACGGTTCGCCAAGCAGGGACTTACGGTTCAACAAGCACGGACTTGGCGAACAGTAAGGCCAAGAAGGGACTTACGGTTCGCCAAGCAGGGACTTACGGTTTGCCAAGCAGGGACTTGCGGTTCGCCAAGCAGGGACTTACGGTTCGCCAAGCAGGGACTTACGGTTCGACAAGCACGGACTTGGCGAACAGTAAGGCCAAGAAGGGACTTACTGTTCGCCAAGCAGGGACTTACGGTTCGCCAAGCAGGGACTTACGGTTTGCCAAGCAGGGACTTACGGTTCGCCAAGCAGGGACTTACGGTTCGCCAAGCAGGGACTTACGGTTCAACAAGCACGGACTTGGCGAACAGTAAGGCCAAGAAGGGACTTACTGTTCGCCAAGCAGGGACTTGCGGTTCGCCAAGCAGGGACTTACGGTTCGCCAAGCAGGGACTTACGGTTCGACAAGCACGGACTTGGCGAACAGTAAGGCCAAGAAGGGACTTGCGGTTCGCCAAGCAGGGACTTACGGTTCGCCAAGCAGGGACTTACGGTTCGCCAAGCAGGGACTTACGGTTCGCCAAGCAGGGACTTACGGTTCAACAAGCACGGACTTGGCGAACAGTAAGGCCAAGAAGGGACTTACTGTTCGCCAAGCAGGGACTTACGGTTCGTCAAGCACGGACTTGGCGAACAGTAAGGCCAAGAAGGGACTTGCGGTTCGCCAAGCAGGGACTTACGGTTCGCCAAGCAGGGACTTACGGTTCGCCAAGCACGGACTTGGCGAACAGTAAGGCTAAGAAGGGACTTACTGTTCGCCAAGCAGGGACTTACTGTTCGCCAATCAGGGACTTACGGTTCGCCAAGCAGGGACTTACGGTTCGCCAAGCAGGGACTTACGGTTCGCCAAGCAGGGACTTACGGTTCGCCAAGCAGGGACTTACGGTTCGCCAAGGAGGGACTTACGGTTCGACAAGCACGGACTTGGCGAACAGTAAGGCCAAGAAGGGACTTACTGTTCGCCAAGCAGGGACTTGCGGTTCGCCAAGCAGGGACTTACGGTTCGCCAAGCAGGGACTTACGGTTCGCCAAGCAGGGACTTACGGTTCGCCAAGCAGGGACTTACGGTTCGCCAAGCAGGGACTTACGGTTCGCCAAGCAGGGACTTACGGTTCGACAAGCAGGGACTTACGGTTCGACAAGCAGGGACTTACGGTTCGACAAGCTAAGACTTGGCGAACAGTAAGGCCAAGAAGGGACTTACTGTTCGCCAAGCAGGGACTTGCGGTTCGCCAAGCAGGGACTTACGGTTCGCCAAGCAGGGACTTACGGTTCGCCAAGCAGGGACTTACGGTTCGCCAAGCAGGGACTTACGGTTCGCCAAGCAGGGACTTACGGTTCAACAAGCACGGACTTGGCGAACAGTAAGGCCAAGAAGGGACTTACTGTTCCCAAGCAGGGACTTGCGGTTCGCCAAGCAGGGACTTGCGGTTCGCCAAGCAGGGACTTGCGGTTCGCCAAGCAGGGACTTGCGGTTCGCTAAGCAGGGACTTGCGGTTCGCCAAGCAGGGACTTACGGTTCGCCAAGCAGGGACTTACGGTTCGCCAAGTAGGGACTTACGGTTCGCCAAGCAGGGAGTTACGGTTCGACAAGCAGGGAGTTACGATTCGACAAGCACGGACTTGGCGAACAGAAAAGCCAAGAAGGGACTTACTGTTCGCCAAGCAGGGACTTGCGGTTCGCCAAGCAGGGACTTACGGTTCGCCAAGCAGGGACTTACGGTTCGCCAAGCAGGGACTTACGGTTCGCCAAGCAGGGACTTACGGTTCGCCAAGCAGGGACTTACGGTTCGCCAAGCAGGGACTTACGGTTCAACAAGCAGGGACTTACGGTTCAACAAGCACGGACTTGGCGAACAGTAAGGCCAAGAAGGGACTTACTGTTCGCCAAGCAGGGACTTGCGGTTCGCCAAGCAGGGACTTACGGTTCGCCAAGCACGGACTTACGGTTCGCCAAGCAGGGACTTACGGTTCGCCAAGCAGGGACTTACGGTTCGCCAAGCAGGGACTTACGGTTCGCCAAGCAGGGACTTACGGTTCGCCAAGCAGGGACTTACGGTTCAACAAGCACGGACTTGGCGAACAGTAAGGCCAAGAAGGGACTTACTGTTCGCCAAGCAGGGACTTGCGGTTCGCCAAGCAGGGACTTACGGTTCAACAAGCACGGACTTGGCGAACAGTAAGGCCAAGAAGGGACTTACTGTTCGCCAAGCAGGGACTTGCGGTTCGCCAAGCAGGGACTTACGGTTCGCCAAGCAGGGACTTACGGTTCGACAAGCACGGACTTGGCGAACAGTAAGGCCAAGAAGGGACTTACGGTTCGCCAAGCAGGGACTTACGGTTCGCCAAGCAGGGACTTACGGTTCGTCAAGCAGGGACTTACGGTTCGCCAAGCAGGGACTTACGGTTGAACAAGCAGGGACTTACGGTTCAACAAGCACGGACTTGGCGAACAGTAAGGCCAAGAAGGGACTTACTGTTCGCCAAGCAGGGACTTGCGGTTCGCCAAGCAGGGACTTACGGTTCGCCAAGCAGGGACTTACGGTTCGCCAAGCAGGGACTTACGGTTCGCCAAGCAGGGACTTACGGTTCGCCAAGCAGGGACTTACGGTTCGCCAAGCAGGGACTTACGGTTCGCCAAGCAGGGACTTACGGTTCAACAAGCACGGACTTGGCGAACAGTAAGGCCAAGAAGGGACTTACTGTTCGCCAAGCAGGGACTTGCGGTTCGCCAAGCAGGGACTTACGGTTCAACAAGCACGGACTTGGCGAACAGTAAGGCCAAGAAGGGACTTACGGTTCGCCAAGCAGGGACTTACGGTTCAACAAGCACGGACTTGGCGAACAGTAAGGCCAAGAAGGGACTTACGGTTCGCCAAGCAGGGACTTGCGGTTCGCCAAGCAGGGACTTGCGGTTCGCCAAGCAGGGACTTGCGGTTCGCCAAGCAGGGACTTGCGGTTCGCCAAGCAGGGACTTACGGTTCGCCAAGCAGGGACTTGCGGTTCGCCAAGCAGGGACTTACGGTTCAACAAACACGGACTTGGCGAACAGTAAGGCCAAGCAGGGACTTACTGTTCGCCAAGCAGGGACTTGCGGTTCGCCAAGCAGGGACTTACGGTTCGCCAAGCAGGGACTTACGGTTCGACAAGCACGGACTTGGCGAACAGTAAGGCCAAGAAGGGACTTACGGTTCGCCAAGCAGGGACTTACGGTTCGCCAAGCAGGGACTTGCGGTTCGCCAAGCAGGGACTTACGGTTCGCCAAGCAGGGACTTACGGTTCGCCAAGCAGGGACTTACGGTTCGCCAAGCAGGGACTTACGGTTCGCCAAGCAGGGACTTACGGTTCGCCAAGCAGGGACTTACGGTTCGCCAAGCAGGGACTTACGGTTCGCCAAGCAGGGACTTACGGTTCAACAAGCACGGACTTGGCGAACAGTAAGGCCAAGAAGGGACTTACTGTTCGCCAAGCAGGGACTTGCGGTTCGCCAAGCAGGGACTTACGGTTCGCCAAGCAGGGACTTACGGTTCGCCAAGCAGGGACTTACGGTTCGCCAAGCAGGGACTTACGGTTCGACAAGCACGGACTTGGCGAACAGTAAGGCCAAGAAGGGACTTACTGTTCGCCAAGCAGGGACTTGCGGTTCGCCAAGCAGGGACTTGCGGTTCGCCAAGCAGGGACTTATGGTTCGCCAAGCAGGGACTTACGGTTCGCCAAGCAGGGACTTACGGTTCGCCAAGCAGGGACTTACGGTTCGCCAAGCAGGGACTTACGGTTCGCCAAGCAGGGACTTACGGTTCAACAAGCACGGACTTGGCGAACAGTAAGGCCAAGAAGGGACTTACTGTTCGCCAAGCAGGGACTTGCGGTTCGCCAAGCAGGGACTTACGGTTCAACAAGCACGGACTTGGCGAACAGTAAGGCCAAGAAGGGACTTACTGTTCGCCAAGCAGGGACTTGCGGTTCGCCAAGCAGGGACTTACGGTTCGCCAAGCAGGGACTTACGGTTCGACAAGCACGGACTTGGCGAACAGTAAGGCCAAGAAGGGACTTACTGTTCGCCAAGCAGGGACTTGCGGTTCGCCAAGCAGGGACTTACGGTTCGCCAAGCAGGGACTTACGGTTCGCCAAGCAGGGACTTACGGTTCGACAAGCACGGACTTGGCGAACAGTAAGGCCAAGAAGGGACTTACGGTTCGCCAAGCAGGGACTTACGGTTCGCCAAGCAGGGACTTGCGGTTCGCCAAGCAGGGACTTGCGGTTCGCCAAGCAGGGACTTACGGTTCGCCAAGCAGGGACTTACGGTTCGCCAAGCAGGGACTTACGGTTCGCCAAGCAGGGACTTACGGTTCGCCAAGCAGGGACTTACGGTTCGCCAAGCAGGGACTTACGGTTCAACAAGCACGGACTTGGCGAACAGTAAGGCCAAGAAGGGACTTACTGTTCGCCAAGCAGGGACTTGCGGTTCGCCAAGCAGGGACTTACGGTTCGCCAAGCAGGGACTTACGGTTCGCCAAGCAGGGACTTACGGTTCGCCAAGCAGGGACTTACGGTTCGCCAAGCAGGGACTTATGGTTCGCCAAGCAGGGACTTACGGTTCGACAAGCACGGACTTGGCGAACAGTAAGGCCAAGAAGGGACTTACTGTTCGCCAAGCAGGGACTTGCGGTTCGCCAAGCAGGGACTTACGGTTTGCCAAGCAGGGACTTACGGTTCGCCAAGCAGGGACTTGCGGTTCGCCAAGCAGGGACTTACGGTTCGCCAAGCAGGGACTTACGGTTCGCCAAGCAGGGACTTACGGTTCGCCAAGCAGGGACTTACGGTTCGCCAAGCAGGGACTTACGGTTCGCCAAGCAGGGACTTACGGTTCGACAAGCAGGGACTTACGGTTCGACAAGCTAAGACTTGGCGAACAGTAAGGCCAAGAAGGGACTTACTGTTCGCCAAGCAGGGACTTGCGGTTCGCCAAGCAGGGACTTACGGTTCGCCAAGCAGGGACTTACGGTTCGCCAAGCAGGGACTTACGGTTCGCCAAGCAGGGACTTACGGTTCAACAAGCACGGACTTGGCGAACAGTAAGGCCAAGAAGGGACTTACTGTTCGCCAAGCAGGGACTTACGGTTCGCCAAGCAGGGACTTGCGGTTCGCCAAGCAGGGACTTGCGGTTCGCCAAGCAGGGACTTGCGGTTCGCCAAGCAGGGACTTGCGGTTCGCCAAGCAGGGACTTGCGGTTCGCCAAGCAGGGACTTGCGGTTCGCCAAGCAGGGACTTGCGGTTCGCCAAGCAGGGACTTACGGTTCGCCAAGCAGGGACTTACGGTTCGCCAAGCAGGGACTTACGGTTCGCCAAGTAGGGACTTACGGTTCGCCAAGCAGGGAGTTACGGTTCGACAAGCAGGGAGTTACGGTTCGACAAGCACGGACTTGGCGAACAGAAAAGCCAAGAAGGGACTTACTGTTCGCCAAGCAGGGACTTGCGGTTCGCCAAGCAGGGACTTACGGTTCGCCAAGCAGGGACTTACGGTTCGCCAAGCAGGGACTTACGGTTCGCCAAGCAGGGACTTACGGTTCGCCAAGCAGGGACTTACGGTTCAACAAGCACGGACTTGGCAAACAGTAAGGCCAAGAAGGGACTTACTGTTCGCCAAGCAGGGACTTGCGGTTCGCCAAGCAGGGACTTACGGTTCGCCAAGCAGGGACTTACGGTTCGCCAAGCAGGGACTTACGGTTCGCCAAGCAGGGACTTACGGTTCGCCAAGCAGGGACTTATGGTTCGCCAAGCAGGGACTTACGGTTCGCCAAGCAGGGACTTACGGTTCAACAAGCACGGACTTGGTGAACAGTAAGGCCAAGAAGGGACTTACTGTTCGCCAAGCAGGGACTTGCGGTTCGCCAAGCAGGGACTTACGGTTCAACAAGCACGGACTTGGCGAACAGTAAGGCCAAGAAGGGACTTACTGTTCGCCAAGCAGGGACTTGCGGTTCGCCAAGCAGGGACTTACGGTTCGCCAAGCAGGGACTTACGGTTCGACAAGCACGGACTTGCGGTTCGCCAAGTCCGTGCTTGTTGAACCGTAAGACTTACGGTTCAACAAGCACGGACTTGGCGAACAGTAAGGCCAAGAAGGGACTTACTGTTCGCCAAGCAGGGACTTGCGGTTCGCCAAGCAGGGACTTACGGTTCGCCAAGCAGGGACTTACGGTTCGACAAGCACGGACTTGGCGAACAGTAAGGCCAAGAAGGGACTTACGGTTCGCCAAGCAGGGACTTACGGTTCGCCAAGCAGGGACTTACGGTTCGCCAAGCAGGGACTTACGGTTCGCCAAGCAGGGACTTACGGTTCGCCAAGCAGGGACTTACGGTTGAACAAGCAGGGACTTACGGTTCAACAAGCACGGACTTGGCGAACAGTAAGGCCAAGAAGGGACTTACTGTTCGCCAAGCAGGGACTTGCGGTTCACCAAGCAGGGACTTACGGTTCGCCAAGCAGGGACTTACGGTTCGCCAAGCAGGGACTTACGGTTCGCCAAGCAGGGACTTACGGTTCGCCAAGCAGGGACTTACGGTTCGCCAAGCAGGGACTTACGGTTCGCCAAGCAGGGACTTGCGGTTCGCCAAGCAGGGACTTACGGTTCAACAAACACGGACTTGGCGAACAGTAAGGCCAAGCAGGGACTTACTGTTCGCCAAGCAGGGACTTGCGGTTCGCCAAGCAGGGACTTACGGTTCGCCAAGCAGGGACTTACGGTTCGACAAGCACGGACTTGGCGAACAGTAAGGCCAAGAAGGGACTTACGGTTCGCCAAGCAGGGACTTACGGTTCGCCAAGCAGGGACTTGCGGTTCGCCAAGCAGGGACTTACGGTTCGCCAAGCAGGGACTTACGGTTCGCCAAGCAGGGACTTACGGTTCGCCAAGCAGGGACTTACGGTTCGCCAAGCAGGGACTTACGGTTCGCCAAGCAGGGACTTACGGTTCGCCAAGCAGGGACTTACGGTTCGCCAAGCAGGGACTTACGGTTCAACAAGCACGGACTTGGCGAACAGTAAGGCCAAGAAGGGACTTACTGTTCGCCAAGCAGGGACTTGCGGTTCGCCAAGCAGGGACTTACGGTTCGCCAAGCAGGGACTTACGGTTCGCCAAGCAGGGACTTACGGTTCGCCAAGCAGGGACTTACGGTTCGACAAGCACGGACTTGGCGAACAGTAAGGCCAAGAAGGGACTTACTGTTCGCCAAGCAGGGACTTGCGGTTCGCCAAGCAGGGACTTGCGGTTCGCCAAGCAGGGACTTATGGTTCGCCAAGCAGGGACTTACGGTTCGCCAAGCAGGGACTTACGGTTCGCCAAGCAGGGACTTACGGTTCGCCAAGCAGGGACTTACGGTTCGCCAAGCAGGGACTTACGGTTCAACAAGCACGGACTTGGCGAACAGTAAGGCCAAGAAGGGACTTACTGTTCGCCAAGCAGGGACTTGCGGTTCGCCAAGCAGGGACTTACGGTTCAACAAGCACGGACTTGGCGAACAGTAAGGCCAAGAAGGGACTTACTGTTCGCCAAGCAGGGACTTGCGGTTCGCCAAGCAGGGACTTACGGTTCGCCAAGCAGGGACTTACGGTTCGACAAGCACGGACTTGGCGAACAGTAAGGCCAAGAAGGGACTTACTGTTCGCCAAGCAGGGACTTGCGGTTCGCCAAGCAGGGACTTACGGTTCGCCAAGCAGGGACTTACGGTTCGCCAAGCAGGGACTTACGGTTCGACAAGCACGGACTTGGCGAACAGTAAGGCCAAGAAGGGACTTACGGTTCGCCAAGCAGGGACTTACGGTTCGCCAAGCAGGGACTTGCGGTTCGCCAAGCAGGGACTTGCGGTTCGCCAAGCAGGGACTTACGGTTCGCCAAGCAGGGACTTACGGTTCGCCAAGCAGGGACTTACGGTTCGCCAAGCAGGGACTTACGGTTCGCCAAGCAGGGACTTACGGTTCGCCAAGCAGGGACTTACGGTTCAACAAGCACGGACTTGGCGAACAGTAAGGCCAAGAAGGGACTTACTGTTCGCCAAGCAGGGACTTGCGGTTCGCCAAGCAGGGACTTACGGTTCGCCAAGCAGGGACTTACGGTTCGCCAAGCAGGGACTTACGGTTCGCCAAGCAGGGACTTACGGTTCGCCAAGCAGGGACTTATGGTTCGCCAAGCAGGGACTTACGGTTCGACAAGCACGGACTTGGCGAACAGTAAGGCCAAGAAGGGACTTACTGTTCGCCAAGCAGGGACTTGCGGTTCGCCAAGCAGGGACTTACGGTTTGCCAAGCAGGGACTTACGGTTCGCCAAGCAGGGACTTGCGGTTCGCCAAGCAGGGACTTACGGTTCGCCAAGCAGGGACTTACGGTTCGCCAAGCAGGGACTTACGGTTCGCCAAGCAGGGACTTACGGTTCGCCAAGCAGGGACTTACGGTTCGCCAAGCAGGGACTTACGGTTCGACAAGCAGGGACTTACGGTTCGACAAGCTAAGACTTGGCGAACAGTAAGGCCAAGAAGGGACTTACTGTTCGCCAAGCAGGGACTTGCGGTTCGCCAAGCAGGGACTTACGGTTCGCCAAGCAGGGACTTACGGTTCGCCAAGCAGGGACTTACGGTTCGCCAAGCAGGGACTTACGGTTCAACAAGCACGGACTTGGCGAACAGTAAGGCCAAGAAGGGACTTACTGTTCGCCAAGCAGGGACTTACGGTTCGCCAAGCAGGGACTTGCGGTTCGCCAAGCAGGGACTTGCGGTTCGCCAAGCAGGGACTTGCGGTTCGCCAAGCAGGGACTTGCGGTTCGCCAAGCAGGGACTTGCGGTTCGCCAAGCAGGGACTTGCGGTTCGCCAAGCAGGGACTTGCGGTTCGCCAAGCAGGGACTTACGGTTCGCCAAGCAGGGACTTACGGTTCGCCAAGTAGGGACTTACGGTTCGCCAAGCAGGGAGTTACGGTTCGACAAGCAGGGAGTTACGGTTCGACAAGCACGGACTTGGCGAACAGAAAAGCCAAGAAGGGACTTACTGTTCGCCAAGCAGGGACTTGCGGTTCGCCAAGCAGGGACTTACGGTTCGCCAAGCAGGGACTTACGGTTCGCCAAGCAGGGACTTACGGTTCGCCAAGCAGGGACTTACGGTTCGCCAAGCAGGGACTTACGGTTCAACAAGCACGGACTTGGCAAACAGTAAGGCCAAGAAGGGACTTACTGTTCGCCAAGCAGGGACTTGCGGTTCGCCAAGCAGGGACTTACGGTTCGCCAAGCAGGGACTTACGGTTCGCCAAGCAGGGACTTACGGTTCGCCAAGCAGGGACTTACGGTTCGCCAAGCAGGGACTTATGGTTCGCCAAGCAGGGACTTACGGTTCGCCAAGCAGGGACTTACGGTTCAACAAGCACGGACTTGGTGAACAGTAAGGCCAAGAAGGGACTTACTGTTCGCTAAGCAGGGACTTGCGGTTCGCCAAGCAGGGACTTACGGTTCAACAAGCACGGACTTGGCGAACAGTAAGGCCAAGAAGGGACTTACTGTTCGCCAAGCAGGGACTTGCGGTTCGCCAAGCAGGGACTTACGGTTCGCCAAGCAGGGACTTACGGTTCGACAAGCACGGACTTGCGGTTCGCCAAGTCCGTGCTTGTTGAACCGTAAGACTTACGGTTCAACAAGCACGGACTTGGCGAACAGTAAGGCCAAGAAGGGACTTACTGTTCGCCAAGCAGGGACTTGCGGTTCGCCAAGCAGGGACTTACGGTTCGCCAAGCAGGGACTTACGGTTCGACAAGCACGGACTTGGCGAACAGTAAGGCCAAGAAGGGACTTACGGTTCGCCAAGCAGGGACTTACGGTTCGCCAAGCAGGGACTTACGGTTCGCCAAGCAGGGACTTACGGTTCGCCAAGCAGGGACTTACGGTTCGCCAAGCAGGGACTTACGGTTGAACAAGCAGGGACTTACGGTTCAACAAGCACGGACTTGGCGAACAGTAAGGCCAAGAAGGGACTTACTGTTCGCCAAGCAGGGACTTGCGGTTCGCCAAGCAGGGACTTACGGTTCGCCAAGCAGGGACTTACGGTTCGCCAAGCAGGGACTTACGGTTCGCCAAGCAGGGACTTACGGTTCGCCAAGCAGGGACTTACGGTTCGCCAAGCAGGGACTTACGGTTCGCCAAGCAGGGACTTACGGTTCGCCAAGCAGGGACTTACGGTTCGCCAAGCAGGGACTTACGGTTCGCCAAGCAGGGACTTACGGTTCAACAAGCACGGACTTGGCGAACAGTAAGGCCAAGAAGGGACTTACTGTTCACCAAGCAGGGACTTGCGGTTCGCCAAGCAGGGACTTACGGTTCAACAAGCACGGACTTGGCGAACAGTAAGGCCAAGAAGGGACTTACGGTTCGCCAAGCAGGGACTTGCGGTTCGCCAAGCAGGGACTTGCGGTTCGCCAAGCAGGGACTTGCGGTTCGCCAAGCAGGGACTTGCGGTTCGCCAAGCAGGGACTTACGGTTCAACAAGCACGGACTTGGCGAACAGTAAGGCCAAGCAGGGACTTACTGTTCGCCAAGCAGGGACTTGCGGTTCGCCAAGCAGGGACTTACGGTTCGCCAAGCAGGGACTTACGGTTCGACAAGCACGGACTTGGCGAACAGTAAGGCCAAGAAGGGACTTACGGTTCGCCAAGCAGGGACTTACGGTTCGCCAAGCAGGGACTTGCGGTTCGCCAAGCAGGGACTTGCGGTTCGCCAAGCAGGGACTTGCGGTTCGCCAAGCAGGGACTTGCGGTTCGCCAAGCAGGGACTTACGGTTCGCCAAGCAGGGACTTGCGGTTCGCCAAGCAGGGACTTACGGTTCAACAAACACGGACTTGGCGAACAGTAAGGCCAAGCAGGGACTTACTGTTCGCCAAGCAGGGACTTGCGGTTCGCCAAGCAGGGACTTACGGTTCGCCAAGCAGGGACTTACGGTTCGACAAGCACGGACTTGGCGAACAGTAAGGCCAAGAAGGGACTTACGGTTCGCCAAGCAGGGACTTACGGTTCGCCAAGCAGGGACTTGCGGTTCGCCAAGCAGGGACTTACGGTTCGCCAAGCAGGGACTTACGGTTCGCCAAGCAGGGACTTACGGTTCGCCAAGCAGGGACTTACGGTTCAACAAGCACGGACTTGGCGAACAGTAAGGCCAAGAAGGGACTTACTGTTCGCCAAGCAGGGACTTGCGGTTCGCCAAGCAGGGACTTACGGTTCAACAAGCACGGACTTGGCGAACAGTAAGGCCAAGAAGGGACTTACGGTTCGCCAAGCAGGGACTTACGGTTCAACAAGCACGGACTTGGCGAACAGTAAGGCCAAGAAGGGACTTACGGTTCGCCAAGCAGGGACTTGCGGTTCGCCAAGCAGGGACTTGCGGTTCGCCAAGCAGGGACTTGCGGTTCGCCAAGCAGGGACTTGCGGTTCGCCAAGCAGGGACTTACGGTTCGCCAAGCAGGGACTTGCGGTTCGCCAAGCAGGGACTTACGGTTCAACAAACACGGACTTGGCGAACAGTAAGGCCAAGCAGGGACTTACTGTTCGCCAAGCAGGGACTTGCGGGTCGCCAAGCAGGGACTTACGGTTCGCCAAGCAGGGACTTACGGTTCGACAAGCACGGACTTGGCGAACAGTAAGGCCAAGAAGGGACTTACGGTTCGCCAAGCAGGGACTTGCGGTTCGCCAAGCAGGGACTTGCGGTTCGCCAAGCAGGGACTTACGGTTCGCCAAGCAGGGACTTACGGTTCGCCAAGCAGGGACTTACGGTTCGCCAAGCAGGGACTTACGGTTCGCCAAGCAGGGACTTACGGTTCGCCAAGCAGGGACTTACGGTTCGCCAAGCAGGGACTTACGGTTCGCCAAGCAGGGACTTACGGTTCAACAAGCACGGACTTGGCAAACAGTAAGGCCAAGAAGGGACTTACTGTTCGCCAAGCAGGGACTTGCGGTTCGCCAAGCAGGGACTTACGGTTCAACAAGCACGGACTTGGCGAACAGTAAGGCCAAGAAGGGACTTACTGTTCGCCAAGCAGGGACTTGCGGTTCGCCAAGCAGGGACTTACGGTTCGCCAAGCAGGGACTTACGGTTCGACAAGCACGGACTTGGCGAACAGTAAGGCCAAGAAGGGACTTACTGTTCGCCAAGCAGGGACTTGCGGTTCGCCAAGCAGGGACTTACGGTTCGCCAAGCAGGGACTTACGGTTCGCCAAGCAGGGACTTACGGTTCGCCAAGCAGGGACTTACGGTTCGCCAAGCAGGGACTTACGGTTCAACAAGCACGGACTTGGCGAACAGTAAGGCCAAGAAGGGACTTACTGTTCGCCAAGCAGGGACTTGCGGTTCGCCAAGCAGGGACTTACGGTTCAACAAGCACGGACTTGGCGAACAGTAAGGCCAAGAAGGGACTTACGGTTCGCCAAGCAGGGACTTACGGTTCAACAAGCACGGACTTGGCGAACAGTAAGGCCAAGAAGGGACTTACGGTTCGCCAAGCAGGGACTTGCGGTTCGCCAAGCAGGGACTTGCGGTTCGCCAAGCAGGGACTTGCGGTTCGCCAAGCAGGGACTTGCGGTTCGCCAAGCAGGGACTTACGGTTCGCCAAGCAGGGACTTGCGGTTCGCCAAGCAGGGACTTACGGTTCAACAAACACGGACTTGGCGAACAGTAAGGCCAAGCAGGGACTTACTGTTCGCCAAGCAGGGACTTGCGGTTCGCCAAGCAGGGACTTACGGTTCGCCAAGCAGGGACTTACGGTTCGACAAGCACGGACTTGGCGAACAGTAAGGCCAAGAAGGGACTTACGGTTCGCCAAGCAGGGACTTACGGTTCGCCAAGCAGGGACTTGCGGTTCGCCAAGCAGGGACTTACGGTTCGCCAAGCAGGGACTTACGGTTCGCCAAGCAGGGACTTACGGTTCGCCAAGCAGGGACTTACGGTTCGCCAAGCAGGGACTTACGGTTCGCCAAGCAGGGACTTACGGTTCGCCAAGCAGGGACTTACGGTTCGCCAAGCAGGGACTTACGGTTCAACAAGCACGGACTTGGCGAACAGTAAGGCCAAGAAGGGACTTACTGTTCGCCAAGCAGGGACTTGCGGTTCGCCAAGCAGGGACTTACGGTTCGCCAAGCAGGGACTTACGGTTCGCCAAGCAGGGACTTACGGTTCGCCAAGCAGGGACTTACGGTTCGACAAGCACGGACTTGGCGAACAGTAAGGCCAAGAAGGGACTTACTGTTCGCCAAGCAGGGACTTGCGGTTCGCCAAGCAGGGACTTGCGGTTCGCCAAGCAGGGACTTACGGTTCGCCAAGCAGGGACTTACGGTTCGCCAAGCAGGGACTTACGGTTCGCCAAGCAGGGACTTACGGTTCGCCAAGCAGGGACTTACGGTTCGCCAAGCAGGGACTTACGGTTCAACAAGCACGGACTTGGCGAACAGTAAGGCCAAGAAGGGACTTACTGTTCGCCAAGCAGGGACTTGCGGTTCGCCAAGCAGGGACTTACGGTTCAACAAGCACGGACTTGGCGAACAGTAAGGCCAAGAAGGGACTTACTGTTCGCCAAGCAGGGACTTGCGGTTCGCCAAGCAGGGACTTACGGTTCGCCAAGCAGGGACTTACGGTTCGACAAGCACGGACTTGGCGAACAGTAAGGCCAAGAAGGGACTTACTGTTCGCCAAGCAGGGACTTGCGGTTCGCCAAGCAGGGACTTACGGTTCGCCAAGCAGGGACTTACGGTTCGCCAAGGAGGGACTTACGGTTCGACAAGCACGGACTTGGCGAACAGTAAGGCCAAGAAGGGACTTACGGTTCGCCAAGCAGGGACTTACGGTTCGCCAAGCAGGGACTTGCGGTTCGCCAAGCAGGGACTTGCGGTTCGCCAAGCAGGGACTTACGGTTCGCCAAGCAGGGACTTACGGTTCGCCAAGCAGGGACTTACGGTTCGCCAAGCAGGGACTTACGGTTCGCCAAGCAGGGACTTACGGTTCGCCAAGCAGGGACTTACGGTTCGCCAAGCAGGGACTTACGGTTCGCCAAGCAGGGACTTACGGTTCAACAAGCACGGACTTGGCGAACAGTAAGGCCAAGAAGGGACTTACTGTTCGCCAAGCAGGGACTTGCGGTTCGCCAAGCAGGGACTTACGGTTCGCCAAGCAGGGACTTACGGTTCGCCAAGCAGGGACTTACGGTTCGCCAAGCAGGGACTTACGGTTCGACAAGCACGGACTTGGCGAACAGTAAGGCCAAGAAGGGACTTACTGTTCGCCAAGCAGGGACTTGCGGTTCGCCAAGCAGGGACTTGCGGTTCGCCAAGCAGGGACTTACGGTTCGCCAAGCAGGGACTTACGGTTCGCCAAGCAGGGACTTACGGTTCGCCAAGCAGGGACTTACGGTTCGCCAAGCAGGGACTTACGGTTCGCCAAGCAGGGACTTACGGTTCAACAAGCACGGACTTGGCGAACAGTAAGGCCAAGAAGGGACTTACTGTTCGCCAAGCAGGGACTTGCGGTTCGCCAAGCAGGGACTTACGGTTCGCCAAGCAGGGACTTACGGTTCGCCAAGCAGGGACTTACGGTTCGCCAAGCAGGGACTTACGGTTCGCCAAGCAGGGACTTACGGTTCGCCAAGCAGGGACTTACGGTTCAACAAGCACGGACTTGGCGAACAGTAAGGCCAAGAAGGGACTTACTGTTCGCCAAGCAGGGACTTGCGGTTCGCCAAGCAGGGACTTACGGTTCGCCAAGCAGGGACTTACGGTTCGCCAAGCAGGGACTTACGGTTCGCCAAGCAGGGACTTACGGTTCGCCAAGCAGGGACTTATGGTTCGCCAAGCAGGGACTTACGGTTCGACAAGCACGGACTTGGCGAACAGTAAGGCCAAGAAGGGACTTACTGTTCGCCAAGCAGGGACTTGCGGTTCGCCAAGCAGGGACTTACGGTTCGCCAAGCAGGGACTTACGGTTCGCCAAGCAGGGACTTGCGGTTCGCCAAGCAGGGACTTACGGTTCGCCAAGCAGGGACTTACGGTTCGCCAAGCAGGGACTTACGGTTCGCCAAGCAGGGACTTACGGTTCGCCAAGCAGGGACTTACGGTTCGCCAAGCAGGGACTTACGGTTCGACAAGCAGGGACTTACGGTTCGACAAGCTAAGACTTGGCGAACAGTAAGGCCAAGAAGGGACTTACTGTTCGCCAAGCAGGGACTTGCGGTTCGCCAAGCAGGGACTTACGGTTCGCCAAGCAGGGACTTACGGTTCGCCAAGCAGGGACTTACGGTTCGCCAAGCAGGGACTTACGGTTCAACAAGCACGGACTTGGCGAACAGTAAGGCCAAGAAGGGACTTACTGTTCGCCAAGCAGGGACTTGCGGTTCGCCAAGCAGGGACTTGCGGTTCGCCAAGCAGGGACTTGCGGTTCGCCAAGCAGGGACTTGCGGTTCGCCAAGCAGGGACTTGCGGTTCGCCAAGCAGGGACTTGCGGTTCGCCAAGCAGGGACTTACGGTTCGCCAAGCAGGGACTTACGGTTCGCCAAGTAGGGACTTACGGTTCGCCAAGCAGGGAGTTACGGTTCGACAAGCAGGGAGTTACGGTTCGACAAGCACGGACTTGGCGAACAGAAAAGCCAAGAAGGGACTTACTGTTCGCCAAGCAGGGACTTGCGGTTCGCCAAGCAGGGACTTACGGTTCGCCAAGCAGGGACTTACGGTTCGCCAAGCAGGGACTTACGGTTCGCCAAGCAGGGACTTACGGTTCGCCAAGCAGGGACTTACGGTTCAACAAGCACGGACTTGGCAAACAGTAAGGCCAAGAAGGGACTTACTGTTCGCCAAGCAGGGACTTGCGGTTCGCCAAGCAGGGACTTACGGTTCGCCAAGCAGGGACTTACGGTTCGCCAAGCAGGGACTTACGGTTCGCCAAGCAGGGACTTACGGTTCGCCAAGCAGGGACTTACAGTTCGCCAAGCAGGGACTTACGGTTCAACAAGCACGGACTTGGTGAACAGTAAGGCCAAGAAGGGACTTACTGTTCGCCAAGCAGGGACTTGCGGTTCGCCAAGCAGGGACTTACGGTTCAACAAGCACGGACTTGGCGAACAGTAAGGCCAAGAAGGGACTTACTGTTCGCCAAGCAGGGACTTGCGGTTCGCCAAGCAGGGACTTACGGTTCGCCAAGCAGGGACTTACGGTTCGACAAGCACGGACTTGGCGAACAGTAAGGCCAAGAAGGGACTTACGGTTCGCCAAGCAGGGACTTACGGTTCGCCAAGCAGGGACTTACGGTTCGCCAAGCAGGGACTTACGGTTCGCCAAGCAGGGACTTACGGTTCGCCAAGCAGGGACTTACGGTTGAACAAGCAGGGACTTACGGTTCAACAAGCACGGACTTGGCGAACAGTAAGGCCAAGAAGGGACTTACTGTTCGCCAAGCAGGGACTTGCGGTTCGCCAAGCAGGGACTTACGGTTCGCCAAGCAGGGACTTACGGTTCGCCAAGCAGGGACTTACGGTTCGCCAAGCAGGGACTTACGGTTCGCCAAGCAGGGACTTACGGTTCGCCAAGCAGGGACTTACGGTTCGCCAAGCAGGGACTTACGGTTCGCCAAGCAGGGACTTACGGTTCGCCAAGCAGGGACTTACGGTTCAACAAGCACGGACTTGGCGAACAGTAAGGCCAAGAAGGGACTTACTGTTCGCCAAGCAGGGACTTGCGGTTCGCCAAGCAGGGACTTACGGTTCAACAAGCACGGACTTGGCGAACAGTAAGGCCAAGAAGGGACTTACGGTTCGCCAAGCAGGGACTTACGGTTCAACAAGCACGGACTTGGCGAACAGTAAGGCCAAGAAGGGACTTACGGTTCGCCAAGCAGGGACTTGCGGTTCGCCAAGCAGGGACTTGCGGTTCGCCAAGCAGGGACTTGCGGTTCGCCAAGCAGGGACTTGCGGTTCGCCAAGCAGGGACTTGCGGTTCGCCAAGCAGGGACTTGGCGAACAGTAAGGCCAAGCAGGGACTTACTGTTCGCCAAGCAGGGACTTGCGGTTCGCCAAGCAGGGACTTACGGTTCGCCAAGCAGGGACTTACGGTTCGACAAGCACGGACTTGGCGAACAGTAAGGCCAAGAAGGGACTTACGGTTCGCCAAGCAGGGACTTACGGTTCGCCAAGCAGGGACTTGCGGTTCGCCAAGCAGGGACTTACGGTTCGCCAAGCAGGGACTTACGGTTCGCCAAGCAGGGACTTACGGTTCGCCAAGCAGGGACTTACGGTTCAACAAGCACGGACTTGGCGAACAGTAAGGCCAAGAAGGGACTTACTGTTCGCCAAGCAGGGACTTGCGGTTCGCCAAGCAGGGACTTACGGTTCAACAAGCACGGACTTGGCGAACAGTAAGGCCAAGAAGGGACTTACGGTTCGCCAAGCAGGGACTTACGGTTCAACAAGCACGGACTTGGCGAACAGTAAGGCCAAGAAGGGACTTACGGTTCGCCAAGCAGGGACTTGCGGTTCGCCAAGCAGGGACTTGCGGTTCGCCAAGCAGGGACTTGCGGTTCGCCAAGCAGGGACTTGCGGTTCGCCAAGCAGGGACTTACGGTTCAACAAGCACGGACTTGGCGAACAGTAAGGCCAAGCAGGGACTTACTGTTCGCCAAGCAGGGACTTGCGGTTCGCCAAGCAGGGACTTACGGTTCGCCAAGCAGGGACTTACGGTTCGCCAAGCAGGGACTTACGGTTCGCCAAGCAGGGACTTACGGTTCGCCAAGCAGGGACTTACGGTTCGACAAGCAGGGACTTACGGTTCGACAAGCTAAGACTTGGCGAACAGTAAGGCCAAGAAGGGACTTACTGTTCGCCAAGCAGGGACTTGCGGTTCGCCAAGCAGGGACTTACGGTTCGCCAAGCAGGGACTTACGGTTCGCCAAGCAGGGACTTACGGTTCGCCAAGCAGGGACTTACGGTTCAACAAGCACGGACTTGGCGAACAGTAAGGCCAAGAAGGGACTTTCTGTTCGCCAAGCAGGGACTTACGGTTCGCCAAGCAGGGACTTGCGGTTCGCCAAGCAGGGACTTGCGGTTCGCCAAGCAGGGACTTGCGGTTCGCCAAGCAGGGACTTGCGGTTCGCCAAGCAGGGACTTGCGGTTCGCCAAGCAGGGACTTACGGTTCGCCAAGCAGGGACTTACGGTTCGCCAAGTAGGGACTTACGGTTCGCCAAGCAGGGAGTTACGGTTCGACAAGCAGGGAGTTACGGTTCGACAAGCACGGACTTGGCGAACAGAAAAGCCAAGAAGGGACTTACTGTTCGCCAAGCAGGGACTTGCGGTTCGCCAAGCAGGGGATTACGGTTCGCCAAGCAGGGACTTACGGTTCGCCAAGCAGGGACTTACGGTTCGCCAAGCAGGGACTTACGGTTCGCCAAGCAGGGACTTACTGTTCAACAAGCACGGACTTGGCAAACAGTAAGGCCAAGAAGGGACTTACTGTTCGCCAAGCAGGGACTTACGGTTCGCCAAGCAGGGACTTACGGTTCGCCAAGCAGGGACTTACGGTTCGCCAAGCAGGGACTTACGGTTCAACAAGCACGGACTTGGTGAACAGTAAGGCCAAGAAGGGACTTACTGTTCGCCAAGCAGGGACTTGCGGTTCGCCAAGCAGGGACTTACGGTTCGCCAAGCAGGGACTTACGGTTCGACAAGCACGGACTTGCGGTTCGCCAAGTCCGTGCTTGTTGAACCGTAAGACTTACGGTTCAACAATCACGGACTTGGCGAACAGTAAGGCCAAGAAGGGACTTACTGTTCGCCAAGCAGGGACTTGCGGTTCGCCAAGCAGGGACTTACGGTTCGCCAAGCAGGGACTTACGGTTCGACAAGCACGGACTTGGCGAACAGTAAGGCCAAGAAGGGACTTACGGTTCGCCAAGCAGGGACTTACGGTTCGCCAAGCAGGGACTTACGGTTCGCCAAGCAGGGACTTACGGTTCGCCAAGCAGGGACTTACGGTTCGCCAAGCAGGGACTTACGGTTGAACAAGCAGGGACTTACGGTTCAACAAGCACGGACTTGGCGAACAGTAAGGCCAAGAAGGGACTTACTGTTCGCCAAGCAGGGACTTGCGGTTCGCCAAGCAGGGACTTACGGTTCGCCAAGCAGGGACTTACGGTTCGCCAAGCAGGGACTTACGGTTCGCCAAGCAGGGACTTACGGTTCGCCAAGCAGGGACTTACGGTTCGCCAAGCAGGGACTTACGGTTCGCCAAGCAGGGACTTACGGTTCGCCAAGCAGGGACTTACGGTTCGCCAAGCAGGGACTTACGGTTCGCCAAGCAGGGACTTACGGTTCAACAAGCACGGACTTGGCGAACAGTAAGGCCAAGAAGGGACTTACTGTTCGCCAAGCAGGGACTTGCGGTTCGCCAAGCAGGGACTTACGGTTCAACAAGCACGGACTTGGCGAACAGTAAGGCCAAGAAGGGACTTACGGTTCGCCAAGCAGGGACTTACGGTTCAACAAGCACGGACTTGGCGAACAGTAAGGCCAAGAAGGGACTTACGGTTCGCCAAGCAGGGACTTGCGGTTCGCCAAGCAGGGACTTACGGTTCAACAAGCACGGACTTGGCGAACAGTAAGGCCAAGCAGGGACTTACTGTTCGCCAAGCAGGGACTTGCGGTTCGCCAAGCAGGGACTTACGGTTCGCCAAGCAGGGACTTACGGTTCGACAAGCACGGACTTGGCGAACAGTAAGGCCAAGAAGGGACTTACGGTTCGCCAAGCAGGGACTTACGGTTCGCCAAGCAGGGACTTGCGGTTCGCCAAGCAGGGACTTACGGTTCGCCAAGCAGGGACTTACGGTTCGCCAAGCAGGGACTTACGGTTCGCCAAGCAGGGACTTACGGTTCGCCAAGCAGGGACTTACGGTTCAACAAGCACGGACTTGGCGAACAGTAAGGCCAAGAAGGGACTTACTGTTCGCCAAGCAGGGACTTGCGGTTCGCCAAGCAGGGACTTACGGTTCAACAAGCACGGACTTGGCGAACAGTAAGGCCAAGAAGGGACTTACGGTTCGCCAAGCAGGGACTTACGGTTCAACAAGCACGGACTTGGCGAACAGTAAGGCCAAGAAGGGACTTACGGTTCGCCAAGCAGGGACTTGCGGTTCGCCAAGCAGGGACTTGCGGTTCGCCAAGCAGGGACTTGCGGTTCGCCAAGCAGGGACTTGCGGTTCGCCAAGCAGGGACTTGCGGTTCGCCAAGCAGGGACTTACGGTTCAACAAGCACGGACTTGGCGAACAGTAAGGCCAAGCAGGGACTTACTGTTCGCCAAGCAGGGACTTGCGGTTCGCCAAGCAGGGACTTACGGTTCGCCAAGCAGGGACTTACGGTTCGACAAGCACGGACTTGGCGAACAGTAAGGCCAAGAAGGGACTTACGGTTCGCCAAGCAGGGACTTACGGTTCGCCAAGCAGGGACTTGCGGTTCGCCAAGCAGGGACTTACGGTTCGCCAAGCAGGGACTTACGGTTCGCCAAGCAGGGACTTACGGTTCGCCAAGCAGGGACTTACGGTTCGCCAAGCAGGGACTTACGGTTCAACAAGCACGGACTTGGCGAACAGTAAGGCCAAGAAGGGACTTACTGTTCGCCAAGCAGGGACTTGCGGTTCGCCAAGCAGGGACTTACGGTTCGCCAAGCAGGGACTTACGGTTCGCCAAGCAGGGACTTACGGTTCGCCAAGCAGGGACTTACGGTTCGCCAAGCACGGACTTGGCGAACAGTAAGGCCAAGAAGGGACTTACTGTTCGCCAAGCAGGGACTTACGGTTCGCCAAGCAGGGACTTACGGTTCGCCAAGCAGGGACTTACGGTTCGCCAAGCAGGGACTTACGGTTCGCCAAGCAGGGACTTACGGTTCGCCAAGCAGGGACTTACGGTTCAACAAGCACGGACTTGGCGAACAGTAAGGCCAAGAAGGGACTTACTGTTCGCCAAGCAGGGACTTGCGGTTCGCCAAGCAGGGACTTACGGTTCAACAAGCACGGACTTGGCGAACAGTAAGGCCAAGAAGGGACTTACTGTTCGCCAAGCAGGGACTTGCGGTTCGCCAAGCAGGGACTTACGGTTCGCCAAGCAGGGACTTACGGTTCGACAAGCACGGACTTGGCGAACAGTAAGGCCAAGAAGGGACTTACTGTTCGCCAAGCAGGGACTTGCGGTTCGCCAAGCAGGGACTTACGGTTCGCCAAGCAGGGACTTACGGTTCGCCAAGCAGGGACTTACGGTTCGACAAGCAGGGACTTACGGTTCGCCAAGCAGGGACTTACGGTTCGACAAGCACGGACTTGGCGAACAGTAAGGCCAAGAAGGGACTTACTGTTCGCCAAGCAGGGACTTGCGGTTCGCCAAGCAGGGACTTACGGTTCGCCAAGCAGGGACTTACGGTTCGCCAAGCAGGGACTTACGGTTCGCCAAGCAGGGACTTACGGTTGAACAAGCAGGGACTTACGGTTCAACAAGCACGGACTTGGCGAACAGTAAGGCCAAGAAGGGACTTACTGTTCGCCAAGCAGGGACTTGCGGTTCGCCAAGCAGGGACTTACGGTTCGCCAAGCAGGGACTTACGGTTCGCCAAGCAGGGACTTACGGTTCGCCAAGCAGGGACTTACGGTTCGCCAAGCAGGGACTTACGGTTCGCCAAGCAGGGACTTACGGTTCGCCAAGCAGGGACTTACGGTTCGCCAAGCAGGGACTTACGGTTCGCCAAGCAGGGACTTACGGTTCAACAAGCACGGACTTGGCGAACAGTAAGGCCAAGAAGGGACTTACTGTTCGCCAAGCAGGGACTTGCGGTTCGCCAAGCAGGGACTTACGGTTCAACAAGCACGGACTTGGCGAACAGTAAGGCCAAGAAGGGACTTACGGTTCGCCAAGCAGGGACTTACGGTTCAACAAGCACGGACTTGGCGAACAGTAAGGCCAAGAAGGGACTTACGGTTCGCCAAGCAGGGACTTGCGGTTCGCCAAGCAGGGACTTGCGGTTCGCCAAGCAGGGACTTGCGGTTCGCCAAGCAGGGACTTGCGGTTCGCCAAGCAGGGACTTGCGGTTCGCCAAGCAGGGACTTACGGTTCAACAAGCACGGACTTGGCGAACAGTAAGGCCAAGCAGGGACTTACTGTTCGCCAAGCAGGGACTTGCGGTTCGCCAAGCAGGGACTTACGGTTCGCCAAGCAGGGACTTACGGTTCGACAAGCACGGACTTGGCGAACAGTAAGGCCAAGAAGGGACTTACGGTTCGCCAAGCAGGGACTTACGGTTCGCCAAGCAGGGACTTGCGGTTCGCCAAGCAGGGACTTACGGTTCGCCAAGCAGGGACTTACGGTTCGCCAAGCAGGGACTTACGGTTCGCCAAGCAGGGACTTACGGTTCAACAAGCACGGACTTGGCGAACAGTAAGGCCAAGAAGGGACTTACTGTTCGCCAAGCAGGGACTTGCGGTTCGCCAAGCAGGGACTTACGGTTCAACAAGCACGGACTTGGCGAACAGTAAGGCCAAGAAGGGACTTACGGTTCGCCAAGCAGGGACTTACGGTTCAACAAGCACGGACTTGGCGAACAGTAAGGCCAAGAAGGGACTTACGGTTCGCCAAGCAGGGACTTGCGGTTCGCCAAGCAGGGACTTGCGGTTCGCCAAGCAGGGACTTGCGGTTCGCCAAGCAGGGACTTGCGGTTCGCCAAGCAGGGACTTGCGGTTCGCCAAGCAGGGACTTACGGTTCAACAAGCACGGACTTGGCGAACAGTAAGGCCAAGCAGGGACTTACTGTTCGCCAAGCAGGGACTTGCGGTTCGCCAAGCAGGGACTTACGGTTCGCCAAGCAGGGACTTACGGTTCGACAAGCACGGACTTGGCGAACAGTAAGGCCAAGAAGGGACTTACGGTTCGCCAAGCAGGGACTTACGGTTCGCCAAGCAGGGACTTGCGGTTCGCCAAGCAGGGACTTACGGTTCGCCAAGCAGGGACTTACGGTTCGCCAAGCAGGGACTTACGGTTCGCCAAGCAGGGACTTACGGTTCAACAAGCACGGACTTGGCGAACAGTAAGGCCAAGAAGGGACTTACTGTTCGCCAAGCAGGGACTTGCGGTTCGCCAAGCAGGGACTTACGGTTCGCCAAGCAGGGACTTACGGTTCGCCAAGCAGGGACTTACGGTTCAACAAGCACGGACTTGGCGAACAGTAAGGCCAAGAAGGGACTTACTGTTCGCCAAGCAGGGACTTGCGGTTCGCCAAGCAGGGACTTACGGTTCAACAAGCACGGACTTGGCGAACAGTAAGGCCAAGAAGGGACTTACGGTTCGCCAAGCAGGGACTTACGGTTCAACAAGCACGGACTTGGCGAACAGTAAGGCCAAGAAGGGACTTACGGTTCGCCAAGCAGGGACTTGCGGTTCGCCAAGCAGGGACTTGCGGTTCGCCAAGCAGGGACTTGCGGTTCGCCAAGCAGGGACTTGCGGTTCGCCAAGCAGGGACTTACGGTTCAACAAGCACGGACTTGGCGAACAGTAAGGCCAAGCAGGGACTTACTGTTCGCCAAGCAGGGACTTGCGGTTCGCCAAGCAGGGACTTACGGTTCGCCAAGCAGGGACTTACGGTTCGCCAAGCAGGGACTTACGGTTCGCCAAGCAGGGACTTACGGTTCGCCAAGCAGGGACTTACGGTTCGACAAGCAGGGACTTACGGTTCGACAAGCTAAGACTTGGCGAACAGTAAGGCCAAGAAGGGACTTACTGTTCGCCAAGCAGGGACTTGCGGTTCGCCAAGCAGGGACTTACGGTTCGCCAAGCAGGGACTTACGGTTCGCCAAGCAGGGACTTACGGTTCGCCAAGCAGGGACTTACGGTTCAACAAGCACGGACTTGGCGAACAGTAAGGCCAAGAAGGGACTTTCTGTTCGCCAAGCAGGGACTTACGGTTCGCCAAGCAGGGACTTGCGGTTCGCCAAGCAGGGACTTGCGGTTCGCCAAGCAGGGACTTGCGGTTCGCCAAGCAGGGACTTGCGGTTCGCCAAGCAGGGACTTGCGGTTCGCCAAGCAGGGACTTGCGGTTCGCCAAGCAGGGACTTACGGTTCGCCAAGCAGGGACTTACGGTTCGCCAAGTAGGGACTTACGGTTCGCCAAGCAGGGAGTTACGGTTCGACAAGCAGGGAGTTACGGTTCGACAAGCACGGACTTGGCGAACAGAAAAGCCAAGAAGGGACTTACTGTTCGCCAAGCAGGGACTTGCGGTTCGCCAAGCAGGGACTTACGGTTCGCCAAGCAGGGACTTACGGTTCGCCAAGCAGGGACTTACGGTTCGCCAAGCAGGGACTTACGGTTCGCCAAGCAGGGACTTACGGTTCAACAAGCACGGACTTGGCAAACAGTAAGGCCAAGAAGGGACTTACTGTTCGCCAAGCAGGGACTTACGGTTCGCCAAGCAGGGACTTACGGTTCGCCAAGCAGGGACTTACGGTTCGCCAAGCAGGGACTTACGGTTCAACAAGCACGGACTTGGTGAACAGTAAGGCCAAGAAGGGACTTACTGTTCGCCAAGCAGGGACTTGCGGTTCGCCAAGCAGGGACTTACGGTTCGCCAAGCAGGGACTTACGGTTCGACAAGCACGGACTTGCGGTTCGCCAAGTCCGTGCTTGTTGAACCGTAAGACTTACGGTTCAACAATCACGGACTTGGCGAACAGTAAGGCCAAGAAGGGACTTACTGTTCGCCAAGCAGGGACTTGCGGTTCGCCAAGCAGGGACTTACGGTTCGCCAAGCAGGGACTTACGGTTCGACAAGCACGGACTTGGCGAACAGTAAGGCCAAGAAGGGACTTACGGTTCGCCAAGCAGGGACTTACGGTTCGCCAAGCAGGGACTTACGGTTCGCCAAGCAGGGACTTACGGTTCGCCAAGCAGGGACTTACGGTTCGCCAAGCAGGGACTTACGGTTGAACAAGCAGGGACTTACGGTTCAACAAGCACGGACTTGGCGAACAGTAAGGCCAAGAAGGGACTTACTGTTCGCCAAGCAGGGACTTGCGGTTCGCCAAGCAGGGACTTACGGTTCGCCAAGCAGGGACTTACGGTTCGCCAAGCAGGGACTTACGGTTCGCCAAGCAGGGACTTACGGTTCGCCAAGCAGGGACTTACGGTTCGCCAAGCAGGGACTTACGGTTCGCCAAGCAGGGACTTACGGTTCGCCAAGCAGGGACTTACGGTTCGCCAAGCAGGGACTTACGGTTCGCCAAGCAGGGACTTACGGTTCAACAAGCACGGACTTGGCGAACAGTAAGGCCAAGAAGGGACTTACTGTTCGCCAAGCAGGGACTTGCGGTTCGCCAAGCAGGGACTTACGGTTCAACAAGCACGGACTTGGCGAACAGTAAGGCCAAGAAGGGACTTACGGTTCGCCAAGCAGGGACTTACGGTTCAACAAGCACGGACTTGGCGAACAGTAAGGCCAAGAAGGGACTTACGGTTCGCCAAGCAGGGACTTGCGGTTCGCCAAGCAGGGACTTACGGTTCAACAAGCACGGACTTGGCGAACAGTAAGGCCAAGCAGGGACTTACTGTTCGCCAAGCAGGGACTTGCGGTTCGCCAAGCAGGGACTTACGGTTCGCCAAGCAGGGACTTACGGTTCGACAAGCACGGACTTGGCGAACAGTAAGGCCAAGAAGGGACTTACGGTTCGCCAAGCAGGGACTTACGGTTCGCCAAGCAGGGACTTGCGGTTCGCCAAGCAGGGACTTACGGTTCGCCAAGCAGGGACTTACGGTTCGCCAAGCAGGGACTTACGGTTCGCCAAGCAGGGACTTACGGTTCGCCAAGCAGGGACTTACGGTTCAACAAGCACGGACTTGGCGAACAGTAAGGCCAAGAAGGGACTTACTGTTCGCCAAGCAGGGACTTGCGGTTCGCCAAGCAGGGACTTACGGTTCAACAAGCACGGACTTGGCGAACAGTAAGGCCAAGAAGGGACTTACGGTTCGCCAAGCAGGGACTTACGGTTCAACAAGCACGGACTTGGCGAACAGTAAGGCCAAGAAGGGACTTACGGTTCGCCAAGCAGGGACTTGCGGTTCGCCAAGCAGGGACTTGCGGTTCGCCAAGCAGGGACTTGCGGTTCGCCAAGCAGGGACTTGCGGTTCGCCAAGCAGGGACTTGCGGTTCGCCAAGCAGGGACTTACGGTTCAACAAGCACGGACTTGGCGAACAGTAAGGCCAAGCAGGGACTTACTGTTCGCCAAGCAGGGACTTGCGGTTCGCCAAGCAGGGACTTGCGGTTCGCCAAGCAGGGACTTACGGTTCGCCAAGCAGGGACTTACGGTTCGCCAAGCAGGGACTTACGGTTCGCCAAGCAGGGACTTACGGTTCGCCAAGCACGGACTTGGCGAACAGTAAGGCCAAGAAGGGACTTACTGTTCGCCAAGCAGGGACTTACGGTTCGCCAAGCAGGGACTTACGGTTCGCCAAGCAGGGACTTACGGTTCGCCAAGCAGGGACTTACGGTTCGCCAAGCAGGGACTTACGGTTCGCCAAGCAGGGACTTACGGTTCAACAAGCACGGACTTGGCGAACAGTAAGGCCAAGAAGGGACTTACTGTTCGCCAAGCAGGGACTTGCGGTTCGCCAAGCAGGGACTTACGGTTCAACAAGCACGGACTTGGCGAACAGTAAGGCCAAGAAGGGACTTACTGTTCGCCAAGCAGGGACTTGCGGTTCGCCAAGCAGGGACTTACGGTTCGCCAAGCAGGGACTTACGGTTCGACAAGCACGGACTTGGCGAACAGTAAGGCCAAGAAGGGACTTACTGTTCGCCAAGCAGGGACTTGCGGTTCGCCAAGCAGGGACTTACGGTTCGCCAAGCAGGGACTTACGGTTCGCCAAGCAGGGACTTACGGTTCGACAAGCAGGGACTTACGGTTCGCCAAGCAGGGACTTACGGTTCGACAAGCACGGACTTGGCGAACAGTAAGGCCAAGAAGGGACTTACTGTTCGCCAAGCAGGGACTTGCGGTTCGCCAAGCAGGGACTTACGGTTCGCCAAGCAGGGACTTACGGTTCGCCAAGCAGGGACTTACGGTTCGCCAAGCAGGGACTTACGGTTGAACAAGCAGGGACTTACGGTTCAACAAGCACGGACTTGGCGAACAGTAAGGCCAAGAAGGGACTTACTGTTCGCCAAGCAGGGACTTGCGGTTCGCCAAGCAGGGACTTACGGTTCGCCAAGCAGGGACTTACGGTTCGCCAAGCAGGGACTTACGGTTCGCCAAGCAGGGACTTACGGTTCGCCAAGCAGGGACTTACGGTTCGCCAAGCAGGGACTTACGGTTCGCCAAGCAGGGACTTACGGTTCGCCAAGCAGGGACTTACGGTTCGCCAAGCAGGGACTTACGGTTCGCCAAGCAGGGACTTACGGTTCAACAAGCACGGACTTGGCGAACAGTAAGGCCAAGAAGGGACTTACTGTTCGCCAAGCAGGGACTTGCGGTTCGCCAAGCAGGGACTTACGGTTCAACAAGCACGGACTTGGCGAACAGTAAGGCCAAGAAGGGACTTACGGTTCGCCAAGCAGGGACTTACGGTTCAACAAGCACGGACTTGGCGAACAGTAAGGCCAAGAAGGGACTTACGGTTCGCCAAGCAGGGACTTGCGGTTCGCCAAGCAGGGACTTGCGGTTCGCCAAGCAGGGACTTGCGGTTCGCCAAGCAGGGACTTGCGGTTCGCCAAGCAGGGACTTGCGGTTCGCCAAGCAGGGACTTACGGTTCAACAAGCACGGACTTGGCGAACAGTAAGGCCAAGCAGGGACTTACTGTTCGCCAAGCAGGGACTTGCGGTTCGCCAAGCAGGGACTTACGGTTCGCCAAGCAGGGACTTACGGTTCGACAAGCACGGACTTGGCGAACAGTAAGGCCAAGAAGGGACTTACGGTTCGCCAAGCAGGGACTTACGGTTCGCCAAGCAGGGACTTGCGGTTCGCCAAGCAGGGACTTACGGTTCGCCAAGCAGGGACTTACGGTTCGCCAAGCAGGGACTTACGGTTCGCCAAGCAGGGACTTACGGTTCAACAAGCACGGACTTGGCGAACAGTAAGGCCAAGAAGGGACTTACTGTTCGCCAAGCAGGGACTTGCGGTTCGCCAAGCAGGGACTTACGGTTCAACAAGCACGGACTTGGCGAACAGTAAGGCCAAGAAGGGACTTACGGTTCGCCAAGCAGGGACTTACGGTTCAACAAGCACGGACTTGGCGAACAGTAAGGCCAAGAAGGGACTTACGGTTCGCCAAGCAGGGACTTGCGGTTCGCCAAGCAGGGACTTGCGGTTCGCCAAGCAGGGACTTGCGGTTCGCCAAGCAGGGACTTGCGGTTCGCCAAGCAGGGACTTACGGTTCAACAAGCACGGACTTGGCGAACAGTAAGGCCAAGCAGGGACTTACTGTTCGCCAAGCAGGGACTTGCGGTTCGCCAAGCAGGGACTTACGGTTCGCCAAGCAGGGACTTACGGTTCGACAAGCACGGACTTGGCGAACAGTAAGGCCAAGAAGGGACTTACGGTTCGCCAAGCAGGGACTTACGGTTCGCCAAGCAGGGACTTGCGGTTCGCCAAGCAGGGACTTACGGTTCGCCAAGCAGGGACTTACGGTTCGCCAAGCAGGGACTTACGGTTCGCCAAGCAGGGACTTACGGTTCAACAAGCACGGACTTGGCGAACAGTAAGGCCAAGAAGGGACTTACTGTTCGCCAAGCAGGGACTTGCGGTTCGCCAAGCAGGGACTTACGGTTCGCCAAGCAGGGACTTACGGTTCGCCAAGCAGGGACTTACGGTTCGCCAAGCAGGGACTTACGGTTCGCCAAGCACGGACTTGGCGAACAGTAAGGCCAAGAAGGGACTTACTGTTCGCCAAGCAGGGACTTACGGTTCGCCAAGCAGGGACTTACGGTTCGCCAAGCAGGGACTTACGGTTTGCCAAGCAGGGACTTACGGTTCGCCAAGCAGGGACTTACGGTTCGCCAAGCAGGGACTTACGGTTCAACAAGCACGGACTTGGCGAACAGTAAGGCCAAGAAGGGACTTACTGTTCGCCAAGCAGGGACTTGCGGTTCGCCAAGCAGGGACTTACGGTTCAACAAGCACGGACTTGGCGAACAGTAAGGCCAAGAAGGGACTTACTGTTCGCCAAGCAGGGACTTGCGGTTCGCCAAGCAGGGACTTACGGTTCGCCAAGCAGGGACTTACGGTTCGACAAGCACGGACTTGGCGAACAGTAAGGCCAAGAAGGGACTTACTGTTCGCCAAGCAGGGACTTGCGGTTCGCCAAGCAGGGACTTACGGTTCGCCAAGCAGGGACTTACGGTTCGCCAAGCAGGGACTTACGGTTCGACAAGCACGGACTTGGCGAACAGTAAGGCCAAGAAGGGACTTACGGTTCGCCAAGCAGGGACTTGCGGTTCGCCAAGCAGGGACTTGCGGTTCGCCAAGCAGGGACTTGCGGTTCGCCAAGCAGGGACTTGCGGTTCGCCAAGCAGGGACTTACGGTTCGCCAAGCAGGGACTTACGGTTCGCCAAGCAGGGACTTACGGTTCGCCAAGCAGGGACTTACGGTTCGCCAAGCAGGGACTTACGGTTCGTCAAGCAGGGACTTACGGTTCAACAAGCACGGACTTGGCGAACAGTAAGGCCAAGAAGGGACTTACTGTTCGCCAAGCAGGGACTTGCGGTTCGCCAAGCAGGGACTTACTGTTCGCCAAGCAGGGACTTACGGTTCGCCAAGCAGGGACTTACGGTTCGCCAAGCAGGGACTTACGGTTCGCCAAGCAGGGACTTACGGTTCGCCAAGCAGGGACTTACGGTTCGCCAAGCAGGGACTTACGGTTCGCCAAGCAGGGACTTACGGTTCAACAAGCACGGACTTGGCGAACAGTAAGGCCAAGAAGGGACTTACTGTTCGCCAAGCAGGGACTTGCGGTTCGCCAAGCAGGGACTTACGGTTCGCCAAGCAGGGACTTACGGTTCGCCAAGCAGGGACTTACGGTTCGCCAAGCAGGGACTTACGGTTCAACAAGCACGGACTTGGCGAACAGTAAGGCCAAGAAGGGACTTACTGTTCGCCAAGCAGGGACTTACAGTTCGCCAAGCAGGGACTTGCGGTTCGCCAAGCAGGGACTTACGGTTCGCCAAGCAGGGACTTACGGTTCGCCAAGCAGGGACTTACGGTTCGACAAGCACGGACTTGGCGAACAGTAAGGCCAAGAAGGGACTTACGGTTCGCCAAGCAGGGACTTACGGTTCGCCAAGCAGGGACTTGCGGTTCGCCAAGCAGGGACTTGCGGTTCGCCAAGCAGGGACTTACGGTTCGCCAAGCAGGGACTTACGGTTCGCCAAGCAGGGACTTACGGTTCGCCAAGCAGGGACTTGCGGTTCGCCAAGCAGGGACTTACGGTTCGCCAAGCAGGGACTTACGGTTCGCCAAGCAGGGACTTACGGTTCGACAAGCACGGACTTGGCGAACAGTAAGGCCAAGAAGGGACTTACGGTTCGCCAAGCAGGGACTTACGGTTCGCCAAGCAGGGACTTACGGTTCGCCAAGCAGGGACTTACGGTTCGCCAAGCAGGGACTTACGGTTCGCCAAGCAGGGACTTACGGTTCAACAAGCAGGGACTTACGGTTCAACAACCACGGACTTGGCGAACAGTAAGGCCAAGAAGGGACTTACTGTTCGCCAAGCAGGGACTTGCGGTTCGCCAAGCAGGGACTTGCGGTTCGCCAAGCAGGGACTTGCGGTTCGCCAAGCAGGGACTTGCGGTTCGCCAAGCAGGGACTTGCGGTTCGCCAAGCAGGGACTTACGGTTCGCCAAGCAGGGACTTACGGTTCGCCAAGCAGGGACTTACGGTTCGCCAAGCAGGGACTTACGGTTCAACAAGCAGGGACTTACGGTTCAACAAGCACGGACTTGGCGAACAGTAAGGCCAAGAAGGGACTTACTGTTCGCCAAGCAGGGACTTGCGGTTCGCCAAGCAGGGACTTACTGTTCGCCAAGCAGGGACTTACGGTTCGCCAAGCAGGGACTTACGGTTCGCCAAGCAGGGACTTACGGTTCGCCAAGCAGGGACTTACGGTTCACCAAGCAGGGACTTACGGTTCGCCAAGCAGGGACTTATGGTTCAACAAGCACGGACTTGGCGAACAGTAAGGCCAAGAAGGGACTTACTGTTCGCCAAGCAGGGACTTGCGGTTCGCCAAGCAGGGACTTACGGTTCGCCAAGCAGGGACTTACGGTTCGCCAAGCAGGGACTTACGGTTCGCCAAGCAGGGACTTACGGTTCAACAAGCACGGACTTGGCGAACAGTAAGGCCAAGAAGGGACTTACTGTTCGCCAAGCAGGGACTTGCGGTTCGCCAAGCAGGGACTTACTGTTCGCCAAGCAGGGACTTACGGTTCGCCAAGCAGGGACTTACGGTTCGCCAAGCAGGGACTTACGGTTCGCCAAGCAGGGACTTACGGTTCGCCAAGCAGGGACTTACGGTTCGCCAAGCAGGGACTTACGGTTCAACAAGCACGGACTTGGCGAACAGTAAGGCCAAGAAGGGACTTACTGTTCGCCAAGCAGGGACTTGCGGTTCGCCAAGCAGGGACTTACGGTTCGCCAAGCAGGGACTTACGGTTCGCCAAGCAGGGACTTACGGTTCGCCAAGCAGGGACTTACGGTTCAACAAGCACGGACTTGGCGAACAGTAAGGCCAAGAAGGGACTTACTGTTCGCCAAGCAGGGACTTACAGTTCGCCAAGCAGGGACTTGCGGTTCGCCAAGCAGGGACTTACGGTTCGCCAAGCAGGGACTTACGGTTCGCCAAGCAGGGACTTACGGTTCGACAAGCACGGACTTGGCGAACAGTAAGGCCAAGAAGGGACTTACGGTTCGCCAAGCAGGGACTTACGGTTCGCCAAGCAGGGACTTGCGGTTCGCCAAGCAGGGACTTGCGGTTCGCCAAGCAGGGACTTACGGTTCGCCAAGCAGGGACTTACGGTTCGCCAAGCAGGGACTTACGGTTCGCCAAGCAGGGACTTGCGGTTCGCCAAGCAGGGACTTACGGTTCGCCAAGCAGGGACTTACGGTTCGCCAAGCAGGGACTTACGGTTCGACAAGCACGGACTTGGCGAACAGTAAGGCCAAGAAGGGACTTACGGTTCGCCAAGCAGGGACTTACGGTTCGCCAAGCAGGGACTTACGGTTCGCCAAGCAGGGACTTGCGGTTCGCCAAGCAGGGACTTCCGTTTCGTCAAGCAGGGACTTACGGTTCGCCAAGCAGGGACTTACGGTTCGCCAAGCAGGGACTTACGGTTCGCCAAGCAGGGACTTACGGTTCGTCAAGCAGGGACTTACGGTTCAACAAGCACGGACTTGGCGAACAGTAAGGCCAAGAAGGGACTTACTGTTCGCCAAGCAGGGACTTGCGGTTCGCCAAGCAGGGACTTACTGTTCGCCAAGCAGGGACTTACGGTTCGCCAAGCAGGGACTTACGGTTCGCCAAGCAGGGACTTACGGTTCGCCAAGCAGGGACTTACGGTTCGCCAAGCAGGGACTTACGGTTCAACAAGCACGGACTTGGCGAACAGTAAGGCCAAGAAGGGACTTACTGTTCGCCAAGCAGGGACTTACGGTTCGCCAAGCAGGGACTTGCGGTTCGCCAAGCAGGGACTTGCGGTTCGCCAAGCAGGGACTTGCGGTTCGCCAAGCAGGGACTTGCGGTTCGCCAAGCAGGGACTTGCGGTTCGCCAAGCAGGGACTTATGGTTCGCCAAGCAGGGACTTACGGTTCGCCAAGTAGGGACTTACGGTTCGCCAAGCAGGGAGTTACGGTTCGACAAGTAGGGAGTTACGGTTCGACAAGCACGGACTTGGCGAACAGAAAAGCCAAGAAGGGACTTACTGTTCGCCAAGCAGGGACTTGCGGTTCGCTAAGCAGGGACTTACGGTTCGCCAAGCAGGGACTTACGGTTCGCCAAGCAGGGACTTACGGTTCGCCAAGCAGGGACTTACGGTTCGCCAAGCAGGGACTTACGGTTCAACAAGCACGGACTTGGCAAACAGTAAGGCCAAGAAGGGACTTACTGTTCGCCAAGCAGGGACTTGCGGTTCGCCAAGCAGGGACTTACGGTTCGCCAAGCAGGGACTTACGGTTCGCCAAGCAGGGACTTACGGTTCGCCAAGCAGGGACTTACGGTTCGCCAAGCAGGGACTTACGGTTCAACAAGCACGGACTTGGTGAACAGTAAGGCCAAGAAGGGACTTACTGTTCGCCAAGCAGGGACTTGCGGTTCGCCAAGCAGGGACTTACGGTTCAACAAGCACGGACTTGGCGAACAGTAAGGCCAAGAAGGGACTTACTGTTCGCCAAGCAGGGACTTGCGGTTCGCCAAGCAGGGACTTACGGTTCGCCAAGCAGGGACTTACGGTTCGACAAGCACGGACTTGGCGAACCGTAAGGCCAAGAAGGGACTTACGGTTCGCCAAGCAGGGACTTACGGTTCGCCAAGCAGGGACTTACGGTTCGCCAAGCAGGGACTTACGGTTCGCCAAGCAGGGACTTACGGTTCGCCAAGCAGGGACTTACGGTTCAACAAGCAGGGACTTACGGTTCAACAACCACGGACTTGGCGAACAGTAAGGCCAAGAAGGGACTTACTGTTCGCCAAGCAGGGACTTACGGTTCGCCAAGCAGGGACTTGCGGTTCGCCAAGCAGGGACTTGCGGTTCGCCAAGCAGGGACTTACGGTTCGCCAAGCAGGGACTTACGGTTCGCCAAGCAGGGACTTACGGTTCGCCAAGCAGGGACTTACGGTTCGCCAAGCAGGGACTTACGGTTCGTCAAGCAGGGACTTACGGTTCAACAAGCACGGACTTGGCGAACAGTAAGGCCAAGAAGGGACTTACTGTTCGCCAAGCAGGGACTTGCGGTTCGCCAAGCAGGGACTTACTGTTCGCCAAGCAGGGACTTACGGTTCGCCAAGCAGGGACTTACGGTTCGCCAAGCAGGGACTTACGGTTCGCCAAGCAGGGACTTACGGTTCGCCAAGCAGGGACTTACGGTTCACCAAGCAGGGACTTACGGTTCGCCAAGCAGGGACTTACGGTTCAACAAGCACGGACTTGGCGAACAGTAAGGCCAAGAAGGGACTTACTGTTCGCCAAGCAGGGACTTGCGGTTCGCCAAGCAGGGACTTACGGTTCGCCAAGCAGGGACTTACGGTTCGCCAAGCAGGGACTTACGGTTCGCCAAGCAGGGACTTACGGTTCAACAAGCACGGACTTGGCGAACAGTAAGGCCAAGAAGGGACTTACTGTTCGCCAAGCAGGGACTTACAGTTCGCCAAGCAGGGACTTGCGGTTCGCCAAGCAGGGACTTGCGGTTCGCCAAGCAGGGACTTACGGTTCGACAAGCACGGACTTGCGGTTCGCCAAGTCCGTGCTTGTTGAACCGTAAGACTTACGGTTCAACAAGCACGGACTTGGCGAACAGTAAGGCCAAGAAGGGACTTACTGTTCGCCAAGCAGGGACTTGCGGTTCGCCAAGCAGGGACTTACGGTTCGCCAAGCAGGGACTTACGGTTCGACAAGCATGGACTTGGCGAACAGTAAGGCCAAGAAGGGACTTACGGTTCGCCAAGCAGGGACTTACGGTTCGCCAAGCAGGGACTTACGGTTCGCCAAGCAGGGACTTACGGTTCGCCAAGCAGGGACTTACGGTTCGCCAAGCAGGGACTTACGGTTGAACAAGCAGGGACTTACGGTTCAACAAGCACGGACTTGGCGAACAGTAAGGCCAAGAAGGGACTTACTGTTCGCCAAGCAGGGACTTGCGGTTCGCCAAGCAGGGACTTACGGTTCGCCAAGCAGGGACTTACGGTTCGCCAAGCAGGGACTTACGGTTCGCCAAGCAGGGACTTACGGTTCGCCAAGCAGGGACTTACGGTTCGCCAAGCAGGGACTTACGGTTCGCCAAGCAGGGACTTACGGTTCGCCAAGCAGGGACTTACGGTTCGCCAAGCAGGGACTTACGGTTCGCCAAGCAGGGACTTACGGTTCAACAAGCACGGACTTGGCGAACAGTAAGGCCAAGAAGGGACTTACTGTTCGCCAAGCAGGGACTTGCGGTTCGCCAAGCAGGGACTTACGGTTCAACAAGCACGGACTTGGCGAACAGTAAGGCCAAGAAGGGACTTACGGTTCGCCAAGCAGGGACTTACGGTTCAACAAGCACGGACTTGGCGAACAGTAAGGCCAAGAAGGGACTTACGGTTCGCCAAGCAGGGACTTGCGGTTCGCCAAGCAGGGACTTGCGGTTCGCCAAGCAGGGACTTGCGGTTCGCCAAGCAGGGACTTATGGTTCGCCAAGCAGGGACTTACGGTTCGCCAAGTAGGGACTTACGGTTCGCCAAGCAGGGAGTTACGGTTCGACAAGTAGGGAGTTACGGTTCGCCAAGCAGGGACTTGCGGTTCGCCAAGCAGGGACTTGCGGTTCGCCAAGCAGGGACTTACGGTTCGACAAGCACGGACTTGCGGTTCGCCAAGTCCGTGCTTGTTGAACCGTAAGACTTACGGTTCAACAAGCACGGACTTGGCGAACAGTAAGGCCAAGAAGGGACTTACTGTTCGCCAAGCAGGGACTTGCGGTTCGCCAAGCAGGGACTTACGGTTCGCCAAGCAGGGACTTACGGTTCGACAAGCATGGACTTGGCGAACAGTAAGGCCAAGAAGGGACTTACGGTTCGCCAAGCAGGGACTTACGGTTCGCCAAGCAGGGACTTACGGTTCGCCAAGCAGGGACTTACGGTTCGCCAAGCAGGGACTTACGGTTCGCCAAGCAGGGACTTACGGTTGAACAAGCAGGGACTTACGGTTCAACAAGCACGGACTTGGCGAACAGTAAGGCCAAGAAGGGACTTACTGTTCGCCAAGCAGGGACTTGCGGTTCGCCAAGCAGGGACTTACGGTTCGCCAAGCAGGGACTTACGGTTCGCCAAGCAGGGACTTACGGTTCGCCAAGCAGGGACTTACGGTTCGCCAAGCAGGGACTTACGGTTCGCCAAGCAGGGACTTACGGTTCGCCAAGCAGGGACTTACGGTTCGCCAAGCAGGGACTTACGGTTCGCCAAGCAGGGACTTACGGTTCAACAAGCACGGACTTGGCGAACAGTAAGGCCAAGAAGGGACTTACTGTTCGCCAAGCAGGGACTTGCGGTTCGCCAAGCAGGGACTTACGGTTCAACAAGCACGGACTTGGCGAACAGTAAGGCCAAGAAGGGACTTACGGTTCGCCAAGCAGGGACTTACGGTTCAACAAGCACGGACTTGGCGAACAGTAAGGCCAAGAAGGGACTTACGGTTCGCCAAGCAGGGACTTGCGGTTCGCCAAGCAGGGACTTGCGGTTCGCCAAGCAGGGACTTGCGGTTCGCCAAGCAGGGACTTGCGGTTCGCCAAGCAGGGACTTACGGTTCAACAAGCACGGACTTGGCGAACAGTAAGGCCAAGCAGGGACTTACTGTTCGCCAAGCAGGGACTTGCGGTTCGCCAAGCAGGGACTTACGGTTCGCCAAGCAGGGACTTACGGTTCGACAAGCACGGACTTGGCGAACAGTAAGGCCAAGAAGGGACTTACGGTTCGCCAAGCAGGGACTTACGGTTCGCCAAGCAGGGACTTGCGGTTCGCCAAGCAGGGACTTACGGTTCGCCAAGCAGGGACTTACGGTTCGCCAAGCAGGGACTTACGGTTCGCCAAGCAGGGACTTACGGTTCGCCAAGCAGGGACTTACGGTTCAACAAGCACGGACTTGGCGAACAGTAAGGCCAAGAAGGGACTTACTGTTCGCCAAGCAGGGACTTGCGGTTCGCCAAGCAGGGACTTACGGTTCAACAAGCACGGACTTGGCGAACAGTAAGGCCAAGAAGGGACTTACGGTTCGCCAAGCAGGGACTTACGGTTCAACAAGCACGGACTTGGCGAACAGTAAGGCCAAGAAGGGACTTACGGTTCGCCAAGCAGGGACTTGCGGTTCGCCAAGCAGGGACTTGCGGTTCGCCAAGCAGGGACTTGCGGTTCGCCAAGCAGGGACTTGCGGTTCGCCAAGCAGGGACTTGCGGTTCGCCAAGCAGGGACTTACGGTTCAACAAGCACGGACTTGGCGAACAGTAAGGCCAAGCAGGGACTTACTGTTCGCCAAGCTGGGACTTGCGGTTCGCCAAGCAGGGACTTACGGTTCGCCAAGCAGGGACTTACGGTTCGCCAAGCAGGGACTTACGGTTCGCCAAGCAGGGACTTACGGTTCGCCAAGCAGGGACTTACGGTTCGCCAAGCAGGGACTTACGGTTCGACAAGCTAAGACTTGGCGAACAGTAAGGCCAAGAAGGGACTTACTGTTCGCCAAGCAGGGACTTGCGGTTCGCCAAGCAGGGACTTACGGTTCGCCAAGCAGGGACTTACGGTTCGCCAAGCAGGGACTTACGGTTCGCCAAGCAGGGACTTACGGTTCAACAAGCACGGACTTGGCGAACAGTAAGGCCAAGAAGGGACTTACTGTTCGCCAAGCAGGGACTTACGGTTCGCCAAGCAGGGACTTGCGGTTCGCCAAGCAGGGACTTGCGGTTCGCCAAGCAGGGACTTGCGGTTCGCCAAGCAGGGACTTGCGGTTCGCCAAGCAGGGACTTGCGGTTCGCCAAGCAGGGACTTACGGTTCGCCAAGCAGGGACTTACGGTTCGCCAAGTAGGGACTTACGGTTCGCCAAGCAGGGAGTTACGGTTCGACAAGCAGGGAGTTACGGTTCGACAAGCACGGACTTGGCGAACAGAAAGGCCAAGCAGGGACTTACTGTTCGCCAAGCAGGGACTTGCGGTTCGCCAAGCAGGGACTTACGGTTCGCCAAGCAGGGACTTACGGTTCGCCAAGCAGGGACTTACGGTTCGCCAAGCAGGGACTTACGGTTCGCCAAGCAGGGACTTACGGTTCAACAAGCACGGACTTGGCAAACAGTAAGGCCAAGAAGGGACTTACTGTTCGCCAAGCAGGGACTTGCGGTTCGCCAAGCAGGGACTTACGGTTCGCCAAGCAGGGACTTACGGTTCGCCAAGCAGGGACTTACGGTTCGCCAAGCAGGGACTTACGGTTCGCCAAGCAGGGACTTACGGTTCGCCAAGCAGGGACTTACGGTTCGCCAAGCAGGGACTTACGGTTCAACAAGCACGGACTTGGTGAACAGTAAGGCCAAGAAGGGACTTACTGTTCGCCAAGCAGGGACTTGCGGTTCGCCAAGCAGGGACTTACGGTTCAACAAGCACGGACTTGGCGAACAGTAAGGCCAAGAAGGGACTTACTGTTCGCCAAGCAGGGACTTGCGGTTCGCCAAGCAGGGACTTACGGTTCGCCAAGCAGGGACTTACGGTTCGACAAGCACGGACTTGCGGTTCGCCAAGTCCGTGCTTGTTGAACCGTAAGACTTACGGTTCAACAAGCACGGACTTGGCGAACAGTAAGGCCAAGAAGGGACTTACTGTTCGCCAAGCAGGGACTTGCGGTTCGCCAAGCAGGGACTTACGGTTCGCCAAGCAGGGACTTACTGTTCGCCAAGCAGGGACTTGCGGTTCGCCAAGCAGGGACTTACGGTTCGCCAAGCAGGGACTTACGGTTCGACAAGCACGGACTTGGCGAACAGTAAGGCCAAGAAGGGACTTACTGTTCGCCAAGCAGGGACTTGCGGTTCGCCAAGCAGGGACTTACGGTTCAACAAGCACGGACTTGGCGAACAGTAAGGCCAAGAAGGGACTTACGGTTCGCCAAGCAGGGACTTACGGTTCAACAAGCACGGACTTGGCGAACAGTAAGGCCAAGAAGGGACTTACGGTTCGCCAAGCAGGGACTTGCGGTTCGCCAAGCAGGGACTTGCGGTTCGCCAAGCAGGGACTTGCGGTTCGCCAAGCAGGGACTTGCGGTTCGCCAAGCAGGGACTTACGGTTCAACAAGCACGGACTTGGCGAACAGTAAGGCCAAGCAGGGACTTACTGTTCGCCAAGCAGGGACTTGCGGTTCGCCAAGCAGGGACTTACGGTTCGCCAAGCAGGGACTTACGGTTCGACAAGCACGGACTTGGCGAACAGTAAGGCCAAGAAGGGACTTACGGTTCGCCAAGCAGGGACTTACGGTTCGCCAAGCAGGGACTTGCGGTTCGCCAAGCAGGGACTTACGGTTCGCCAAGCAGGGACTTACGGTTCGCCAAGCAGGGACTTACGGTTCGCCAAGCAGGGACTTACGGTTCGCCAAGCAGGGACTTACGGTTCAACAAGCAGGGACTTACGGTTCAACAACCACGGACTTGGCGAACAGTAAGGCCAAGAAGGGACTTACTGTTCGCCAAGCAGGGACTTACGGTTCGCCAAGCAGGGACTTGCGGTTCGCCAAGCAGGGACTTGCGGTTCGCCAAGCAGGGACTTACGGTTCGCCAAGCAGGGACTTACGGTTCGCCAAGCAGGGACTTACGGTTCGCCAAGCAGGGACTTACGGTTCGCCAAGCAGGGACTTACGGTTCGTCAAGCAGGGACTTACGGTTCAACAAGCACGGACTTGGCGAACAGTAAGGCCAAGAAGGGACTTACTGTTCGCCAAGCAGGGACTTGCGGTTCGCCAAGCAGGGACTTACTGTTCGCCAAGCAGGGACTTACGGTTCGCCAAGCAGGGACTTACGGTTCGCCAAGCAGGGACTTACGGTTCGCCAAGCAGGGACTTACGGTTCGCCAAGCAGGGACTTACGGTTCGCCAAGCAGGGACTTACGGTTCGCCAAGCAGGGACTTACGGTTCGCCAAGCAGGGACTTACGGTTCGCCAAGCAGGGACTTACGGTTCAACAAGCACGGACTTGGTGAACAGTAAGGCCAAGAAGGGACTTACTGTTCGCCAAGCAGGGACTTGCGGTTCGCCAAGCAGGGACTTACGGTTCAACAAGCACGGACTTGGCGAACAGTAAGGCCAAGAAGGGACTTACTGTTCGCCAAGCAGGGACTTGCGGTTCGCCAAGCAGGGACTTACGGTTCGCCAAGCAGGGACTTACGGTTCGACAAGCACGGACTTGCGGTTCGCCAAGTCCGTGCTTGTTGAACCGTAAGACTTACGGTTCAACAAGCACGGACTTGGCGAACAGTAAGGCCAAGAAGGGACTTACTGTTCGCCAAGCAGGGACTTGCGGTTCGCCAAGCAGGGACTTACGGTTCGCCAAGCAGGGACTTACTGTTCGCCAAGCAGGGACTTGCGGTTCGCCAAGCAGGGACTTACGGTTCGCCAAGCAGGGACTTACGGTTCGACAAGCACGGACTTGGCGAACAGTAAGGCCAAGAAGGGACTTACTGTTCGCCAAGCAGGGACTTGCGGTTCGCCAAGCAGGGACTTACGGTTCAACAAGCACGGACTTGGCGAACAGTAAGGCCAAGAAGGGACTTACGGTTCGCCAAGCAGGGACTTACGGTTCAACAAGCACGGACTTGGCGAACAGTAAGGCCAAGAAGGGACTTACGGTTCGCCAAGCAGGGACTTGCGGTTCGCCAAGCAGGGACTTGCGGTTCGCCAAGCAGGGACTTGCGGTTCGCCAAGCAGGGACTTGCGGTTCGCCAAGCAGGGACTTACGGTTCAACAAGCACGGACTTGGCGAACAGTAAGGCCAAGCAGGGACTTACTGTTCGCCAAGCAGGGACTTGCGGTTCGCCAAGCAGGGACTTACGGTTCGCCAAGCAGGGACTTACGGTTCGACAAGCACGGACTTGGCGAACAGTAAGGCCAAGAAGGGACTTACGGTTCGCCAAGCAGGGACTTACGGTTCGCCAAGCAGGGACTTGCGGTTCGCCAAGCAGGGACTTACGGTTCGCCAAGCAGGGACTTACGGTTCGCCAAGCAGGGACTTACGGTTCGCCAAGCAGGGACTTACGGTTCGCCAAGCAGGGACTTACGGTTCAACAAGCAGGGACTTACGGTTCAACAACCACGGACTTGGCGAACAGTAAGGCCAAGAAGGGACTTACTGTTCGCCAAGCAGGGACTTACGGTTCGCCAAGCAGGGACTTACGGTTCGCCAAGCAGGGACTTACGGTTCGCCAAGCAGGGACTTACGGTTCGCCAAGCAGGGACTTACGGTTCGTCAAGCAGGGACTTACGGTTCAACAAGCACGGACTTGGCGAACAGTAAGGCCAAGAAGGGACTTACTGTTCGCCAAGCAGGGACTTGCGGTTCGCCAAGCAGGGACTTACTGTTCGCCAAGCAGGGACTTACGGTTCGCCAAGCAGGGACTTACGGTTCGCCAAGCAGGGACTTACGGTTCGCCAAGCAGGGACTTACGGTTCGCCAAGCAGGGACTTACGGTTCGCCAAGCAGGGACTTACGGTTCGCCAAGCAGGGACTTACGGTTCAACAAGCACGGACTTGGCGAACAGTAAGGCCAAGAAGGGACTTACTGTTCGCCAAGCAGGGACTTGCGGTTCGCCAAGCAGGGACTTACGGTTCGCCAAGCAGGGACTTACGGTTCGCCAAGCAGGGACTTACGGTTCGCCAAGCAGGGACTTACGGTTCAACAAGCACGGACTTGGCGAACAGTAAGGCCAAGAAGGGACTTACTGTTCGCCAAGCAGGGACTTACAGTTCGCCAAGCAGGGACTTGCGGTTCGCCAAGCAGGGACTTGCGGTTCGCCAAGCAGGGACTTACGGTTCGACAAGCACGGACTTGCGGTTCGCCAAGTCCGTGCTTGTTGAACCGTAAGACTTACGGTTCAACAAGCACGGACTTGGCGAACAGTAAGGCCAAGAAGGGACTTACTGTTCGCCAAGCAGGGACTTGCGGTTCGCCAAGCAGGGACTTACGGTTCGCCAAGCAGGGACTTACGGTTCGACAAGCATGGACTTGGCGAACAGTAAGGCCAAGAAGGGACTTACGGTTCGCCAAGCAGGGACTTACGGTTCGCCAAGCAGGGACTTACGGTTCGCCAAGCAGGGACTTACGGTTCGCCAAGCAGGGACTTACGGTTCGCCAAGCAGGGACTTACGGTTGAACAAGCAGGGACTTACGGTTCAACAAGCACGGACTTGGCGAACAGTAAGGCCAAGAAGGGACTTACTGTTCGCCAAGCAGGGACTTGCGGTTCGCCAAGCAGGGACTTGCGGTTCGCCAAGCAGGGACTTGCGGTTCGCCAAGCAGGGACTTACGGTTCGCCAAGCAGGGACTTACGGTTCGCCAAGCAGGGACTTACGGTTCGCCAAGCAGGGACTTACGTTTCGCCAAGCAGGGACTTACGGTTCGCCAAGCAGGGACTTACGGTTCGCCAAGCAGGGACTTACGGTTCGCCAAGCAGGGACTTACGGTTCGCCAAGCAGGGACTTACGGTTCAACAAGCACGGACTTGGCGAACAGTAAGGCCAAGAAGGGACTTACTGTTCGCCAAGCAGGGACTTGCGGTTCGCCAAGCAGGGACTTACGGTTCAACAAGCACGGACTTGGCGAACAGTAAGGCCAAGAAGGGACTTACGGTTCGCCAAGCAGGGACTTACGGTTCAACAGGCACGGACTTGGCGAACAGTAAGGCCAAGAAGGGACTTACGGTTCGCCAAGCAGGGACTTGCGGTTCGCCAAGCAGGGACTTGCGGTTCGCCAAGCAGGGACTTGCGGTTCGCCAAGCAGGGACTTGCGGTTCGCCAAGCAGGGACTTGCGGTTCGCCAAGCAGGGACTTACGGTTCAACAAGCACGGACTTGGCGAACAGTAAGGCCAAGCAGGGACTTACTGTTCGCCAAGCAGGGACTTGCGGTTCGCCAAGCAGGGACTTACGGTTCGCCAAGCAGGGACTTACGGTTCGACAAGCACGGACTTGGCGAACAGTAAGGCCAAGAAGGGACTTACGGTTCGCCAAGCAGGGACTTACGGTTCGCCAAGCAGGGACTTGCGGTTCGCCAAGCAGGGACTTACGGTTCGCCAAGCAGGGACTTACGGTTCGCCAAGCAGGGACTTACGGTTCGCCAAGCAGGGACTTACGGTTCGCCAAGCAGGGACTTACGGTTCAACAAGCACGGACTTGGCGAACAGTAAGGCCAAGAAGGGACTTACTGTTCGCCAAGCAGGGACTTGCGGTTCGCCAAGCAGGGACTTACGGTTCAACAAGCACGGACTTGGCGAACAGTAAGGCCAAGAAGGGACTTACGGTTCGCCAAGCAGGGACTTACGGTTCAACAAGCACGGACTTGGCGAACAGTAAGGCCAAGAAGGGACTTACGGTTCGCCAAGCAGGGACTTGCGGTTCGCCAAGCAGGGACTTGCGGTTCGCCAAGCAGGGACTTGCGGTTCGCCAAGCAGGGACTTGCGGTTCGCCAAGCAGGGACTTGCGGTTCGCCAAGCAGGGACTTACGGTTCAACAAGCACGGACTTGGCGAACAGTAAGGCCAAGCAGGGACTTACTGTTCGCCAAGCAGGGACTTGCGGTTCGCCAAGCAGGGACTTACGGTTCGCCAAGCAGGGACTTACGGTTCGCCAAGCAGGGACTTACGGTTCGCCAAGCAGGGACTTACGGTTCGCCAAGCAGGGACTTACGGTTCGACAAGCAGGGACTTACGGTTCGACAAGCTAAGACTTGGCGAACAGTAAGGCCAAGAAGGGACTTACTGTTCGCCAAGCAGGGACTTGCGGTTCGCCAAGCAGGGACTTACGGTTCGCCAAGCAGGGACTTACGGTTCGCCAAGCAGGGACTTACGGTTCGCCAAGCAGGGACTTACGGTTCAACAAGCACGGACTTGGCGAACAGTAAGGCCAAGAAGGGACTTACTGTTCGCCAAGCAGGGACTTACGGTTCGCCAAGCAGGGACTTGCGGTTCGCCAAGCAGGGACTTGCGGTTCGCCAAGCAGGGACTTGCGGTTCGCCAAGCAGGGACTTGCGGTTCGCCAAGCAGGGACTTGCGGTTCGCCAAGCAGGGACTTACGGTTCGCCAAGCAGGGACTTACGGTTCGCCAAGTAGGGACTTACGGTTCGCCAAGCAGGGAGTTACGGTTCGACAAGCAGGGAGTTACGGTTCGACAAGCACGGACTTGGCGAACAGAAAAGCCAAGAAGGGACTTACTGTTCGCCAAGCAGGGACTTGCGGTTCGCCAAGCAGGGACTTACGGTTCGCCAAGCAGGGACTTACGGTTCGCCAAGCAGGGACTTACGGTTCGCCAAGCAGGGACTTGCGGTTCGCCAAGCAGGGACTTGCGGTTCGCCAAGCAGGGACTTACGGTTCGCCAAGCAGGGACTTACGGTTCGCCAAGCAGGGACTTACGGTTCGCCAAGCAGGGACTTACGTTTCGCCAAGCAGGGACTTACGGTTCGCCAAGCAGGGACTTACGGTTCGCCAAGCAGGGACTTACGGTTCGCCAAGCAGGGACTTACGGTTCGCCAAGCAGGGACTTACGGTTCAACAAGCACGGACTTGGCGAACAGTAAGGCCAAGAAGGGACTTACTGTTCGCCAAGCAGGGACTTGCGGTTCGCCAAGCAGGGACTTACGGTTCAACAAGCACGGACTTGGCGAACAGTAAGGCCAAGAAGGGACTTACGGTTCGCCAAGCAGGGACTTACGGTTCAACAGGCACGGACTTGGCGAACAGTAAGGCCAAGAAGGGACTTACGGTTCGCCAAGCAGGGACTTGCGGTTCGCCAAGCAGGGACTTGCGGTTCGCCAAGCAGGGACTTGCGGTTCGCCAAGCAGGGACTTGCGGTTCGCCAAGCAGGGACTTGCGGTTCGCCAAGCAGGGACTTACGGTTCAACAAGCACGGACTTGGCGAACAGTAAGGCCAAGCAGGGACTTACTGTTCGCCAAGCAGGGACTTGCGGTTCGCCAAGCAGGGACTTACGGTTCGCCAAGCAGGGACTTACGGTTCGACAAGCACGGACTTGGCGAACAGTAAGGCCAAGAAGGGACTTACGGTTCGCCAAGCAGGGACTTACGGTTCGCCAAGCAGGGACTTGCGGTTCGCCAAGCAGGGACTTACGGTTCGCCAAGCAGGGACTTACGGTTCGCCAAGCAGGGACTTACGGTTCGCCAAGCAGGGACTTACGGTTCGCCAAGCAGGGACTTACGGTTCAACAAGCACGGACTTGGCGAACAGTAAGGCCAAGAAGGGACTTACTGTTCGCCAAGCAGGGACTTGCGGTTCGCCAAGCAGGGACTTACGGTTCAACAAGCACGGACTTGGCGAACAGTAAGGCCAAGAAGGGACTTACGGTTCGCCAAGCAGGGACTTACGGTTCAACAAGCACGGACTTGGCGAACAGTAAGGCCAAGAAGGGACTTACGGTTCGCCAAGCAGGGACTTGCGGTTCGCCAAGCAGGGACTTGCGGTTCGCCAAGCAGGGACTTGCGGTTCGCCAAGCAGGGACTTGCGGTTCGCCAAGCAGGGACTTGCGGTTCGCCAAGCAGGGACTTACGGTTCAACAAGCACGGACTTGGCGAACAGTAAGGCCAAGCAGGGACTTACTGTTCGCCAAGCAGGGACTTGCGGTTCGCCAAGCAGGGACTTACGGTTCGCCAAGCAGGGACTTACGGTTCGCCAAGCAGGGACTTACGGTTCGCCAAGCAGGGACTTACGGTTCGCCAAGCAGGGACTTACGGTTCGACAAGCAGGGACTTACGGTTCGACAAGCTAAGACTTGGCGAACAGTAAGGCCAAGAAGGGACTTACTGTTCGCCAAGCAGGGACTTGCGGTTCGCCAAGCAGGGACTTACGGTTCGCCAAGCAGGGACTTACGGTTCGCCAAGCAGGGACTTACGGTTCGCCAAGCAGGGACTTACGGTTCAACAAGCACGGACTTGGCGAACAGTAAGGCCAAGAAGGGACTTACTGTTCGCCAAGCAGGGACTTACGGTTCGCCAAGCAGGGACTTGCGGTTCGCCAAGCAGGGACTTGCGGTTCGCCAAGCAGGGACTTGCGGTTCGCCAAGCAGGGACTTGCGGTTCGCCAAGCAGGGACTTGCGGTTCGCCAAGCAGGGACTTACGGTTCGCCAAGCAGGGACTTACGGTTCGCCAAGTAGGGACTTACGGTTCGCCAAGCAGGGAGTTACGGTTCGACAAGCAGGGAGTTACGGTTCGACAAGCACGGACTTGGCGAACAGAAAAGCCAAGAAGGGACTTACTGTTCGCCAAGCAGGGACTTGCGGTTCGCCAAGCAGGGACTTACGGTTCGCCAAGCAGGGACTTACGGTTCGCCAAGCAGGGACTTACGGTTCGCCAAGCAGGGACTTACGGTTCGCCAAGCAGGGACTTACGGTTCGCCAAGCAGGGACTTACGGTTCGCCAAGCAGGGACTTACGGTTCGCCAAGCAGGGACTTACGGTTCAACAAGCACGGACTTGGTGAACAGTAAGGCCAAGAAGGGACTTACTGTTCGCCAAGCAGGGACTTGCGGTTCGCCAAGCAGGGACTTACGGTTCAACAAGCACGGACTTGGCGAACAGTAAGGCCAAGAAGGGACTTACTGTTCGCCAAGCAGGGACTTGCGGTTCGCCAAGCAGGGACTTACGGTTCGCCAAGCAGGGACTTACGGTTCGACAAGCACGGACTTGCGGTTCGCCAAGTCCGTGCTTGTTGAACCGTAAGACTTACGGTTCAACAAGCACGGACTTGGCGAACAGTAAGGCCAAGAAGGGACTTACTGTTCGCCAAGCAGGGACTTGCGGTTCGCCAAGCAGGGACTTACGGTTCGCCAAGCAGGGACTTACTGTTCGCCAAGCAGGGACTTGCGGTTCGCCAAGCAGGGACTTACGGTTCGCCAAGCAGGGACTTACGGTTCGACAAGCACGGACTTGCGGTTCGCCAAGTCCGTGCTTGTTGAACCGTAAGACTTACGGTTCAACAAGCACGGACTTGGCGAACAGTAAGGCCAAGAAGGGACTTACTGTTCGCCAAGCAGGGACTTGCGGTTCGCCAAGCAGGGACTTACGGTTCGCCAAGCAGGGACTTACTGTTCGCCAAGCAGGGACTTGCGGTTCGCCAAGCAGGGACTTACGGTTCGCCAAGCAGGGACTTACGGTTCGACAAGCACGGACTTGGCGAACAGTAAGGCCAAGAAGGGACTTACTGTTCGCCAAGCAGGGACTTGCGGTTCGCCAAGCAGGGACTTACGGTTCAACAAGCACGGACTTGGCGAACAGTAAGGCCAAGAAGGGACTTACGGTTCGCCAAGCAGGGACTTACGGTTCAACAAGCACGGACTTGGCGAACAGTAAGGCCAAGAAGGGACTTACGGTTCGCCAAGCAGGGACTTGCGGTTCGCCAAGCAGGGACTTGCGGTTCGCCAAGCAGGGACTTGCGGTTCGCCAAGCAGGGACTTGCGGTTCGCCAAGCAGGGACTTACGGTTCAACAAGCACGGACTTGGCGAACAGTAAGGCCAAGCAGGGACTTACTGTTCGCCAAGCAGGGACTTGCGGTTCGCCAAGCAGGGACTTACGGTTCGCCAAGCAGGGACTTACGGTTCGACAACCACGGACTTGGCGAACAGTAAGGCCAAGAAGGGACTTACGGTTCGCCAAGCAGGGACTTACGGTTCGCCAAGCAGGGACTTGCGGTTCGCCAAGCAGGGACTTACGGTTCGCCAAGCAGGGACTTACGGTTCGCCAAGCAGGGACTTACGGTTCGCCAAGCAGGGACTTACGGTTCGCCAAGCAGGGACTTACGGTTCAACAAGCACGGACTTGGCGAACAGTAAGGCCAAGAAGGGACTTACTGTTCGCCAAGCAGGGACTTGCGGTTCGCCAAGCAGGGACTTACGGTTCAACAAGCACGGACTTGGCGAACAGTAAGGCCAAGAAGGGACTTACGGTTCGCCAAGCAGGGACTTACGGTTCAACAAGCACGGACTTGGCGAACAGTAAGGCCAAGAAGGGACTTACGGTTCGCCAAGCAGGGACTTGCGGTTCGCCAAGCAGGGACTTGCGGTTCGCCAAGCAGGGACTTGCGGTTCGCCAAGCAGGGACTTGCGGTTCGCCAAGCAGGGACTTACGGTTCAACAAGCACGGACTTGGCGAACAGTAAGGCCAAGCAGGGACTTACTGTTCGCCAAGCAGGGACTTGCGGTTCGCCAAGCAGGGACTTACGGTTCGCCAAGCAGGGACTTACGGTTCGACAAGCACGGACTTGGCGAACAGTAAGGCCAAGAAGGGACTTACGGTTCGCCAAGCAGGGACTTACGGTTCGCCAAGCAGGGACTTGCGGTTCGCCAAGCAGGGACTTGCGGTTCGCCAAGCAGGGACTTACGGTTCGCCAAGCAGGGACTTACGGTTCGCCAAGCAGGGACTTACGGTTCGCCAAGCAGGGACTTACGGTTCAACAAGCACGGACTTGGCGAACAGTAAGGCCAAGAAGGGACTTACTGTTCGCCAAGCAGGGACTTGCGGTTCGCCAAGCAGGGACTTACGGTTCGCCAAGCAGGGACTTACGGTTCGCCAAGCAGGGACTTACGGTTCGCCAAGCAGGGACTTACGGTTCGCCAAGCACGGACTTGGCGAACAGTAAGGCCAAGAAGGGACTTACTGTTCGCCAAGCAGGGACTTACGGTTCGCCAAGCAGGGACTTACGGTTCGCCAAGCAGGGACTTACGGTTCGCCAAGCAGGGACTTACGGTTCGCCAAGCAGGGACTTACGGTTCGCCAAGCAGGGACTTACGGTTCAACAAGCACGGACTTGGCGAACAGTAAGGCCAAGAAGGGACTTACTGTTCGCCAAGCAGGGACTTGCGGTTCGCCAAGCAGGGACTTACGGTTCAACAAGCACGGACTTGGCGAACAGTAAGGCCAAGAAGGGACTTACTGTTCGCCAAGCAGGGACTTGCGGTTCGCCAAGCAGGGACTTACGGTTCGCCAAGCAGGGACTTACGGTTCGACAAGCACGGACTTGGCGAACAGTAAGGCCAAGAAGGGACTTACTGTTCGCCAAGCAGGGACTTGCGGTTCGCCAAGCAGGGACTTACGGTTCGCCAAGCAGGGACTTACGGTTCGCCAAGCAGGGACTTACGGTTCGACAAGCACGGACTTGGCGAACAGTAAGGCCAAGAAGGGACTTACTGTTCGCCAAGCAGGGACTTGCGGTTCGCCAAGCAGGGACTTACGGTTCGCCAAGCAGGGACTTACGGTTCGCCAAGCAGGGACTTACGGTTCGCCAAGCAGGGACTTACGGTTGAACAAGCAGGGACTTACGGTTCAACAAGCACGGACTTGGCGAACAGTAAGGCCAAGAAGGGACTTACTGTTCGCCAAGCAGGGACTTGCGGTTCGCCAAGCAGGGACTTACGGTTCGCCAAGCAGGGACTTACGGTTCGCCAAGCAGGGACTTACGGTTCGCCAAGCAGGGACTTACGGTTCGCCAAGCAGGGACTTACGGTTCGCCAAGCAGGGACTTACGGTTCGCCAAGCAGGGACTTACGGTTCGCCAAGCAGGGACTTACGGTTTGCCAAGCAGGGACTTACGGTTCAACAAGCACGGACTTGGCGAACAGTAAGGCCAAGAAGGGACTTACTGTTCGCCAAGCAGGGACTTGCGGTTCGCCAAGCAGGGACTTACGGTTCAACAAGCACGGACTTGGCGAACAGTAAGGCCAAGAAGGGACTTACGGTTCGCCAAGCAGGGACTTACGGTTCAACAAGCACGGACTTGGCGAACAGTAAGGCCAAGAAGGGACTTACGGTTCGCCAAGCAGGGACTTGCGGTTCGCCAAGCAGGGACTTGCGGTTCGCCAAGCAGGGACTTGCGGTTCGCCAAGCAGGGACTTGCGGTTCGCCAAGCAGGGACTTGCGGTTCGCCAAGCAGGGACTTACGGTTCAACAAGCACGGACTTGGCGAACAGTAAGGCCAAGCAGGGACTTACTGTTCGCCAAGCAGGGACTTGCGGTTCGCCAAGCAGGGACTTACGGTTCGCCAAGCAGGGACTTACGGTTCGACAAGCACGGACTTGGCGAACAGTAAGGCCAAGAAGGGACTTACGGTTCGCCAAGCAGGGACTTACGGTTCGCCAAGCAGGGACTTGCGGTTCGCCAAGCAGGGACTTACGGTTCGCCAAGCAGGGACTTACGGTTCGCCAAGCAGGGACTTACGGTTCGCCAAGCAGGGACTTACGGTTCAACAAGCACGGACTTGGCGAACAGTAAGGCCAAGAAGGGACTTACTGTTCGCCAAGCAGGGACTTGCGGTTCGCCAAGCAGGGACTTACGGTTCAACAAGCACGGACTTGGCGAACAGTAAGGCCAAGAAGGGACTTACGGTTCGCCAAGCAGGGACTTACGGTTCAACAAGCACGGACTTGGCGAACAGTAAGGCCAAGAAGGGACTTACGGTTCGCCAAGCAGGGACTTGCGGTTCGCCAAGCAGGGACTTGCGGTTCGCCAAGCAGGGACTTGCGGTTCGCCAAGCAGGGACTTGCGGTTCGCCAAGCAGGGACTTACGGTTCAACAAGCAGGGACTTACGGTTCAACAAGCACGGACTTGGCGAACAGTAAGGCCAAGCAGGGACTTACTGTTCGCCAAGCAGGGACTTGCGGTTCGCCAAGCAGGGACTTACGGTTCGCCAAGCAGGGACTTACGGTTCGCCAAGCAGGGACTTACGGTTCGCCAAGCAGGGACTTACGGTTCGCCAAGCAGGGACTTACGGTTCGACAAGCAGGGACTTACGGTTCGACAAGCTAAGACTTGGCGAACAGTAAGGCCAAGAAGGGACTTACTGTTCGCCAAGCAGGGACTTGCGGTTCGCCAAGCAGGGACTTACGGTTCGCCAAGCAGGGACTTACGGTTCGCCAAGCAGGGACTTACGGTTCGCCAAGCAGGGACTTACGGTTCAACAAGCACGGACTTGGCGAACAGTAAGGCCAAGAAGGGACTTACTGTTCGCCAAGCAGGGACTTACGGTTCGCCAAGCAGGGACTTGCGGTTCGCCAAGCAGGGACTTGCGGTTCGCCAAGCAGGGACTTGCGGTTCGCCAAGCAGGGACTTGCGGTTCGCCAAGCAGGGACTTGCGGTTCGCCAAGCAGGGACTTGCGGTTCGCCAAGCAGGGACTTGCGGTTCGCCAAGCAGGGACTTACGGTTCGCCAAGTAGGGACTTACGGTTCGCCAAGCAGGGAGTTACGGTTCGACAAGCAGGGAGTTACGGTTCGACAAGCACGGACTTGGCGAACAGAAAAGCCAAGAAGGGACTTACTGTTCGCCAAGCAGGGACTTGCGGTTCGCCAAGCAGGGACTTACGGTTCGCCAAGCAGGGACTTACGGTTCGCCAAGCAGGGACTTACGGTTCGCCAAGCAGGGACTTACGGTTCAACAAGCACGGACTTGGCAAACAGTAAGGCCAAGAAGGGACTTACTGTTCGCCAAGCAGGGACTTGCGGTTCGCCAAGCAGGGACTTACGGTTCGCCAAGCAGGGACTTACGGTTCGCCAAGCAGGGACTTACGGTTCGCCAAGCAGGGACTTACGGTTCGCCAAGCAGGGACTTACGGTTCGCCAAGCAGGGACTTACGGTTCGCCAAGCAGGGACTTACGGTTCAACAAGCACGGACTTGGTGAACAGTAAGGCCAAGAAGGGACTTACTGTTCGCCAAGCAGGGACTTGCGGTTCGCCAAGCAGGGACTTACGGTTCAACAAGCACGGACTTGGCGAACAGTAAGGCCAAGAAGGGACTTACTGTTCGCCAAGCAGGGACTTGCGGTTCGCCAAGCAGGGACTTACGGTTCGCCAAGCAGGGACTTACGGTTCGACAAGCACGGACTTGCGGTTCGCCAAGTCCGTGCTTGTTGAACCGTAAGACTTACGGTTCAACAAGCACGGACTTGGCGAACAGTAAGGCCAAGAAGGGACTTACTGTTCGCCAAGCAGGGACTTGCGGTTCGCCAAGCAGGGACTTACGGTTCGCCAAGCAGGGACTTACGGTTCGACAAGCACGGACTTGGCGAACAGTAAGGCCAAGAAGGGACTTACGGTTCGCCAAGCAGGGACTTACGGTTCGCCAAGCAGGGACTTACGGTTCGCCAAGCAGGGACTTACGGTTCGCCAAGCAGGGACTTACGGTTCGCCAAGCAGGGACTTACGGTTGAACAAGCAGGGACTTACGGTTCAACAAGCACGGACTTGGCGAACAGTAAGGCCAAGAAGGGACTTACTGTTCGCCAAGCAGGGACTTGCGGTTCGCCAAGCAGGGACTTACGGTTCGCCAAGCAGGGACTTACGGTTCGCCAAGCAGGGACTTACGGTTCGCCAAGCAGGGACTTACGGTTCGCCAAGCAGGGACTTACGGTTCGCCAAGCAGGGACTTACGGTTCGCCAAGCAGGGACTTACGGTTCGCCAAGCAGGGACTTACGGTTCGCCAAGCAGGGACTTACGGTTCAACAAGCACGGACTTGGCGAACAGTAAGGCCAAGAAGGGACTTACTGTTCGCCAAGCAGGGACTTGCGGTTCGCCAAGCAGGGACTTACGGTTCAACAAGCACGGACTTGGCGAACAGTAAGGCCAAGAAGGGACTTACGGTTCGCCAAGCAGGGACTTACGGTTCAACAAGCACGGACTTGGCGAACAGTAAGGCCAAGAAGGGACTTACGGTTCGCCAAGCAGGGACTTGCGGTTCGCCAAGCAGGGACTTGCGGTTCGCCAAGCAGGGACTTGCGGTTCGCCAAGCAGGGACTTACGGTTCAACAAGCACGGACTTGGCGAACAGTAAGGCCAAGCAGGGACTTACTGTTCGCCAAGCAGGGACTTGCGGTTCGCCAAGCAGGGACTTACGGTTCGCCAAGCAGGGACTTACGGTTCGACAAGCACGGACTTGGCGAACAGTAAGGCCAAGAAGGGACTTACGGTTCGCCAAGCAGGGACTTACGGTTCGCCAAGCAGGGACTTGCGGTTCGCCAAGCAGGGACTTACGGTTCGCCAAGCAGGGACTTACGGTTCGCCAAGCAGGGACTTACGGTTCGCCAAGCAGGGACTTACAGTTCGCCAAGCAGGGACTTACGGTTCAACAAGCACGGACTTGGCGAACAGTAAGGCCAAGAAGGGACTTACTGTTCGCAAAGCAGGGACTTGCGGTTCGCCAAGCAGGGACTTACGGTTCAACAAGCACGGACTTGGCGAACAGTAAGGCCAAGAAGGGACTTACGGTTCGCCAAGCAGGGACTTACGGTTCAACAAGCACGGACTTGGCGAACAGTAAGGCCAAGAAGGGACTTACGGTTCGCCAAGCAGGGACTTGCGGTTCGCCAAGCAGGGACTTGCGGTTCGCCAAGCAGGGACTTGCGGTTCGCCAAGCAGGGACTTGCGGTTCGCCAAGCAGGGACTTGCGGTTCGCCAAGCAGGGACTTACGGTTCAACAAGCACGGACTTGGCGAACAGTAAGGCCAAGCAGGGACTTACTGTTCGCCAAGCAGGGACTTGCGGTTCGCCAAGCAGGGACTTACGGTTCGCCAAGCAGGGACTTACGGTTCGACAAGCACGGACTTGGCGAACAGTAAGGCCAAGAAGGGACTTACGGTTCGCCAAGCAGGGACTTACGGTTCGCCAAGCAGGGACTTGCGGTTCGCCAAGCAGGGACTTACGGTTCGCCAAGCAGGGACTTACGGTTCGCCAAGCAGGGACTTACGGTTCGCCAAGCAGGGACTTACGGTTCGCCAAGCAGGGACTTACGGTTCAACAAGCACGGACTTGGCGAACAGTAAGGCCAAGAAGGGACTTACTGTTCGCCAAGCAGGGACTTGCGGTTCGCCAAGCAGGGACTTACGGTTCGCCAAGCAGGGACTTACGGTTCGCCAAGCAGGGACTTACGGTTCGCCAAGCAGGGACTTACGGTTCGCCAAGCACGGACTTGGCGAACAGTAAGGCCAAGAAGGGACTTACTGTTCGCCAAGCAGGGACTTACGGTTCGCCAAGCAGGGACTTACGGTTCGCCAAGCAGGGACTTACGGTTCGCCAAGCAGGGACTTACGGTTCGCCAAGCAGGGACTTACGGTTCGCCAAGCAGGGACTTACGGTTCAACAAGCACGGACTTGGCGAACAGTAAGGCCAAGAAGGGACTTACTGTTCGCCAAGCAGGGACTTGCGGTTCGCCAAGCAGGGACTTACGGTTCAACAAGCACGGACTTGGCGAACAGTAAGGCCAAGAAGGGACTTACTGTTCGCCAAGCAGGGACTTGCGGTTCGCCAAGCAGGGACTTACGGTTCAACAAGCACGGACTTGGCGAACAGTAAGGCCAAGCAGGGACTTACGGTTCGCCAAGCAGGGACTTACGGTTCGACAAGCACGGACTTGGCGAACAGTAAGGCCAAGAAGGGACTTACGGTTCGCCAAGCAGGGACTTACGGTTCGCCAAGCAGGGACTTACGGTTCGCCAAGCAGGGACTTACGGTTCGCCAAGCAGGGACTTACGGTTCGCCAAGCAGGGACTTACGGTTGAACAAGCAGGGACTTACGGTTCAACAAGCACGGACTTGGCGAACAGTAAGGCCAAGAAGGGACTTACTGTTCGCCAAGCAGGGACTTGCGGTTCGCCAAGCAGGGACTTACGGTTCGCCAAGCAGGGACTTACGGTTCGCCAAGCAGGGACTTACGGTTCGCCAAGCAGGGACTTACGGTTCGCCAAGCAGGGACTTACGGTTCGCCAAGCAGGGACTTACGGTTCGCCAAGCAGGGACTTACGGTTCGCCAAGCAGGGACTTACGGTTCGCCAAGCAGGGACTTACGGTTCGCCAAGCAGGGACTTACGGTTCGCCAAGCAGGGACTTACGGTTCAACAAGCACGGACTTGGCGAACAGTAAGGCCAAGAAGGGACTTACTGTTCGCCAAGCAGGGACTTGCGGTTCGCCAAGCAGGGACTTACGGTTCAACAAGCACGGACTTGGCGAACAGTAAGGCCAAGAAGGGACTTACGGTTCGCCAAGCAGGGACTTACGGTTCAACAAGCACGGACTTGGCGAACAGTAAGGCCAAGAAGGGACTTACGGTTCGCCAAGCAGGGACTTGCGGTTCGCCAAGCAGGGACTTGCGGTTCGCCAAGCAGGGACTTGCGGTTCGCCAAGCAGGGACTTGCGGTTCGCCAAGCAGGGACTTGCGGTTCGCCAAGCAGGGACTTACGGTTCAACAAGCACGGACTTGGCGAACAGTAAGGCCAAGCAGGGACTTACTGTTCGCCAAGCAGGGACTTGCGGTTCGCCAAGCAGGGACTTACGGTTCGCCAAGCAGGGACTTACGGTTCGACAAGCACGGACTTGGCGAACAGTAAGGCCAAGAAGGGACTTACGGTTCGCCAAGCAGGGACTTACGGTTCGCCAAGCAGGGACTTGCGGTTCGCCAAGCAGGGACTTACGGTTCGCCAAGCAGGGACTTACGGTTCGCCAAGCAGGGACTTACGGTTCGCCAAGCAGGGACTTACGGTTCGCCAAGCAGGGACTTACGGTTCAACAAGCACGGACTTGGCGAACAGTAAGGCCAAGAAGGGACTTACTGTTCGCCAAGCAGGGACTTGCGGTTCGCCAAGCAGGGACTTACGGTTCAACAAGCACGGACTTGGCGAACAGTAAGGCCAAGAAGGGACTTACGGTTCACCAAGCAGGGACTTACGGTTCAACAAGCACGGACTTGGCGAACAGTAAGGCCAAGAAGGGACTTACGGTTCGCCAAGCAGGGACTTGCGGTTCGCCAAGCAGGGACTTGCGGTTCGCCAAGCAGGGACTTGCGGTTCGCCAAGCAGGGACTTGCGGTTCGCCAAGCAGGGACTTGCGGTTCGCCAAGCAGGGACTTACGGTTCAACAAGCACGGACTTGGCGAACAGTAAGGCCAAGCAGGGACTTACTGTTCGCCAAGCAGGGACTTGCGGTTCGCCAAGCAGGGACTTACGGTTCGCCAAGCAGGGACTTACGGTTCGACAAGCACGGACTTGGCGAACAGTAAGGCCAAGAAGGGACTTACGGTTCGCCAAGCAGGGACTTACGGTTCGCCAAGCAGGGACTTGCGGTTCGCCAAGCAGGGACTTGCGGTTCGCCAAGCAGGGACTTACGGTTCGCCAAGCAGGGACTTACGGTTCGCCAAGCAGGGACTTACGGTTCGCCAAGCAGGGACTTACGGTTCAACAAGCACGGACTTGGCGAACAGTAAGGCCAAGAAGGGACTTACTGTTCGCCAAGCAGGGACTTGCGGTTCGCCAAGCAGGGACTTACGGTTCGCCAAGCAGGGACTTACGGTTCGCCAAGCAGGGACTTACGGTTCGCCAAGCAGGGACTTACGGTTCGCCAAGCACGGACTTGGCGAACAGTAAGGCCAAGAAGGGACTTACTGTTCGCCAAGCAGGGACTTACGGTTCGCCAAGCAGGGACTTACGGTTCGCCAAGCAGGGACTTACGGTTCGCCAAGCAGGGACTTACGGTTCGCCAAGCAGGGACTTACGGTTCGCCAAGCAGGGACTTACGGTTCGCCAAGCAGGGACTTACGGTTCAACAAGCACGGACTTGGCGAACAGTAAGGCCAAGAAGGGACTTACTGTTCGCCAAGCAGGGACTTGCGGTTCGCCAAGCAGGGACTTACGGTTCAACAAGCACGGACTTGGCGAACAGTAAGGCCAAGAAGGGACTTACTGTTCGCCAAGCAGGGACTTGCGGTTCGCCAAGCAGGGACTTACGGTTCGCCAAGCAGGGACTTACGGTTCGACAAGCACGGACTTGGCGAACAGTAAGGCCAAGAAGGGACTTACTGTTCGCCAAGCAGGGACTTGCGGTTCGCCAAGCAGGGACTTACGGTTCGCCAAGCAGGGACTTACGGTTCGCCAAGCAGGGACTTACGGTTCGACAAGCACGGACTTGGCGAACAGTAAGGCCAAGAAGGGACTTACTGTTCGCCAAGCAGGGACTTGCGGTTCGCCAAGCAGGGACTTACGGTTCGCCAAGCAGGGACTTACGGTTCGCCAAGCAGGGACTTACGGTTCGACAAGCACGGACTTGGCGAACAGTAAGGCCAAGAAGGGACTTACGGTTCGCCAAGCAGGGACTTGCGGTTCGCCAAGCAGGGACTTGCGGTTCGCCAAGCAGGGACTTGCGGTTCGCCAAGCAGGGACTTACGGTTCGCCAAGCAGGGACTTACGGTTCGCCAAGCAGGGACTTACGGTTCGCCAAGCAGGGACTTACGGTTCGCCAAGCAGGGACTTACGGTTCGTCAAGCAGGGACTTACGGTTCAACAAGCACGGACTTGGCGAACAGTAAGGCCAAGAAGGGACTTACTGTTCGCCAAGCAGGGACTTGCGGTTCGCCAAGCAGGGACTTACTGTTCGCCAAGCAGGGACTTACGGTTCGCCAAGCAGGGATTTACGGTTCGCCAAGCAGGGACTTACGGTTCGCCAAGCAGGGACTTACGGTTCGCCAAGCAGGGACTTACGGTTCGCCAAGCAGGGACTTACGGTTCGCCAAGCAGGGACTTACGGTTCAACAAGCACGGACTTGGCGAACAGTAAGGCCAAGAAGGGACTTACTGTTCGCCAAGCAGGGACTTGCGGTTCGCCAAGCAGGGACTTACGGTTCGCCAAGCAGGGACTTACGGTTCGCCAAGCAGGGACTTACGGTTCGCCAAGCAGGGACTTACGGTTCAACAAGCACGGACTTGGCGAACAGTAAGGCCAAGAAGGGACTTACTGTTCGCCAAGCAGGGACTTACAGTTCGCCAAGCAGGGACTTGCGGTTCGCCAAGCAGGGACTTACGGTTCGCCAAGCAGGGACTTACGGTTCGCCAAGCAGGGACTTACGGTTCGACAAGCACGGACTTGGCGAACAGTAAGGCCAAGAAGGGACTTACGGTTCGCCAAGCAGGGACTTACGGTTCGCCAAGCAGGGACTTGCGGTTCGCCAAGCAGGGACTTGCGGTTCGCCAAGCAGGGACTTACGGTTCGCCAAGCAGGGACTTACGGTTTGCCAAGCAGGGACTTACGGTTCGCCAAGCAGGGACTTGCGGTTCGCCAAGCAGGGACTTACGGTTCGCCAAGCAGGGACTTACGGTTCGCCAAGCAGGGACTTACGGTTCGACAAGCACGGACTTGGCGAACAGTAAGGCCAAGAAGGGACTTACGGTTCGCCAAGCAGGGACTTACGGTTCGCCAAGCAGGGACTTGCGGTTCGCCAAGCAGGGACTTGCGGTTCGCCAAGCAGGGACTTACGGTTCGCCAAGCAGGGACTTACGGTTCGCCAAGCAGGGACTTACGGTTCGCCAAGCAGGGACTTACGGTTCGCCAAGCAGGGACTTACGGTTCGTCAAGCAGGGACTTACGGTTCAACAAGCACGGACTTGGCGAACAGTAAGGCCAAGAAGGGACTTACTGTTCGCCAAGCAGGGACTTGCGGTTCGCCAAGCAGGGACTTACTGTTCGCCAAGCAGGGACTTACGGTTCGCCAAGCAGGGACTTACGGTTCGCCAAGCAGGGACTTACGGTTCGCCAAGCAGGGACTTACGGTTCGCCAAGCAGGGACTTACGGTTCACCAAGCAGGGACTTACGGTTCGCCAAGCAGGGACTTACGGTTCAACAAGCACGGACTTGGCGAACAGTAAGGCCAAGAAGGGACTTACTGTTCGCCAAGCAGGGACTTGCGGTTCGCCAAGCAGGGACTTACGGTTCGCCAAGCAGGGACTTACGGTTCGCCAAGCAGGGACTTACGGTTCGCCAAGCAGGGACTTACGGTTCAACAAGCACGGACTTGGCGAACAGTAAGGCCAAGAAGGGACTTACTGTTCGCCAAGCAGGGACTTACAGTTCGCCAAGCAAGGACTTGCGGTTCGCCAAGCAGGGACTTGCGGTTCGCCAAGCAGGGACTTGCGGTTCGCCAAGCAGGGACTTGCGGTTCGCCAAGCAGGGACTTGCGGTTCGCCAAGCAGGGACTTATGGTTCGCCAAGCAGGGACTTACGGTTCGCCAAGTAGGGACTTACGGTTCGCCAAGCAGGGAGTTACGGTTCGACAAGTAGGGAGTTACGGTTCGACAAGCACGGACTTGGCGAACAGAAAAGCCAAGAAGGGACTTACTGTTCACCAAGCAGGGACTTGCGGTTCGCCAAGCAGGGACTTACGGTTCAACAAGCACGGACTTGGCGAACAGTAAGGCCAAGAAGGGACTTACGGTTCGCCAAGCAGGGACTTACGGTTCAACAAGCACGGACTTGGCGAACAGTAAGGCCAAGAAGGGACTTACGGTTCGCCAAGCAGGGACTTGCGGTTCGCCAAGCAGGGACTTGCGGTTCGCCAAGCAGGGACTTGCGGTTCGCCAAGCAGGGACTTGCGGTTCGCCAAGCAGGGACTTGCGGTTCGCCAAGCAGGGACTTACGGTTCAACAAGCACGGACTTGGCGAACAGTAAGGCCAAGCAGGGACTTACTGTTCGCCAAGCAGGGACTTGCGGTTCGCCAAGCAGGGACTTACGGTTCGCCAAGCAGGGACTTACGGTTCGACAAGCACGGACTTGGCGAACAGTAAGGCCAAGAAGGGACTTACGGTTCGCCAAGCAGGGACTTACGGTTCGCCAAGCAGGGACTTGCGGTTCGCCAAGCAGGGACTTACGGTTCGCCAAGCAGGGACTTACGGTTCGCCAAGCAGGGACTTACGGTTCGCCAAGCAGGGACTTACGGTTCGCCAAGCAGGGACTTACGGTTCAACAAGCACGGACTTGGCGAACAGTAAGGCCAAGAAGGGACTTACTGTTCGCCAAGCAGGGACTTGCGGTTCGCCAAGCAGGGACTTACGGTTCAACAAGCACGGACTTGGCGAACAGTAAGGCCAAGAAGGGACTTACGGTTCGCCAAGCAGGGACTTACGGTTCAACAAGCACGGACTTGGCGAACAGTAAGGCCAAGAAGGGACTTACGGTTCGCCAAGCAGGGACTTGCGGTTCGCCAAGCAGGGACTTGCGGTTCGCCAAGCAGGGACTTGCGGTTCGCCAAGCAGGGACTTGCGGTTCGCCAAGCAGGGACTTGCGGTTCGCCAAGCAGGGACTTACGGTTCAACAAGCACGGACTTGGCGAACAGTAAGGCCAAGCAGGGACTTACTGTTCGCCAAGCAGGGACTTGCGGTTCGCCAAGCAGGGACTTACGGTTCGCCAAGCAGGGACTTACGGTTCGACAAGCACGGACTTGGCGAACAGTAAGGCCAAGAAGGGACTTACGGTTCGCCAAGCAGGGACTTACGGTTCGCCAAGCAGGGACTTGCGGTTCGCCAAGCAGGGACTTACGGTTCGCCAAGCAGGGACTTACGGTTCGCCAAGCAGGGACTTACAGTTCGCCAAGCAGGGACTTACGGTTCGCCAAGCAGGGACTTACGGTTCAACAAGCACGGACTTGGCGAACAGTAAGGCCAAGAAGGGACTTACTGTTCGCCAAGCAGGGACTTGCGGTTCGCCAAGCAGGGACTTACGGTTCGCCAAGCAGGGACTTACGGTTCGCCAAGCAGGGACTTACGGTTCGCCAAGCAGGGACTTACGGTTCGCCAAGCACGGACTTGGCGAACAGTAAGGCCAAGAAGGGACTTACTGTTCGCCAAGCAGGGACTTACGGTTCGCCAAGCAGGGACTTACGGTTCGCCAAGCAGGGACTTACGGTTCGCCAAGCAGGGACTTACGGTTCGCCAAGCAGGGACTTACGGTTCGCCAAGCAGGGACTTACGGTTCAACAAGCACGGACTTGGCGAACAGTAAGGCCAAGAAGGGACTTACTGTTCGCCAAGCAGGGACTTGCGGTTCGCCAAGCAGGGACTTACGGTTCAACAAGCACGGACTTGGCGAACAGTAAGGCCAAGAAGGGACTTACTGTTCGCCAAGCAGGGACTTGCGGTTCGCCAAGCAGGGACTTACGGTTCGCCAAGCAGGGACTTACGGTTCGACAAGCACGGACTTGGCGAACAGTAAGGCCAAGAAGGGACTTACTGTTCGCCAAGCAGGGACTTGCGGTTCGCCAAGCAGGGACTTACGGTTCGCCAAGCAGGGACTTACGGTTCGCCAAGCAGGGACTTACGGTTCGACAAGCACGGACTTGGCGAACAGTAAGGCCAAGAAGGGACTTACGGTTCGCCAAGCAGGGACTTGCGGTTCGCCAAGCAGGGACTTGCGGTTCGCCAAGCAGGGACTTACGGTTCGCCAAGCAGGGACTTACGGTTCGCCAAGCAGGGACTTACGGTTCGCCAAGCAGGGACTTACGGTTCGCCAAGCAGGGACTTACGGTTCGCCAAGCAGGGACTTGCGGTTCGCCAAGCAGGGACTTGCGGTTCGCCAAGCAGGGACTTGCGGTTCGCCAAGCAGGGACTTGCGGTTCGCCAAGCAGGGACTTGCGGTTCGCCAAGCAGGGACTTACGGTTCGCCAAGCAGGGACTTACGGTTCGCCAAGCAGGGACTTACGGTTCGCCAAGCAGGGACTTGCGGTTCGCCAAGCAGGGACTTACGGTTCGCCAAGCAGGGACTTACGGTTCGCCAAGCAGGGACTTACGGTTCGACAAGCACGGACTTGGCGAACAGTAAGGCCAAGAAGGGACTTACGGTTCGCCAAGCAGGGACTTACGGTTCGCCAAGCAGGGACTTGCGGTTCGCCAAGCAGGGACTTGCGGTTCGCCAAGCAGGGACTTACGGTTCGCCAAGCAGGGACTTACGGTTCGCCAAGCAGGGACTTACGGTTCGCCAAGCAGGGACTTACGGTTCGCCAAGCAGGGACTTACGGTTCGTCAAGCAGGGACTTACGGTTCAACAAGCACGGACTTGGCGAACAGTAAGGCCAAGAAGGGACTTACTGTTCGCCAAGCAGGGACTTGCGGTTCGCCAAGCAGGGACTTACTGTTCGCCAAGCAGGGACTTACGGTTCGCCAAGCAGGGACTTACGGTTCGCCAAGCAGGGACTTACGGTTCGCCAAGCAGGGACTTACGGTTCGCCAAGCAGGGACTTACGGTTCACCAAGCAGGGACTTACGGTTCGCCAAGCAGGGACTTACGGTTCAACAAGCACGGACTTGGCGAACAGTAAGGCCAAGAAGGGACTTACTGTTCGCCAAGCAGGGACTTGCGGTTCGCCAAGCAGGGACTTACGGTTCGCCAAGCAGGGACTTACGGTTCGCCAAGCAGGGACTTACGGTTCAACAAGCACGGACTTGGCGAACAGTAAGGCCAAGAAGGGACTTACTGTTCGCCAAGCAGGGACTTACAGTTCGCCAAGCAGGGACTTGCGGTTCGCCAAGCAGGGACTTGCGGTTCGCCAAGCAGGGACTTGCGGTTCGCCAAGCAGGGACTTGCGGTTCGCCAAGCAGGGACTTGCGGTTCGCCAAGCAGGGACTTATGGTTCGCCAAGCAGGGACTTACGGTTCGCCAAGTAGGGACTTACGGTTCGCCAAGCAGGGAGTTACGGTTCGACAAGTAGGGAGTTACGGTTCGACAAGCACGGACTTGGCGAACAGAAAAGCCAAGAAGGGACTTACTGTTCGCCAAGCAGGGACTTGCGGTTCGCTAAGCAGGGACTTACGGTTCGCCAAGCAGGGACTTACGGTTCGCCAAGCAGGGACTTACGGTTCGCCAAGCAGGGACTTACGGTTCGCCAAGCAGGGACTTACGGTTCAACAAGCACGGACTTGGCAAACAGTAAGGCCAAGAAGGGACTTACTGTTCGCCAAGCAGGGACTTGCGGTTCGCCAAGCAGGGACTTACGGTTCGCCAAGCAGGGACTTACGGTTCGCCAAGCAGGGACTTACGGTTCGCCAAGCAGGGACTTACGGTTCGCCAAGCAGGGACTTACGGTTCGCCAAGCAGGGACTTACGGTTCGCCAAGCAGGGACTTACGGTTCAACAAGCACGGACTTGGTGAACAGTAAGGCCAAGAAGGGACTTACTGTTCGCCAAGCAGGGACTTGCGGTTCGCCAAGCAGGGACTTACGGTTCAACAAGCACGGACTTGGCGAACAGTAAGGCCAAGAAGGGACTTACTGTTCGCCAAGCAGGGACTTGCGGTTCGCCAAGCAGGGACTTACGGTTCGCCAAGCAGGGACTTACGGTTCGACAAGCACGGACTTGGCGAACCGTAAGGCCAAGAAGGGACTTACGGTTCGCCAAGCAGGGACTTACGGTTCGCCAAGCAGGGACTTACGGTTCGCCAAGCAGGGACTTACGGTTCGCCAAGCAGGGACTTACGGTTCGCCAAGCAGGGACTTACGGTTCAACAAGCAGGGACTTACGGTTCAACAACCACGGACTTGGCGAACAGTAAGGCCAAGAAGGGACTTACTGTTCGCCAAGCAGGGACTTACGGTTCGCCAAGCAGGGACTTGCGGTTCGCCAAGCAGGGACTTGCGGTTCGCCAAGCAGGGACTTACGGTTCGCCAAGCAGGGACTTACGGTTCGCCAAGCAGGGACTTACGGTTCGCCAAGCAGGGACTTACGGTTCGCCAAGCAGGGACTTACGGTTCGTCAAGCAGGGACTTACGGTTCAACAAGCACGGACTTGGCGAACAGTAAGGCCAAGAAGGGACTTACTGTTCGCCAAGCAGGGACTTGCGGTTCGCCAAGCAGGGACTTACTGTTCGCCAAGCAGGGACTTACTGTTCGCCAAGCAGGGACTTACGGTTCGCCAAGCAGGGACTTACGGTTCGCCAAGCAGGGACTTACGGTTCGCCAAGCAGGGACTTACGGTTCGCCAAGCAGGGACTTACGGTTCGCCAAGCAGGGACTTACGGTTCAACAAGCACGGACTTGGCGAACAGTAAGGCCAAGAAGGGACTTACTGTTCGCCAAGCAGGGACTTGCGGTTCGCCAAGCAGGGACTTACGGTTCGCCAAGCAGGGACTTACGGTTCGCCAAGCAGGGACTTACGGTTCGCCAAGCAGGGACTTACGGTTCAACAAGCACGGACTTGGCGAACAGTAAGGCCAAGAAGGGACTTACTGTTCGCCAAGCAGGGACTTACAGTTCGCCAAGCAGGGACTTACAGTTCGCCAAGCAGGGACTTGCGGTTCGCCAAGCAGGGACTTGCGGTTCGCCAAGCAGGGACTTGCGGTTCGCCAAGCAGGGACTTGCGGTTCGCCAAGCAGGGACTTATGGTTCGCCAAGCAGGGACTTACGGTTCGCCAAGTAGGGACTTACGGTTCGCCAAGCAGGGAGTTACGGTTCGACAAGCAGGGAGTTACGGTTCGACAAGCACGGACTTGGCGAACAGAAAAGCCAAGAAGGGACTTACTGTTCGCCAAGCAGGGACTTGCGGTTCGCTAAGCAGGGACTTACGGTTCGCCAAGCAGGGACTTACGGTTCGCCAAGCAGGGACTTACGGTTCGCCAAGCAGGGACTTACGGTTCGCCAAGCAGGGACTTACGGTTCAACAAGCACGGACTTGGCAAACAGTAAGGCCAAGAAGGGACTTACTGTTCGCCAAGCAGGGACTTGCGGTTCGCCAAGCAGGGACTTACGGTTCGCCAAGCAGGGACTTACGGTTCGCCAAGCAGGGACTTACGGTTCGCCAAGCAGGGACTTACGGTTCGCCAAGCAGGGACTTACGGTTCGCCAAGCAGGGACTTACGGTTCGCCAAGCAGGGACTTACGGTTCAACAAGCACGGACTTGGTGAACAGTAAGGCCAAGAAGGGACTTACTGTTCGCCAAGCAGGGACTTGCGGTTCGCCAAGCAGGGACTTACGGTTCAACAAGCACGGACTTGGCGAACAGTAAGGCCAAGAAGGGACTTACTGTTCGCCAAGCAGGGACTTGCGGTTCGCCAAGCAGGGACTTACGGTTCGCCAAGCAGGGACTTACGGTTCGACAAGCACGGACTTGGCGAACCGTAAGGCCAAGAAGGGACTTACGGTTCGCCAAGCAGGGACTTACGGTTCGCCAAGCAGGGACTTACGGTTCGCCAAGCAGGGACTTACGGTTCGCCAAGCAGGGACTTACAGTTCGCCAAGCAGGGACTTACGGTTCGCCAAGCAGGGACTTACGGTTCAACAAGCAGGGACTTACGGTTCAACAACCACGGACTTGGCGAACAGTAAGGCCAAGAAGGGACTTACTGTTCGCCAAGCAGGGACTTACTGTTCGCCAAGCAGGGACTTGCGGTTCGCCAAGCAGGGACTTGCGGTTCGCCAAGCAGGGACTTGCGGTTCGCCAAGCAGGGACTTGCGGTTCGCCAAGCAGGGACTTACGGTTCGCCAAGCAGGGACTTACGGTTCGCCAAGCAGGGACTTACGGTTCGCCAAGCAGGGACTTACGGTTCGCCAAGCAGGAACTTACGGTTCGCCAAGCAGGGACTTACGGTTCAACAAGCACGGACTTGGCGAACAGTAAGGCCAAGAAGGGACTTACTGTTCGCCAAGCAGGGACTTGCGGTTCGCCAAGCAGGGACTTACGGTTCAACAAGCACGGACTTGGCGAACAGTAAGGCCAAGAAGGGACTTACTGTTCGCCAAGCAGGGACTTGCGGTTCGCCAAGCAGGGACTTACGGTTCGCCAAGCAGGGACTTACGGTTCGACAAGCACGGACTTGGCGAACAGTAAGGCCAAGAAGGGACTTACGGTTCGCCAAGCAGGGACTTGCGGTTCGCCAAGCAGGGACTTGCGGTTCGCCAAGCAGGGACTTGCGGTTCGCCAAGCAGGGACTTACGGTTCGCCAAGCAGGGACTTACGGTTCGCCAAGCAGGGACTTACGGTTCGCCAAGCAGGGACTTACGGTTCGCCAAGCAGGGACTTACGGTTCGCCAAGCAGGGACTTACGGTTCGCCAAGCAGGGACTTACGGTTCAACAAGCACGGACTTGGCGAACAGTAAGGCCAAGAAGGGACTTACTGTTCGCCAAGCAGGGACTTGCGGTTCGCCAAGCAGGGACTTACGGTTCGCCAAGCAGGGACTTACGGTTCGACAAGCACGGACTTGGCGAACAGTAAGGCCAAGAAGGGACTTACTGTTCGCCAAGCAGGGACTTGCGGTTCGCCAAGCAGGGACTTACGGTTCGCCAAGCAGGGACTTACGGTTCGCCAAGCAGGGACTTACGGTTCGCCAAGCAGGGACTTACGGTTCGCCAAGCAGGGATTTACGGTTCGCCAAGCAGGGACTTACGGTTCGCCAAGCAGGGACTTACGGTTCAACAAGCACGGACTTGGCGAACAGTAAGGCCAAGAAGGGACTTACTGTTCGCCAAGCAGGGACTTGCGGTTCGCCAAGCAGGGACTTACGGTTCGCCAAGCAGGGACTTACGGTTCGACAAGCACGGACTTGGTAAACAGTAAGGCCAAGAAGGGACTTACGGTTCGCCAAGCAGGGACTTACGGTTCGCCAAGCAGGGACTTACGGTTCGCCAAGCAGGGACTTACGGTTCGCCAAGCAAGGACTTACGGTTCGCCAAGCAGGGACTTGCGGTTCGCCAAGCAGGGACTTACGGTTCGCCAAGCAGGGACTTGCGGTTCGCCAAGTAGGGACTTACGGTTCGCCAAGCAGGGACTTACGGTTCGCCAAGCAGGGACTTACAGTTCAACAAGCACGGACTTGGCGAACAGTAAGGCCAAGAAGGGACTTACTGTTCGCCAAGCAGGGACTTGCGGTTCGCCAAGCAGGGACTTACGGTTCGCCAAGCAGGGACTTACGGTTCGCCAAGCAGGGACTTACGGTTCGCCAAGCAGGGACTTACGGTTCGCCAAGCAGGGACTTACGGTTCGCCAAGCAGGGACTTATGGTTCAACAAGCACGGACTTGGCGAACAGTAAGGCCAAGAAGGGACTTACTGTTCGCCAAGCAGGGACTTACGGTTCGCCAAGCAGGGACTTACGGTTCGCCAAGCAGGGACTTACGGTTCGCCAAGCAGGGACTTACGGTTCGCCAAGCAGGGACTTACGGTTCGCCAAGCAGGGACTTACGGTTCGCCAAGCAGGGACTTACGGTTCGCCAAGCAGGGACTTACGGTTCGCCAAGCTGGGACTTACGGTTCAACAAGCAGGGACTTATGGTTCAACAAGCACAGACTTGGCGAACAGTAAGGCCAAGAAGGGACTTACTGTTCGCCAAGCAGGGACTTACGGTTCGCCAAGCAGGGACTTACGGTTCGCGAAGCAGGGACTTACGGTTCGCCAAGCAGGGACTTACGGTTCGCCAAGCAGGGACTTACGGTTCGCCAAGCAGGGACTTACGGTTCGCCAAGCAGGGACTTACGGTTCGCCAAGCAGGGACTTACGGTTCGCCAAGCAGGGACTTACGGTTCAACAAGCACGGACTTGGCGAACAGTAAGGCCAAGAAGGGACTTACTGTTCGCCAAGCAGGGACTTGCGGTTCACCAAGCAGGGACTTACGGTTCGCCAAGCAGGGACTTACGGTTCGCCAAGCAGGGACTTACGGTTCGCCAAGCAGGGACTTACGGTTCGCCAAGCAGGGACTTACGGTTCGCCAAACACGGACTTACGGTTCGCCAAGCACGGACTTGGCGAACAGTAAGGCCAAGAAGGGACTTACTGTTCGCCAAGCAGGGACTTGCGGTTCGCCAAGCAGGGACTTACAGTTCAACAAGCACGGACTTGGCGAACAGTAAGGCCAAGAAGGGACTTACTGTTCGCCAAGCAGGGACTTGCGGTTCGCCAAGCAGGGACTTACGGTTCGCCAAGCAGGGACTTACGGTTCGACAAGCACGGACTTGGCAAACAGTAAGGCCAAGAAGGGACTTACAGTTCGCCAAGCAGGGACTTACGGTTCGCCAAGCAGGGACTTACGGTTCGCCAAGCAAGTACTTACGGTTCGCCAAGCAGGGACTTGCGGTTCGCCAAGCAGGGACTTACGGTTCGCCAAGCAGGGACTTGCGGTTCGCCAAGTAGGGACTTACGGTTCGCCAAGCAGGGACTTACGGTTCGCCAAGCAGGGACTTACAGTTCAACAAGCACGGACTTGGCGAACAGTAAGGCCAAGAAGGGACTTACTGTTCGCCAAGCAGGGACTTGCGGTTCGCCAAGCAGGGACTTACGGTTCGCCAAGCAGGGACTTGGCGAACAGTAAGGCCAAGCAGGGACTTACGGTTCGCCAAGCAGGGACTTGCGGTTCGCCAAGCAGGGACTTGCGGTTCGCCAAGCAGGGACTTGCGGTTCGCCAAGCAGGGACTTGCGGTTCGCCAAGCAGGGACTTGCGGTTCGCCAAGCAGGGACTTGCGGTTCGCCAAGCAGGGACTTGCGGTTCGCCAAGCAGGGACTTGCGGTTCGCCAAGCAGGGACTTGCGGTTCGCCAAGCAGGGACTTACGGTTCGCCAAGCAGGGACTTACGGTTCGCCAAGCAGGGACTTACGGTTCGCCAAGCAGGGACTTACGGTTCGCCAAGCAGGGACTTACGGTTCGACAAGCAGGGACTTACGGTTCGACAAGCACAGACTTGGCGAACAGTAAGGCCAAGAAGGGACTTACTGTTCGCCAAGCAGGGACTTGCGGTTCGCCAAGCAGGGACTTACGGTTCGCCAAGCAGGGACTTACGGTTCGCCAAGCAGGGAGTTACGGTTCGCCAAGCAGGGACTTACGGTTCGCCAAGCACGGACTTGGCGAACAGTAAGGCCAAGAAGGGACTTACTGTTCGCCAAGCAGGGACTTGCGGTTCGCCAAGCAGGGACTTGCGGTTCGCCAAGCAGGGACTTGCGGTTCGCCAAGCAGGGACTTGCGGTTCGCCAAGCAGGGACTTGCGGTTCGCCAAGCAGGGACTTACGGTTCAACAAGCAGGGACTTACGGTTCAACAAGCACGGACTTGGCGAACAGTAAGGCCAAGAAGGGACTTACTGTTCGCCAAGCAGGGACTTGCGGTTCGCCAAGCAGGGACTTACGGTTCGCCAAGCAGGGACTTACGGTTCGCCAAGCAGGGACTTACGGTTCGCCAAGCAGGGACTTACGGTTCGCCAAGCAGGGACTTACGGTTCGCCAAGCAGGGACTTACGGTTCGCCAAGCAGGGACTTACGGTTCGACAAGCACGGACTTGGCGAACAGTAAGGCCAAGAAGGGACTTACGGTTCGCCAAGCAGGGACTTACGGTTCGCCAAGCAGGGACTTACGGTTCGCCAAGCAGGGACTTACGGTTCGCCAAGCAGGGACTTACGGTTCGCCAAGCAGGGACTTACGGTTCGCCAAGCAGGGACTTACGGTTCGCCAAGCAGGGACTTACGGTTCGCCAAGCAGGGACTTACGGTTTAACAAGCACGGACTTGGCGAACAGTAAGGCCAAGAAGGGACTTACTGTTCGCCAAGCAGGGACTTGCGGTTCGCCAAGCAGGGACTTACGGTTCGCCAAGCAGGGACTTACGGTTCGCCAAGCATGGACTTGGCGAACAGTAAGGCCAAGAAGGGACTTACGGTTCGCCAAGCAGGGACTTACGGTTCGCCAAGCAGGGACTTACGGTTCAACAAGCACGGACTTGGCGAACAGTAAGGCCAAGAAGGGACTTACTGTTCGCCAAGCAGGGACTTGCGGTTCGCCAAGCAGGGACTTACGGTTCGCCAAGTAGGGACTTACGGTTCGCCAAGCAGGGACTTACGGTTCAACAAGCACGGACTTGGCGAACAGTAAGGCCAAGAAGGGACTTACTGTTCGCCAAGCAGGGACTTGCGGTTCGCCAAGCAGGGACTTACAGTTCAACAAGCACGGACTTGGCGAACAGTAAGGCCAAGAAGGGACTTACTGTTCGCCAAGCAGGGACTTGCGGTTCGCCAAGCAGGGACTTACGGTTCGCCAAGCAGGGACTTACGGTTCGACAAGCACAGACTTGGCGAACAGTAAGGCCAAGAAGGGACTTACGGTTCGCCAAGCAGGGACTTACGGTTCGCCAAGCAGGGACTTGCGGTTCGCCAAGCAGGGACTTGCGGTTCGCCAAGCAGGGACTTGCGGTTCGCCAAGCAGGGACTTGCGGTTCGCCAAGCAGGGACTTACGGTTCGCCAAGCATGGACTTGGCGAACAGTAAGGCCAAGCAGGGACTTACGGTTCGCCAAGCAGGGACTTACGGTTCGCCAAGCAGGGACTTACGGTTCGCCAAGCAGGGACTTACGGTTCAACAAGCACGGACTTGGCGAACAGTAAGGCCAAGAAGGGACTTACTGTTCGCCAAGCAGGGACTTACGGTTCGCCAAGCAGGGACTTACGGTTCGCCAAGCAGGGACTTACGGTTCGCCAAGCAGGGACTTACGGTTCGCCAAGCAGGGACTTACGGTTCGCCAAGCAGGAACTTACGGTTCAACAAGCACGGACTTGGCGAACAGTAAGGCCAAGAAGGGACTTACTGTTCGCCAAGCAGGGACTTGCGGTTCGCCAAGCAGGGACTTACGGTTCGCCAAGCAGGGACTTACGGTTCGCCAAGCAGGGACTTACGGTTCGCCAAGCAGGGACTTACGGTTCAACAAGCACGGACTTGGCGAACAGTAAGGCCAAGAAGGGACTTACTGTTCGCCAAGCAGGGACTTGCGGTTCGCCAAGCAGGGACTTACAGTTCAACAAGCACGGACTTGGCGAACAGTAAGGCCAAGAAGGGACTTACTGTTCGCCAAGCAGGGACTTGCGGTTCGCCAAGCAGGGACTTACGGTTCGCCAAGCAGGGACTTACGGTTCGACAAGCACGGACTTGGCGAACAGTATGGCCAAGAAGGGACTTACGGTTCGCCAAGCAGGGACTTACGGTTCGCCAAGCAGGGACTTGCGGTTCGCCAAGCAGGGACTTGCGGTTCGCCAAGCAGGGACTTACGGTTCGCCAAGTAGGGACTTACGGTTTGCCAAGCAGGGACTTACGGTTCGCCAAGCAGGGACTTACGGTTCGCCAAGCAAGGACTTACGGTTTGCCAAGCAGGGACTTACGGTTCGCCAAGCAGGGACTTACGGTTTGCCAAGCAGGGACTTACGGTTCGCCAAGCAGGGACTTACGGTTCAACAAGCACGGACTTGGCGAACAGTAAGGCCAAGAAGGGACTTACTGTTCGCCAAGCAGGGACTTACGGTTCGCCAAGCAGGGACTTACGGTTCGCCAAGCACGGACTTGGCGAACAGTAAGGCCAAGAAGGGACTTACTGTTCGCCAAGCAGGGACTTACGGTTCGCCAAGCAGGGACTTACGGTTCGCCAAGCAGGGACTTACGGTTTAACAAGCACGGACTTGGCGAACAGTAAGGCCAAGAAGGGACTTACGGTTCGCCAAGCAGGGACTTGCGGTTCGCCAAGCAGGGACTTACGGTTCGCCAAGCAGGGACTTACGGTTCGCCAAGCAGGGACTTACGGTTCGCCAAGCAGGGACTTACGGTTCGCCAAGCAGGGACTTACGGTTCGCCAAGCAGGGACTTACGGTTCAACAAGCAGGGACTTACGGTTCAACAAGCACGGACTTGGCGAACAGTAAGGCCAAGAAGGGACTTACTGTTCGCCAAGCAGGGACTTGCGGTTCGCCAAGCAGGGACTTACGGTTCAACAAGCACGGACTTGGCGAACAGTAAGGCCAAGAAGGGACTTACTGTTCGCCAAGCAGGGACTTGCGGTTCGCCAAGCAGGGACTTACGGTTCGCCAAGCAGGGACTTACGGTTCGCCAAGCAGGGACTTACGGTTCGCCAAGCACGGACTTGGCGAACAGTAAGGCCAAGAAGGGACTTACTGTTCGCCAAGCAGGGACTTACGGTTCGCCAAGCAGGGACTTACGGTTCGCCAAGCAGGGACTTACGGTTCGCCAAGCAGGGACTTACGGTTCGCCAAGCAGGGACTTACGGTTCGCCAAGCAGGGACTTACGGTTCGCCAAGCAGGGACTTACGGTTCGCCAAGCAGGGACTTACGGTTCAACAAGCAGGGACTTATGGTTCAACAAGCACGGACTTGGCGAACAGTAAGGCCAAGAAGGGACTTACTGTTCGCCAAGCAGGGACTTGCGGTTCGCCAAGCAGGGACTTACGGTTCGCCAAGCAGGGACTTACGGTTCGCCAAGCAGGGACTTACGGTTCGCCAAGCAGGGACTTACGGTTCGCCAAGCAGGGACTTACGGTTCGCCAAGCATGGACTTGGCGAACAGTAAGGCCAAGAAGGGACTTACTGTTTGCCAAGCAGGGACTTACGGTTCGCCAAGCAGGGACTTACGGTTCGCCAAGCAGGGACTTACGGTTCGCCAAGCAGGGACTTACGGTTCGCCAAGCAGGGACTTACGGTTCGCCAAGCAGGGACTTACGGTTCGCCAAGCAGGGACTTACGGTTTAACAAGCACGGACTTGGCGAACAGTAAGGCCAAGAAGGGACTTACTGTTCGCCAAGCAGGGACTTGCGGTTCGCCAAGCAGGGACTTACGGTTCGCCAAGCAGGGACTTACGGTTCGCCAAGCATGGACTTGGCGAACAGTAAGGCCAAGAAGGGACTTACTGTTCGCCAAGCAGGGACTTACGGTTCGCCAAGCAGGGACTTACGGTTCGCCAAGCAGGGACTTACGGTTCAACAAGCAGGGACTTACGGTTCAACAAGCAGGGACTTACGGTTCGCCAAGCAGGGACTTACGGTTCAACAAGCAGGGACTTACGGTTCAACAAGCAGGGACTTATGGTTCAACAAGCACGGACTTGGCGAACAGTAAGGCCAAGAAGGGACTTACTGTTCGCCAAGCAGGGACTTGCGGTTCGCCAAGCAGGGACTTACGGTTCGCCAAGCAGGGACTTACGGTTCGCCAAGCAGGGACTTACGGTTCGCCAAGCAGGGACTTACGGTTCGCCAAGCAGGGACTTACGGTTCGCCAAGCATGGACTTGGCGAACAGTAAGGCCAAGAAGGGACTTACTGTTCGCCAAGCAGGGACTTACGGTTCGCCAAGCAGGGACTTACGGTTCGCCAAGCAGGGACTTACGGTTCGCCAAGCAGGGACTTACGGTTCGCCAAGCAGGGACTTACGGTTCGCCAAGCAGGGACTTACGGTTCGCCAAGCAGGGACTTACGGTTCGCCAAGCAGGGACTTACGGTTTAACAAGCACGGACTTGGCGAACAGTAAGGCCAAGAAGGGACTTACTGTTCGCCAAGCAGGGACTTGCGGTTCGCCAAGCAGGGACTTACGGTTCGCCAAGCAGGGACTTACGGTTCGCCAAGCATGGACTTGGCGAACAGTAAGGCCAAGAAGGGACTTACTGTTCGCCAAGCAGGGACTTACGGTTCGCCAAGCAGGGACTTACGGTTCGCCAAGCAGGGACTTACGGTTCGCCAAGCAGGGACTTACGGTTCGCCAAGCAGGGACTTACGGTTCGCCAAGCAGGGACTTACGGTTCGCCAAGCAGGGACTTACGGTTCGCCAAGCAGGGACTTACGGTTCGCCAAGCAGGGACTTACGGTTCAACAAGCAGGGACTTACGGTTCAACAAGCAGGGACTTATGGTTCAACAAGCACGGACTTGGCGAACAGTAAGGCCAAGAAGGGACTTACTGTTCGCCAAGCAGGGACTTGCGGTTCGCCAAGCAGGGACTTACGGTTCGCCAAGCAGGGACTTACGGTTCGCCAAGCAGGGACTTACGGTTCGCCAAGCAGGGACTTACGGTTCGCCAAGCATGGACTTGGCGAACAGTAAGGCCAAGAAGGGACTTACTGTTCGCCAAGCAGGGACTTACGGTTCGCCAAGCAGGGACTTACGGTTCGCCAAGCAGGGACTTACGGTTCGCCAAGCAGGGACTTACGGTTCGCCAAGCAGGGACTTACGGTTCGCCAAGCAGGGACTTACGGTTCGCCAAGCAGGGACTTACGGTTCGCCAAGCAGGGACTTACGGTTTAACAAGCACGGACTTGGCGAACAGTAAGGCCAAGAAGGGACTTACTGTTCGCCAAGCAGGGACTTGCGGTTCGCCAAGCAGGGACTTACGGTTCGCCAAGCAGGGACTTACGGTTCGCCAAGCATGGACTTGGCGAACAGTAAGGCCAAGAAGGGACTTACTGTTCGCCAAGCAGGGACTTACGGTTCGCCAAGCAGGGACTTACGGTTCGCCAAGCAGGGACTTACGGTTCAACAAGCACGGACTTGGCGAACAGTAAGGCCAAGAAGGGACTTACTGTTCGCCAAGCAGGGACTTGCGGTTCGCCAAGCAGGGACTTACGGTTCAACAAGCAGGGACTTACGGTTCGCCAAGCATGGACTTGGCGAACAGTAAGGCCAAGAAGGGACTTACTGTTCGCCAAGCAGGGACTTACGGTTCGCCAAGCAGGGACTTACGGTTCGCCAAGCAGGGACTTACGGTTCAACAAGCACGGACTTGGCGAACAGTAAGGCCAAGAAGGGACTTACTGTTCGCCAAGCAGGGACTTGCGGTTCGCCAAGCAGGGACTTACGGTTCGCCAAGCAGGGACTTACGGTTCGCCAAGCAGGGACTTACGGTTCGCCAAGCAGGGACTTACGGTTCGCCAAGCAGGGACTTACGGTTCGCCAAGCATGGACTTGGCGAACAGTAAGGCCAAGAAGGGACTTACTGTTCGCCAAGCAGGGACTTATGGTTCGCCAAGCAGGGACTTACGGTTCGCCAAGCAGGGACTTACGGTTCGCCAAGTAGGGACTTACGGTTCGCCAAGCAGGGACTTACGGTTCGCCAAGCAGGGACTTACGGTTCGCCAAGCAGGGACTTACGGTTCGCCAAGCAGGGACTTACGGTTCGCCAAGCAGGGACTTACGGTTCGCCAAGCAGGGACTTACGGTTTAACAAGCACGGACTTGGCGAACAGTAAGGCCAAGAAGGGACTTACTGTTCGCCAAGCAGGGACTTGCGGTTCGCCAAGCAGGGACTTACGGTTCGCCAAGCAGGGACTTACGGTTCGCCAAGCATGGACTTGGCGAACAGTAAGGCCAAGAAGGGACTTACGGTTCGCCAAGCAGGGACTTACGGTTCGCCAAGCAGGGACTTACGGTTCAACAAGCACGGACTTGGCGAACAGTAAGGCCAAGAAGGGACTTACTGTTCGCCAAGCAGGGACTTACGGTTCGCCAAGCAGGGACTTACGGTTCGCCAAGCAGGGACTTACGGTTCGCCAAGCAGGGACTTACGGTTCGCCAAGCAGGGACTTACGGTTCGCCAAGCAGGGACTTACGGTTCGCCAAGCAGGGACTTACGGTTCAACAAGCACGGACTTGGCGAACAGTAAGGCCAAGAAGGTACTTACTGTTCGCCAAGCAGGGACTTGCGGTTCGCCAAGCAGGGACTTACGGTTCGCCAAGCAGGGACTTACGGTTCGCCAAGCAGGGACTTACGGTTCAACAAGCACGGACTTGGCGAACAGTAAGGCCAAGAAGGGACTTACTGTTCGCCAAGCAGGGACTTGCGGTTCGCCAAGCAGGGACTTACAGTTCAACAAGCACGGACTTGGCGAACAGTAAGGCCAAGAAGGGACTTACTGTTCGCCAAGCAGGGACTTGCGGTTCGCCAAGCAGGGACTTACGGTTCGCCAAGCAGGGACTTACGGTTCGACAAGCACGGACTTGGCGAACAGTAAGGCCAAGAAGGGACTTACGGTTCGCCAAGCAGGGACTTACGGTTCGCCAAGCAGGGACTTGCGGTTCGCCAAGCAGGGACTTGCGGTTCGCCAAGCAGGGACTTGCGGTTCGCCAAGCAGGGACTTGCGGTTCGCCAAGCAGGGACTTACGGTTCGCCAAGCATGGACTTGAAGAACAGTAAGGCCAAGCAGGGACTTACGGTTCGCCAAGCAGGGACTTACGGTTCGCCAAGCAGGGACTTACGGTTCGCCAAGCAGGGACTTACGGTTCAACAAGCACGGACTTGGCGAACAGTAAGGCCAAGAAGGGACTTACTGTTCGCCAAGCAGGGACTTACGGTTCGCCAAGCAGGGTCTTACGGTTCGCCAAGCAGGGACTTACGGTTCGCCAAGCAGGGACTTACGGTTCGCCAAGCAGGGACTTACGGTTCGCCAAGCAGGAACTTACGGTTCAACAAGCACGGACTTGGCGAACAGTAAGGCCAAGAAGGGACTTACTGTTCGCCAAGCAGGGACTTGCGGTTCGCCAAGCAGGGACTTACGGTTCGCCAAGCAGGGACTTACGGTTCGCCAAGCAGGGACTTACGGTTCGCCAAGCAGGGACTTACGGTTCAACAAGCACGGACTTGGCGAACAGTAAGGCCAAGAAGGGACTTACTGTTCGCCAAGCAGGGACTTGCGGTTCGCCAAGCAGGGACTTACAGTTCAACAAGCACGGACTTGGTGAACAGTAAGGCCAAGAAGGGACTTACTGTTCGCCAAGCAGGGACTTGCGGTTCGCCAAGCAGGGACTTACGGTTCGCCAAGCAGGGACTTACGGTTCGACAAGCACGGACTTGGCGAACAGTATGGCCAAGAAGGGACTTACGGTTCGCCAAGCAGGGACTTACGGTTCGCCAAGCAGGGACTTACGGTTCGCCAAGCAGGGACTTGCGGTTCGCCAAGCAGGGACTTACGGTTCGCCAAGTAGGGACTTACGGTTTGCCAAGCAGGGACTTACGGTTCGCCAAGCAGGGACTTACGGTTCGCCAAGCAAGGACTTACGGTTCGCCAAGCAGGGACTTACGGTTCGCCAAGCAGGGACTTACGGTTCGCCAAGCAGGGACTTACGGTTCGCCAAGCAGGGACTTACGGTTCAACAGCACGGACTTGGCGAACAGTAAGGCCAAGAAGGGACTTACTGTTCGCCAAGCAGGGACTTACGGTTCGCCAAGCAGGGACTTACGGTTCGCCAAGCACGGACTTGGCGAACAGTAAGGCCAAGAAGGGACTTACTGTTCGCCAAGCAGGGACTTACGGTTCGCCAAGCAGGGACTTACGGTTCGCCAAGCAGGGACTTACGGTTTAACAAGCACGGACTTGGCGAACAGTAAGGCCAAGAAGGGACTTACGGTTCGCCAAGCAGGGACTTGCGGTTCGCCAAGCAGGGACTTACGGTTCGCCAAGCAGGGACTTACGGTTCGCCAAGCAGGGACTTACGGTTCGCCAAGCAGGGACTTACGGTTCGCCAAGCAGGGACTTACGGTTCGCCAAGCAGGGACTTACGGTTCGCCAAGCAGGGACTTACGGTTCAACAAGCACGGACTTGGCGAACAGTAAGGCCAAGAAGGGACTTACTGTTCGCCAAGCAGGGACTTGCGGTTCGCCAAGCAGGGACTTACGGTTCAACAAGCACGGACTTGGCGAACAGTAAGGCCAAGAAGGGACTTACTGTTCGCCAAGCAGGGACTTGCGGTTTGCCAAGCAGGGACTTACGGTTCGCCAAGCAGGGACTTACGGTTCGCCAAGCAGGGACTTACGGTTCGCCAAGCACGGACTTGGCGAACAGTAAGGCCAAGAAGGGACTTACGGTTCGCCAAGCAGGGACTTGCGGTTCGCTAAGCAGGGACTTGCGGTTCGCCAAGCAGAGACTTACTGTCCACTCATAGCTTCCACATTCCTCTACTTGAAACCATTAAAAAGTTACATCCAGAAACACAACAAACAACAAACCGCTCCACAGCAAAGAAATGTAAACGCATCGTATCTTGAGGTGATTTTCGTGAAGAAAAGCACTGGAAATTGATGGTAATCCGTTTCAGACGTGTTCTCTCCGTGTCTCTGTGTGTGTGTGTGTGACAAAATGGAGGTCCTGGGTGAAACTATGACAAAATGGTCAGCATTTTACTGTTCGGCGAATCATTTTACGCATGGGGGTTGCGTGGCACGGATTGGGATTTTTAGTGGCTAAAAAGTCTGTCAATCTACTCAAGAACCCGCCTACTGCTTTCCTGAGATTCATCCGGGTCCAACGAGGTGTCACATGATGAAATCCGCCAATCACAGGCCTTAGAAAGGGCTCCATCAACACAGACGGAGACGAGAAAATTCCATGGAGGAGAGATACGAGAGCTCAAAATGGCTCAAAATGATGCCAATCTGCTGTATTTGGATAGATTGAATACTAGTAGTGATAAAACAAGTGAAATATATAGTTTTTACTCATAAAAGTACTTATAAAAGTACAATGGAACAGGTTTCAAAATGACAAATCTGCTTGACCTCCCGCGACCTCTCTGTACAAAGAAACTCTATAGCTTGTGTTTGCTTCACTTTATCAAAGCCAAATCTTTTTATACAGCCCTGTGACATGTGCTATGATTTAGGAGAGTTTTTAGCTTTCAACTGCATCTTTAAAAAAAGATATTCATGCTTTCAGTGCTTTTGTTTTAGGCAAACCTGAAACTTTTCAATTTGAGCTGTGTGCCATCTTCATTCACTATTAACCAGTAACATATACACAATATTTTCACATATGAACACATCTCACAAGTGTTACCTGTATTATACCATCAAAAGTATTAATACATCTTCTTGTTAACGAGAGCCCCCTTTAAAGGGGGCTAGAGGGGGGCGGGGGGGTGGTGTACATGTGTACAATTCACTTTTGCGAAAGGAATAAAATAATAAAAAAATAAAAAAATAATACCTGTGTAACAAAGAGATTCTGGGCGAAACAACCATGGGAGCCATTTTACACACTGCAAAACACAATTATACATGAACTAAGATCATATCTGGAAGATATGCCACAATTTTGGCCAAAAATCGACGAACTGTGCTCTTTGTATGATCTCTCATCACGAAGCACGGATCGCACATGGCGGATGAGCACATCTAGCAGGCTCGTGATTCGACCCGGAAACGAGCAGCGGCGTCGAAATTACTCTCTTTCAAACCGTTCAAAAGTTATGGGTATACATGCCAACATCAGCCACTGGTCACGAGAAAATAAATTGGGTAAAAAAAAACGTACGTTTTGACGGTTTTGGCGATGTAAAATGGATTTATTCCAACGGATTTCGACACTCATGTGTCCTCCATCCTGTGTTGCATGACTGTGACTGGTATCAATGCGCGGGCGGAATGAATGGCAAAATGGCAGCCGATTCTGTGAGGTGGACCAATCCATGTAGAGAGGGGGGTTTGCCCTGCATTTTGCGATTTTTAGTCAGTAAAGAGAAACGGAGATTCTCAAACACCCCCGCATGGCTCCCGTTGGACTATCCCACATCTAAAATGGTCTCACACTTGTAAATCGGCCGATCACAGGCCTTACCAGTGTCACATAGACACACATTATGAGCCAGTTATTGTTATGAATGACAGATATGACACATCATAACTGCTCAAAATTATTCAAAATGGTATCAAACTGATTTATTAGGATTATTGAACACTCAGTGATAAGAAAAGTGAATATATAGTTAATATTTAGTTATATAGTATATACAATTAGAATACGGCAATGCAACTGCTGCTTCCAAAAATGAGAATTTTGCATGCCTTTGCTTGGTTTATGCTGGCCTGCTTTACTCAATCAAAGTCAAATCAGTTTAGAGACTGTAAAACCTGTTGTGCTATGACTTTGGCTATGCCATTAACATTTTTAGGCCTTATTTCAAGTAATATTTAAGACACAAGTGCTTTTTTTCAGGCGAAACTGCAACTTTTTCAATTTGAGCTGTGCCATATGTGAAAATATGTTATTAACCAGTAACATATACACAATATTTACACATATCAGCACATCTTCCAAGTGTTACCTGTATTATACAATCAAAAAAATATTAAAATAGACCTTGTAGTTGCAGAAATACACTCTCTTTAGTATGGGTATGCAATTTTCGACCAGAGGCCTAAAAATAGGGCCAGTGTTAAAGAGGTTTTAAAATAGACCTTGTAGTTACAGATTTGGAGTCTTTTAGGTATGGTAATGGCATTCTTTCGAGCAGAGGCCTAAAAATAGGGCTAGTCTTACCGTTCATCAACTGTTGCCTGCCAGAAGTTCTTAAATATCTCCATCTCCTCCTCGGTGGTAGTTTTAGGCTGAACGTGACGCTCAGTCTCCAGCAGGTCCTGTGTTTCTTTCAGAGCTGCTGCGATCCTGTTTGTCTCCACTCTCTGTTCGTCTATCTGGGCTTGATAGAGAGCCTGGGCTTTTTCCAGAGTCTGCTTTGCTGCTTCCTGCTCTTGTGCTTGAATGGAAGCAATGACCTGCACCTGGGAGTGAAAGGGGTCAGTTTTTTTGCTGGGGTGTGGCCTGTCAGAAGTTTTTAGATATCTCCATCTCCCCCTCGGTGGATTTCGTGGTTTCGTTCTTTTTGTGGAGAACATCTAGGAAATGTTGCAGACAGTCTTCATCAATTTCAAGGACTCTCCCCTTAGATTTTGTTTGGGTGAGCCTCGCCTTG